>NC_135232.1:610997454-611313954 GCF_051348905.1 Ranitomeya variabilis
GATACACCCATATCCTGATGGAAACAGGTGAACAGAGAAAGTGAAGCACACAAGTCCAGTACCACCAGTGACCACCGGGGGAGCCCAAAAACCAAATTCACAACAAGGGCCGCACTTAGTAACCCGATGTTTACCCTGGTTACCAAAAAAAACAAACAGTACATACTCGCCATCTGATGTCCGTCAGGTCCCTTGCCGTCTGCTTCCTGCTCTGACTGAGCCGCCGTACAGTGAGAGCACAGCACAGCGGTGACATCACTGCTGTGCTGTGCTCTCACTGTACGGCGGCACTCAGTCAGAGTGGGAAGCAGACGGCAAGGGACCTGACGGACATCAGATGGTGAGTATGTACTGTTTGTTTTTTTTTTTACATTTACGCTGGTAACCAGGGTGTAAACATCGGGTTACTAAGCGCGGCCCTGCGCTTAGTAACCCGATGTTTACCCTGGTTACCAGTGAAGACATCGCTGGATCGGTGTCACACACACCGATTCAGCGATGTCAGCGGGACCTCAACGACCAAAAAAAGGTCCAGGCCATTCCGACACGACCAGCGATCTCGCAGCAGGGGCCTGATCGCTGGTACATGTCACACATAGCGAGATCGCTACTGAGGTCGCTGTTGCGTCACAAAACTAGTGACTCAGCAGCGATCTCGCTAGCGATCTCGCTATGTGAGACGGGGCCTTAAGTCCCAGAAAAGCCTGTTCGCCGTAGATCAGTGCAGGGTACAATAGCAGAGCCTGGAGAGGCAGCAAAAACCCTTTGCACTGAACCAGACTCAGTGAGACGCTGGGACCGACATCTCCGCTGAGCAGGCTCCACTGCGGCCGAAGGAGAATGGGAGACCACAGCAGAGACGGATCGAGATTTCCCCTGTGCAGCAGAGGAAACTCGACTCCTAACAATATAGATCAGCAATGAAATGGAGAAGAAGAGACATGTGAGAATGATACAGAGCCGTGATCACATGAAGAAGAAGAGACTTGTGAGGATTATATACAGGGTGGGCCATGTATATGGATACACCAAAATAAAATTGGAATAGTTGATAATATCAACTTCCTGTTTGTGGCACATTAGTATATGGGAGGGGGGAAACTTTTCAAGATGGGTGGTGACCATTGCAACCATTTTGAAGTTGGCCATTTTGGATCCAACTTTATTTTTTCCAATGGGAAAAGGGTCATGAGACACATCAAACTTATTGAGAACTTCACAAGAAAAACAATGGTGTGCTTGGTTTTAACGTAACTTTATTCTTTCGTGAGTTATTTACAAGTTTCTCTTTTTTTACAGCCATTGACATGTCGCAGAGGTTAACATGTGAGTAGTGGATAGAAATTGATGTCTGGTGAACGCAGTACTCGGGTCATTGCCGCTGAATTTGCAGAATGGGCAAAACAAAAATTGGAACAGGAACCTCAGCTTACACAGAACATTATGTTCAGCGATGAGGCAAACTTTTTGGGGTTGGCCATTTATATGGATACACCTAAATAACATGGGAATGGTGTCAGTTTCCTTGCATAGGGTGTCTTGCATTGAAATCTGCTGCAATGACCCGGGAACTGTGTTCACCAGACATCAACACAATTTCTATCCGCTCCTGACGTGTTAACCTCTGCGAGAAACTTGTAAATAACTCATGAAAGATAAAATTACGTTAAAACCAAGCACACAATTGTTTTTCTTGTGAAATTCTCAATAAGTTTGATGTGTCACATGACCCTCTTTGCATTGGAAAAAATAAAGTTGGATCCAAAATGGCCCACTTCAAAATGGCCACCATGGTCACCACCCATCTTGAAAAGTTTCCCTCATTCCCATTTTATTTAGGTGTATCCATATTTATCGCCCACCCTGTAGAACCACGATCACATGGAGAAGAGGAGGCGTGTGAGGATTGAATTGAGCTGCAATCACATGAAGAAAAGACATATGAGGATTACATGGAGCCACAAACACATGAAGGAGAGACGTGTGAGGATTATGTAGAGCGGTTATCACATGAAGAAGAGACTGAGGATTATATAGCATCGTGATCACATGCAAAAGAGATGTGTGAGGATGATATAGAGCCACAATCACATGAAGAAGAGACATGTGAGGATAATATAGGGCTGCCATCACATGAAGGTGAAGGGAAGTGTGAGGATTATAAAGTGCCGCGATCACATGAAGAAGAGTTGTGTGAGGGTAATATAAAGCCTCAATAGCATGAAAAAGAGACATGTGAGGATTATATAGAGCCACGATCACATGAAGAGTCGTGTGGGGTTTATATAGAGCCACCATCATTTGAAGGTGAAGAGACGTGTGAGGATTATATGGAGCCGCGATCACATGAACAGACATGTGATGATGATTATATAGAGCTGCGATTACATAAAGACGAGATGTGAGAATTATATAGGACTGCAGTCACATGAAGAAGAGACTTGTCAGGATTCTATAGGGCCATGATCAAAAGAAGGCGAAGAGACGTGTGAGGATTATATAGGGCCGTGATCACATGAAGGGATGTGTGAGGATTATATAGAGCCGCGATTACATGAAGAGACGTGAGGATAATATAGGGCTGTGATCACATGAAGGTGAAGAGACATGTGAGGATTATATAGAGCCACGATCACATGAAGAACAGACGTGTGAGAATTATAAAGTTGCCATCACATAAAGTGACGTGTGAGGATTATATAGAGCCGCGATTACATGAAGAAGAGACGTGATGATAATATAGGGCTGCGATCACATGAAGGTGAAGAGACGTGAGAGGATTATATGGAGCCGCGATCCCATGAAGAAGAGACGTGTGAGAATTATATAGAGTTGCTATCACATGAAGGGACGTGTGAGGATGATATAGGTCCATGATCACATGAAGGAAACATGTGAGGATTGTGAGACAGTGACCGGCGTTGTTGTGAATGGCAGGTTTGTGTCACAGAGGAGGAGGTCCTCTGCTCTGTAAACATGAAATGTTGCTCTGGGACTTTTAGTTAAACGAGCTTTGTTTAGCTTGTAAGGGACTGGGCTTACAGGACTGGCAGGGGTAGGAGAGCTGGGCGGGTCTTCCTCCCATCAAGGGGTGTGTCTCAGACGATATAGTGAGATTGTGGTGTGATCACATGGTCTCTGTGTTGGAAGGTCCTGTGAGTGGAAACTTCCTGAAGAGCACATGGTCAGGCCATGTACCTGCATGGTCTGTGTTGGAAGGTCCTGCGAGTGGAGACTTCTTGAATAGCACGTGGTGAGACCATGTACCTGCAGAGCCTGTGACGGTTAACTGTGTTGGGGAAGCTATCATCCTTCTAAGGGTCTGGAACTGTCAGGTGGGATGTTGCGGAGCAAGTCATCATACGGGACAGTGATCCTAGTAAGGCGGCTACCCTGGAAACCAGGAATGACAAGGAGTCAGCATGTGGAGTGGAGCTCCTGGAAGGTAACCTCAGACAAGGGGGTTGTAAGAAGGCAGAGAGGTGTATCTGCTATGTAAACAGACTGCTGTCTTATTATGTTTTGTGGATGTAACGGTACGGACTGTACTCTATCCGGTTTATGCTGTATTTGAGTAAACCGGATGGTATGATTAAGTGAGAAACTGTTCCTGTGTGCATTAATACCATTGCCAAGCGAGTGTCCCCCAACACACTCAGGGAGAGCTATCTCACAGGATATTATGAGTGTGAACAGTGAATCGACTAACCTTCATTAAAATGAATTCGCGATGTGTCCTCCGGAGAAGATGTCTGAAAGCAAAGTGTATTTTCCTGTACAGAGTATCCACCTTGTGCTTGTCTTGTAGCCAGGGGTAGCCTAAGAAAAGTCAGATTACACTGTGTTCCAAATTATTATGCACATAGAGTTTAGGAGTGATAAGGTTAGAATTTTTTTGTTTGTCATTTAAACTCATTGATGGTGATGTGTGTCAGGGCTCTTTATATCACTGAAAGCAATTGCAGATACCTGTGCAAATTAATTTGGCAGGTGTGTCCAAATAAAGGCAAGACTACTTAAGAAGGCTGTTTCACATTATTAAGCAGCCTACATTTTTTGCCAAAATGGGAAAGAAAAAGGATGTGTCGGCTCCTGAGAAGCAACAAATTGTGGAGTATTTAGGTCAAGGCATGACTACAATCAACATTGCCAAGACACTTCATCGTGATAATCGCACAATCAAGAAGTATGTAGCTGATTCCCAGCTCACACGTGTGCGTGCTGATAAGGAAAAATTGAGGACTCTTTCCAACAGGCAATTGCGTAAGGTTAAAAGAGTAGCTGCAAAAATGCCTTGTCATAGCAGCAGACAAGTTTTTGAAGCTGCTGGTGCCTCCAACGTCCCCAGAACAACAAGATGCAGGGTCCTTCAGAGGTTTGCAGCTGTGCGTAAGCCATCCTGTCGACCACCTCTATCCACTGCAACAAGCAGAAACGGCTCCAGTGGGCCAAACGATACATGAAGACTGACTTCCAAACTGTTTTGTTCACCGATGAGTGCCGTGCAATGCTCGATGGTCCAGATGGATGGAGTGGAGGATGGCTGGTTGATGGACACCCCATGAAAACACGGCTAAGGCGCCAACAAGGAGGAGGTGGAGTAATGTTTTGGGCTGGAATCATGGGGAGAGAGATTGTCGGCCCCTTTATGATCCCTGAAGGGGTAAAGATGAACTCCATAATCTATGTGGAGTTTCTAAAACAACACTTCCTGCCATGGTTCAAGAGGAAGAACCGTGCTTTCCGCAGCAAGATCATTTTCATGCATGATAATGCACCGTCTCATGCTGCAAAAAACACATCTGCATCTCTGGCTGCTATGGGCATAAAAGAGGACAAACTTATGGTGTGGCCACCATCTTCCCCTGACCTCAACCCCATTGAGAACCTCTGGAGCATCATCAAAAGGAGTGTCTATGATGGCGGGAGGCAGTTCACATCTAAGCAACAGCTCTGGGAGGGAATTCTGTCCACATGCAAAACAATTGAAGCAGAAACCATCCAAAAACTGACAAATGCAATGGACGAGAGAGTTCAGAAGCTTCTTTCGAACAAGGGGTCCTATGTGCAAATGTAACATCACCTAGAATAAAGTTTTCACTTGAAAACTGTTTGATTTCATTTTGTAATAAGCTGATAATGCTTATAACTTCACAATTGACCATTTTTTTGTTCAAAATAAAAAAAAAAGGTTGAAAACTCTGCTGTGCATAATAATTAGGAACATGCATTTTGAGTGTTTATTTTTTTTTTAAAAGATACTGTTTTCATAGGCAGTTTTTTCCAAAATATTGCTATTATACTAGAATAGTAGATGACTGGAAAATAACAATGACTGCAATTCAGATAGGTAATTTAGAGAAAATATGAAGAAATATTATTTGCATAATAATTTGGAACACAGTGTATTATGATTGTGTATGGCCCTGACCAGAAATACTGTATGTACCGGTAAGTAAAAATGGGACCTAGAAAAAACTAAAATTAGTAAATGAAGCCATTAAAGGGAACCTGTCACCTGAATTTGGCAGAACCAGTTTTGGGTCATATGGGCGGGTGTTTGATTGACCCAAAACTGGTCCCGCTAAATTCAGGTGACAGGTTCCCTTTAAGTCAATTTCTAAATTCTGATCATTTTTAAAATGGACAGCTGGCGTAAGATGGGCCTGATTCTTTAAGATTGAGAACATGACACGTTGTATAATTTTGCAATTTTATGACTTTTATTACATTTTACAATTAGAAATAACATTTGTGATTTTTAGGAATGATGTAGCATTATGAAAAGAGGCTTTTTTTTCTTTCTTATTGGATATTAAAAATGTCTATCCTACAAGACAAGTTTGCAGAAATATTTCCTACCATCTATTTGACTACTTTGCACTGCTTCAACCACAACATTTTTTCCTTTTCTGTGCTCCCCTCAGCACCACTTCTGTGCTTTTGTGGTCAGACTGTTTTTATGTCTCATAACAATTTTTTTATTGCCTAACTCACAAACCTCTAGTTTGCATTTTATATTAAAATTATATGCAATTAATTGAAAATGGACATCAAATCTAAAAAAAAATTACAGGAAAATAAGCAGCTATACACACACAATACCTGGTGACTGGCACCTTATACAAGCCATATCCGTGTGCATTTATAATACTAAGCTACCCCTAACCTCCATGGATGATCGGTGTGTGAGTCGTTGTTTATCAGTATCTTTCTGCATCCACCTTTTACCATTGGATCCTGCAGTCCATTAATATTGATAAGTATGATACTTTTTTAATGTCTCTTTAACTTCTCTTTATTCATAATGCTACTAGTCAGTCCCCTTTCCCCTCTCGTAGCAAATGTTGTTTTTAGCAAGGTTATTAGTCAGTCTACTTCCTAACCTGGCAGCAGTATATATCCAGTAAGTTCTCTATTCAGCCTTTTTCCCTTCTGGCAGCCCTATACGTAGTCTTATTAAGTTCCACTGTCAATCTCCTTCCTCTTCTGGCAGCTTTAAGTATAGTTTCCATTAAAATCTACTGTCTTCTTCCCCCTTCTAACAGCCAGAAATATAGTATCTATTAAGTTCTAATATCAGCCTTCCCTTTCTGGCAGCTCTAAATCTAAATATAGTATCCATTATGTTCCTTGGACAGCCTCTTCCCACTATGTATCATTCCCATAAGTTCTACTGTCAGTCTGTTTCCCCTTCTGCTAACTCTAAATATAGTTCCAAATAAGCTATACTGTAAGTCCTCTTCTCCTTCAGGCAGCTTTAAATATAGTTCCCATTAAATTTTACTGTCAGTCTCCTTCCCCTTATGGCAGCTATAAATATAGTACCCATTAAGTTCTACTATCAATCTCCTTCCCATTCTGACAGCTCTAAATAAAGTTTCCATTAAGTTCAACTGTCAGTTTCATTCCCTTTCTGCCAGCTTGAAATATAGTTTCCATTGAGCTCTACTGTCAGTCTCCTTCCCCGTCTGGCAGCCATAAATATAGTACCCAGTGAGTTGTACATGCATATACAATCCATCTATTACGCAGCGCAGTTTATGATCATTTTGCTATAATATGTTACAAGGTACGCAGTGGTATTAGTAACCAGATAACTTACTAGGATTGAGCAGGGTTATGGCGTTGAAGAAGGCCATTTCATGTTCAGAGAGGTTGAGCGCACAGAGTGACTGGCAGAGATCAAACATAGAAGTGATGAGGTCGGTGCACCCTGAAAGAGTAAAGACTACGGTTAGTGTTTTGCCTTCTATCTGATCTGATTGTGAGGATTGTAGACATTGTCTCACCTAGAGAGTGGAAGAGTTCTAGCTGGGCATACTTTCCCTCAAAAAAGACCGTATTATTGAAGCAGTTAAAGGCCCTGCTCATTCTTATCAGCAGCAGCTCCATTGCACCTATAGATACGACAGGGCATTCAGTTGGGTTGTGTGAGAAGCTAATGATCTTACTCCTACATGTTAACCTCTCTTACCTGCTTTCAGGAGTACAATCTGGTCATTCGGATTCAGGTCCATGAAGCCGTTGAGTCGCTTGGCGAATTCCACAATATATTGAATGGCGTCTGTAATGTGACAGACACAACGTTCCCACATCTGGTCCATGGGCTGCAGAGAGAGACAAGAGGTGGTACATGCACACAGTCATTATTTACTCCATGCGATGAAGGATCTACTCACCTTTTGCTGGAAGTTCTGCATCTCTTCAGGTGAAAATGTTTCCCATCTCAATATCTGTAGGTTCTCCTGACGAAACTGGCAGGTTTCTTGGTGTGCAAAGATCACGTTCTGCATCAGCAATTCTGAAGTTATCAAATGAGAAGTTGATGTTAACGAAGATGGTACTTATCTAAAGTAAATCGAGACTTGCCTTTTTATTGAGAGTGGACTTACTCACCAAGCTCAGTGGCTGATATCATGCATTCCGGAGGAAATAAACTGCTGAAATTTAGGCTGCAGTATGATTCCAGATTGTGGAATAAATTCGGTCTTCCATTCTCCAAATGAGGCTGCAGATCTCGAAGATGGTTCTTCCTACTTGTGACTTCTGTTTGTGTCTTTTCTGGTGTGTAAAGTAGGAGAGGTTCCCTCTGCACCTGCATCCTAGGCAGAGAACAGTTACGTGTGGCACAAGAGGAGTCCCATCTCCTGTGACCTATCCATGCAGAGGGCTGGATGGGGTGAGGCAGCTCAGGAGTTGTAGTGGATGGTTGTTCGGAGTGGGTGTCAGAAATTTGTAGGCCTCCAACGATCTCTGTTCGTTGCTCCTTTAGAAGTTTCTGCACCTCCGCTTGTAATATAGCCCTCTGCTTCTTAGACATGCGTCCAAACTTGACAGCTGAAACCATAAATTAAGAATGACTGCAATAGTTGTAATGCTTACAGTAAAAAAATGCAATTATTAGTCATTATTGCCAGATTTTCAGAAGCCAGTGTTTTCCTAGATGATCTAAACCTTTAATTATTATCAAAGTGGTGGTTTTCCTAGTCAAGGACCACTGGTTGCAACGTAAAGCTGTCTAGATCCAGCTATAATGCCCTTGAGCTCCTCTGATGTTGCAGAGGTAATGCTGCCTCTGCCAGTGACATCGGAGTATGCACTATTCAGACCTACTGTGCGGCCACTCTGCTGGTCTGAACTATCAATCTTTAAGAACCCAATAAGCCAGAAAGCTCCTGAAGAAAGAAGATAGACAACCACTTAAAATTTAATAGCCTTATTGAAGATTACCAACTGATGTATGGAGTCTTACAAGCAATACCCTATATGGAATAAGTAAGATAAGTAAACTAGTTTTTCTCTAGAAAATATACGGTAGCTACTCTGTCAGTGTTTGACCCACATACAAGTCTGGAAACCTGACCCAAGATATATAAGGCTGTGATCACAAGTAGAGGTCATGCAGTTTATACCATGGTGCCGACCACCCAGACCACTGTTTTATCTATCTGCCAGTTGTCACCCACCAAGTTACTCTTGGACACATCTTGTGGTCATGCACCTTTAGCCGCATGTGGTCTTGGTTTGGTGCTTCACAATATTTGTGAGCCACCCACATGATATTTACAGAGGCACCAAAACGTAGCTCATAAAACTCCTTTAAGTTTTGACATTAGGGTTTCTAAAATCATTTCCATTCATCGTAATAGAGTATTTTCTGATGAACACAACAAATCACCAGGCTTTCTACAATAAAACGTATGAACATGCCAGAGAAAGAAGCCATTTTTACTTTAAAATGTACCACCACTGTCTACATTTAGTCAGAGGATAGAGCGCTAAGTGTTGTGTACTTTGCCAAGGAAGCGAGAAGTCATTATGGTTTCTTACCATCACGAGACATGCCCAGGGATAGACATTTTTGCAGTCGGCAGTGCTGGCATCGGTTCCTACTAGAACGGTCAATTAGACAGCTTTGTTGCTGGCTGCATGAGTAAATTGGCTTCCCTTGCTGACTCCGGCGGAAAAAACCCTGCCAAATAAAAGAAGCAATAAAGATCTGTCGGAACACACTCTAATCGGTCCTTTCAATACATTGCAATCAGATTAAACACTATTGAACCAATTGTACAGAGCAGCAGTTTCGTAGATTTTACTTTTCATCCTTCCAGATGACACCCAATATTGTCGAAACCCGCGTTAAGGTGCCTGTACGCTCCGTATCAGTATTTAGGATCATTGAGATTTCTGCTTCTCTCTGTGCCTTTCTATTTCTTTTATTAGCAAACGTAATTCTGTGTACTGAGAGGATGATGTTCCCCAGATATCTCACCTTGCATCCTTCACATGTGATTACACCATAGTGGATCCCAGAAGACTTATCTCCACAAATTTTACATGGAATGACTTCAATTTGAGCTACAAAAAAATAACAAAAAACAGAAAAGAGATATTTACATCAGCGCTGATAAAAAAAAACAAATCCCAGAGTCTCAAAAGCTTTCATTCATGTCTGCTCCATTATCTCTGCTGAGTATACAATTTTTAACCTATGGAAATTACCTTTATTTTACCTGGGGTGGAAAGTGTTAAGATTGAAAGTGTTAAGTTAAAAAAAAAAACTATGATGAGAAATACAACAGCGAAGCATCAGCCAACCAAACCCCTTTCCACTTACTGCAAAACCTCAGACATCCGGATATGTCTTAATCATCTTGTCAAGGACTGCAGCAATATTTGCATTGACTGGTTTTCTACTAATTGCCTTAATATATAATAATAATCATCATAATAAATGACGTCTACATCGCAATTATTTCTCAGGTGAAAGGGAATCTGTCAGCAGAATTTTGCTATGTTTTTACTTCTTTGGAACTGATAGATCCCAGACATAGGGATCTTTTAAGAGGGCAAAATAGAGGGCTTCTATAATAGAGCCAGATGGAGGATTCTTATAAGAGGGCTAGACAGAGGGCTCCGGTAAGAGGGAAAGAAGGGGGCTCCTGTATGAGGGCCAGTGGTGAAGGGTTCCTGTAAGAAGGGAGTGCGCCTGTGAGAGCACCAAACGGGGAGGGTTCCTGTAAGAGCGCCAGTTGGAGAGCTCCTGTAAAAGGGCCATATGAGGAAGGCTCCTGTAAGGGGGCCAGACAGGAAGGGTTTTGTAAGGGGGCCAGATGGGGAGGGCTCCTGTGAGAAGGCCAGACTGGGAGGGCTCCTATAAGGGGACCAGACCAAAAGGGCCCCTAAGACGGCCAGCCTAATGTGTGCTATGAGAGGGCCAGACGGGGAGGGCTCCTGTGAGAGGGCCAGATGGGGAGGGCTCCTGTGAGAAGGCCAGATGGGGAGGGCTCCTGTGAGAGGTATAGACAGGGAGGTCTCCTATGAGAGGGCCAGACGGGGGGCTCCTGTGAGAGGACCAGATGGGGAGGGCTCCTAAGAGGGCTTGACTATGGTCTGCTATGAGAGGGCCAGACTGGGAGGGCTCCAGTAAGAGGCCAGATGAGGAGGGCTCCTGTAAGAAGGCCAGACCGGGAGGGCTCCAGGGAGGGCCCCTAAGAGGGCCAGCCTAATGTCTGCTATAAGAGGGCCAGACTGGGAGAGCTTCTGTGAGAGAGCCAGACAGGGAGGGCTCCTGTGAGAGGGCCAGATGGGGAGGGCTCCTGTGAGAAGGTCAGATGGGGAGGGCTCCTGTGAGAGGTATCCTATGAGAGGGCCAGATGGAGGGGCTCCTGTGAGACGACTAGACTGGGAGGACTCCTGTGAGGGCCAGACAGGGAGGGCTCCTATGAGAGTGCAAGATGGTGAGGGCTCCTATGAGAGGGTCAGACGGGGAGGGCTCCTGTGAGAGGAACAGACAGGGAGGACCCCTAAGACAGCCAGACTAAGGTCTGCTATGAGAGGGCCAGACTGGGAGGGCTCTTGTAAGAAGGACAGACCGGGAGGGCTCCTGTGAGGGCCAGATAGGGAGGACCCCTAAGAGGGCCAGACAGATCTCTGCTATGATAGGGCCAGACTGGGAGGGCTCCTGTGAGAGGACAAGACAAGGAAGGCTCCTGTGAGAAGGCTAGATGGGAAGAGCCCCTAAGAGGTCCAGATGGAGGTCTGCTATGAGAGGGCCAGACGCGGAGGGTTCCTTTGAGAGAGCTAGATGGGAAGGGTCCATTAGAAGGCCAGATGGAGGTTCTGCTATGATAGGTCCAGACGGTGAGGGCTCTTGTAAGAGGGCCAGACGGGGAGGGCTCCTTTGAGAGATTGTGGAGACATAGCATTGTATCTTAATTAACCAGACTGTAAAATGTGTAGGCCCAGAATCATACACTGTTGTCTGAAGTATTGACTCTTCTTGTAGGACAAATATTTACATGTAATATTATCTCCTACAGTTTATTATCTGTTATTTTTGCAAAACAGTAGTGTATGGCCACTGAACAATTATTTTTGCTGATATGTTGATTACATACAATGTCCATGCTGTACGGGTTGTTGCCATTCCCAAACAGATCAGGAAAATCTTTGCAAATAGATTACATAATCAAACAATGCGACTTGGTCGTCACCATTCTTCCCCTTATCTGCGATGCTGGACTGAAGGACACTTGTTAAACATAAAAGAGGTGATATGCCTCTGAGAGACAGAGAGAGACAGCTAGAGATTCTGTCAAGACATCCATACATCCAAAGGATCAGAAACAGGACAGCAGCCAATACAACATGGCTCCATCACGAGGGACACGGAGCTATGATTCTACAGGAAACAACCTAGGGGACCTCGGCCCCGGTTGGGAGAATACAGATCTGCTCCATTGACCATTGCTGAACCATGGATACATTTAGAGAAGCCAGGTTGTGACCCTCGGCTCAACTGGCCTTGTACCTCAAAGGACTGTCATCTTCCTAAGCTTGTCCTTACCTCTATGTGTGTGTGCCACAGGTGGGGTAGTCGACCCTGGAAGATAAAGCTAGGTCGTGACCTTCTGGTAAACTGGCCTTGTATCTTAATGGACTGTCATCTTTCTACGCTTGTCGTTACCTCCTCTGTGTGCATGCCCCGACCTCTGAAGTAACAGCTGCCATTATCCCGGCGAGTCAGCGGAAGGGTGAGACTCTGTAGTGTGCACCATCTTTGGGTTTTGTGCTGGGACTGTTCTACGTGTTATCTGCCTGTTTTGTGGTTCAATAAAGCATTGCCACACTGTTTTACCCTCACCCTGTGTTGTCTGAGTAGCGTTATGCCCATGTTAAAAGGAGAGCAGGTGTTCGACGGGACAATTCCTGGTCCATGCCGTTTTGACTAGCAGACCTGGGGTGCCCGCTGACCCCCCGTGTCTCCACAGAGGTCAACATAGTTGGCTCCAATAATAGAGACATGACCGTGCTTCTATACCAGCGCTAGACACACAGCAGATTGAGCATTAATGAGACATATGGATGAATGCATTGCGTAATGAAGGAGTTGTTCACTTCTTTCTCTTTCCAGCACTATATATATATGACCCCATACCATAGTGCATGTCTCAGCTGCTATTTTTAGAGGCTTCGGTTGTGGTGCTCATACAGCCTCACCTCGTGATCGTTCCCGGCTGTGTCCTGTGGTCTGATTGTAGTGTGAGCCTGTACGTTGGCCCCAGGTGCCACTGAGCCGTAGAAACTCTAGTGGGACGTTGGAGAACAGAGCAGTTTATTTCCAGCACTTGGCAGCTGGATATGTTCTCTATATTTGAATCTGCAGCCATTTGTCTTCTGATTCAGCAGATTTTCTCACCTTCCCTGATATTAATAACCTGTCGTTCACATATTGCAGCTTTTGGAGCTTCTGTCAAAATTACAAATGGCAGAAAACACTGCAACGCAAGTTTCCCAGCGTTCATCCACAATTCTGGAATAATGGAAGGAAATATGACTGCAGAATCTCAGGGGGACACATTGTTTAGAAGACTTTTGGCTTCTATTTTTATTGGATCAATTAATTGAAATAGTTACTCAGGTGCAAATAGCCTTTAACATGAACAGCTTAAAAGGAATCTGTCAGCAGGTTATTTCTACCTAGCATAATGTAGAGACCAAGACCCTGATTCCTGTGATGCATCTCTTACTAGGCTACTGATTACAGTTTTAAGAAAAATCACTGTTTTATCTGCTACAGATTTACCATTTATTTGCACGTAGAACTCTATATTACCCCACCCACTCCACTGATTGGCTGTTTTCTGTGTACACTGTGCATAGACAGAAAGCAGCCAATCAGTGGTGTGGGATGTTGTTCTACACAGCTCAACATGCCAATAACAAATAAACTTGCAGCACATAAAACTGTGATTTTTATTAAAACTGTAGCTAGCAGCCTAATAAGTGACACATCGCTGGATTCAGAGTCTCTGCCTCTACATCATGCTGGGTATTAAAAACCTGCTAAAACATTCCCTTTAAACAAACTATGGCAGAATGACTTAGTGCCTATATGGGACCTGTTCTGTGCGTTTCTCACGCTTCGCTTATTGCGCTCAGGCTCAGAGCAGTATTTCCAATCAGTACATAGAGCTGAGGTCCTTGGACAGGATATTTCACAACTCAACCACCCCCGATAACAGTTGTGTAAGTCTAGGTTTTTCCTGTGGGTGGTGAAGCACCAAAGTGACAGAGAATAGATTTCGTTCTGAGTCAGTACCTGCAGTCGGTTATTACTCAGGAGCCGTTCACAGTCTGAAATGACGGTAACTCTCCCTTTTATCTGCTCAATCCTGACGGGAACACCAACCCCACAAAAAGGTCATACTGGCCCCTGGCTAGCACTGCCAGGCAGTTATACCTCCAAGTAGCTGTCTTTTGCCTCCACCACCAATGACATGTAAGGTTTCCGTCACGCAACGCAGTCCATTTCAGGCGCTTATAGGACAATTGCTAAGCTAGCGGAAGGCAGCGTGTTGGCAACGTTTTATTGTGAGATGTCACCTATACAGTCATATAGGGGACCAAGCCTCGAGAAAAATCATCCCTGTAGTGTAGCCTTTAGTTGCATATTATTTTGGTTGCAATGGTGTTGCCAAAGGCTCAGTCCACCATTGGGGCAATTTAGATTTTTATGTAAAAAGAAAAATTGAGTTGACATTTATCATCAATATGGAGCATTTTACTAAACAAATGTTTCATTTTTCATACTTTTTTGCTTCATTTTTTATTCTGGTTGACTTCGCAGTATGTTAAAAAAAATTACAATTTTTTCATGTAATAGAAGAAAGGCCATAGAAGGAGTATAAAGAAAATCTCCCGAAAGTGTGTCAGCGCTGCACACAACCACATCAGCCATCTTATGTGGAAGTCTCCCACAGCAGGTGCTAAAATGTAACTGCATCGATCTCGCGGTCTGATAAATCCCCACATTATTCATCAAAGGGACAGGTGACATGATGCGAGGAAGCTCCAGAACCGGCATGGCTGCAGCTCGAAGAGCTGACAATCTAATAAGGCGCTGCCTCTGCAGATACGGGGCTTTCCCTAATCAGATATCGAAAGACAAGTCTTTACATTATATAGAGAAATCAATTAAAGAATTTTCACTCCAGGGCACAAAGTGCGGTCCCATAACCTAAATACAACAAGGCCGTTAAATTGAGTATCTATCTCTGATGAACAGGACCGTACACCAGATAAGGGATAATAGAACCGTAAACCAGATAACGGTATTATACACAACATAAGGGCTAACAGGACTGTTCCTCAGACAACAGGACCATACACCAGATCGGTTATAACAGAAATGAACCCTTAAAAAATTCCATCAGACCAGATTATATTAAATAAAATATATTTTTTATTAAAAATAAATTGCAATCACAAAAAAAATCACCAAAACGTATGGAAATTTTTATTATTACTAAAATTGTATAATCTACAACAGATATTTATTTATTAAGAATATAAAACATACAACTATAGATAATATGTATCTCCTCCAATCGAGGTTTACTTAGGGATAGATAAAAAAATATATATATAAAAATCCCGTATGTGCAAGACAGGGCAAGTCCAAACTGATCAGTATAATAAACATAAAAATATATATAATGCAGCAAATAATAATTTAATAATATAATATGTGATAAAAATCAGTCAAATAAATTTGTGAATAATATGTGTGTATATCCATATATACACACACACACCTATTGTGTGCAGCAAAATAAATCAATTCATAATAAAGTGCAATAGTGCAATAAAAAATAAATTGCATACAAAACAACCAGTGTGTCCACAAAAGTTGTGAGCCAAAAACAAAAAACAAATAATTATATATTACCCAGTAAAAGCGCTGCCAAATGTGCCAAAATATATTATGAATACTGACCAGTTAGGAGTACCACTGCCCTGCACACACCACTCCAACGCCGTTTCGCTCACTGCTTCATCAGGGAGTCAACCATCAGGGAGAATAACCGGCATGGCTGCAGCTCTAAGAGCTGACAATCTAATAAGGCACTGCCTCTGCAGATACAGGGCTTTCCCTAATCAGATATCGAAAGACAAGTCTTTACATTATATAGAGAAACCAATTAAAGAATTTTCACTCCAGGGCACACCAGCTAACAGTACCACACATCAGATAGCGGATGACAGAACCATACGCCAGATAACAGGACAATACAACAGATCAGTGATAACAGAGCCATACACCAAATAACAGCACCACACATCAGATCGGGGATAACAGAACCGTACACCAGATAACAGGACCACACAACAGATCAGGGATAACAGAACCGTACCCCAGATAACAGGACCACACAACAGATCGGGGATAACAGAACCGTACACCAAATAACAGTACCACACAACAGATCGGGGATAACAGAACCGTACACCAGATAACAGTACAATACATCAGATCGGGGATAACAGAACCGTACACCAGATAACAGGACCACACAACAGATCGGGGATAACAGAACCATACACCAGATAACAGTACCACACAACAGATTGGGGATAACAGAACCGTACACCAGATAACAGTACCACACAACAGATCGGGGATAACAGAACCGTACACCAGATAACAGTACAATACATCAGATCGGGGATAACAGAACCGTACACCAGATAACAGGACCACACAACAGATCGGGGATGACAGAACCATACACGAAATAACAGCACCACATATCAGATCGGGGATAACAGAACCATACACCAGATAACAGTACCACACAACAGATCGGGGATAACAGAACCGTACACCAGATAACAGTACCACACAACAGATCGGGGATACCAGAACCGTACACCAGATAACAGTACAATACATCAGATCGGGGATAACAGAACCGTACACCAGACAACAGGACCACACAACAGATCGTGGATAACAGAACCGTACACCAGATAACAGTACCACACATCAGATCGGGGATGACACAACCGTACACAAGATAACAGTACCACACGTCAGATCGGGGATAACAGAACCGTACACCAGATAACAGTACCACACATCAGATCGGGGATAACAGAACCGTACACCAGATAACAGGACCACACAACAGATCGGGGATGACAGAACCATACACGAAATAACAGCACCACATATCAGATCGGGGATAACAGAACCATACACCAGATAACAGTACCACACAACAGATCGGGGATGACAGAACCATACATGAAATAACAGCACCACATATCAGATCGGGGATAACAGAACCATACACCAGATAACAGTACCACCCACCAGATAGGGAATCACACAACTGTACGCCAGATAACATTATCATACATCAGATTGGGGATATCAGAACCATGCATCAAATAATAGTACCATACAGCAGATTATTACAGATTACAGATTACAGAACTGTATACCAGTTCGGGGATAAAAGAATCGCACACCAGGTAACAGTACTGCACACCAGATAGGTAATAAGAGGACGATACATATGATGGGTGACTGTCCCTGAGATAACAGGACCGTACACCAGATGGGGATAACTGAATCATACATCAGATAGCAGTACCATATACCAGATCGAGGAAAACAGAACTGTACACCAGATAGCAGAACTGTACACCAGTTTGGAGATAACAGTACCATACACCAGATAAGGAATAACAGGACCGTACACCAGATGGGCATAACAGGACTATTCCTCAGATAACAGGACCATACATCATATCAGGAATAACAGAACCGTAAACCAGGTAACTTTACCATACACCAGATCTGGGATAACAGAATGGTACACCAGTTCTGGGATAATAGAATTGTACACCAGGTTACAATATTGCACACCAGATAGGGAATAACAGGACTGTACATCAGATAGGGGACAGCAGGACTGTCAGTTAACCTCAGATAACAGTACCATATACCAGATCAGAGATAAGAAAAATGTACACCAGTTCAAGGATAACAGAATCGTACACAAGAAAACAGTACCATAAACCTGATAGGGCATAACAGAACCATACGCCATATAACAGTACCACACATCAGATCAGGGATAACAGATCCACACACCAGATAACAGAACGGTGCACCAGTTTGGAGATAACAGTACCGTATACCAGGTAACAGTACCGTTCACCAGATGGGGCTAGCAAGACTGTCCCTCAGATAATAGGACCATACACCAGATAGGGGATAACAGAATGGTACACCAGTTCGGGGATAACAGAATCATACACCAGGTAACAGTATCGCACACCAGAGAGGGAATAACAGGACTGTTCCTCAGATAACAGGACTATACACCAGATAGGGGATAACAGAACCGCACACGAGGTAACAGTACCATAGACTAGATGAGAAATAACAGATCTGTACACCAGTTCTGGGATAACAGAATTGTGCACCAGGTAACAGTACTGCGCACCAGATAAGGAATAACAGGACTGTATACCAGATGGGGTAAAACGGGACTGTTCTTCAGATAACAGGACCATACACCAGATGAGGGATAACGGAACCATACATTAGATAACAGTACCACATAACAGATCAAGGATAACAGAACAGTACATCAGATAACAGAACCATACACCAGTTTGGCGATAACAGTACCGTACACCAGGTAGGGAATAACTGGACTGTACACCAGATGGAGATAACAGGACTGTTCCTTGGATAACAGAACCAACATGTTTCGGCCTGTTACAAGGCCTTAATCATCATGTTACAGGCTGAAAGATGTTGCTTCTAGATGTCCACTGGCTGATCTGACTGCATGTAATTGTGCTCTTTTATATCTTTCAACTATTCTTCAATAAAAAGGAAGTTTTATACATGTAAGACCTCTGAAGGTGCAGCGGATTCTTCATTGCTGGGTCATATACATTTTTTTGGATTTTGTTGCTGTGGCTGAGCCGTGACCCTGGCTGACGGGCGGACTACTGGATTGAGACGAGGCCGGTGAGCTGACAAAAAAAGATTTTTTCTTTATACATCAGATAATGGTACCATATAACAGATCGGGGATAACAGAACCATACACCAGATAACAGAACCGTACACCAGCTCTGGTACACCAGGTAACGGTACCATACACAAGAATGGTACACCAGATAACAGTAGACAACACCAGATATTGGATAACAGGACCATACATCAGATAAGGAATAAAAGTACCATATGCAAGATATGGGATAACAAGACTGTTCCTCAGATAACAGTACCATACACCCAATAGGAAATAACAGGACTGTACACCAAATGTGGAATAAAAGGACCACACCCAAGAAAAGGGATAAAAAACTGTACACCAGATAACAGGACCGTACACCAGATAGGGGACAACAGATCCATGCAGCTTATAGGGGTGTAGTATGACCATACACCAGATAACAGTACAATACACCAGATAGGGGATAACAGAACCATAGACTAGATAACTCAATTGTACACTACATGGGGGATAACAATACTGTACTACAGATAAAAGTAGCATACACTAGATGGAGATAGCAGTACTATACACCAGATAGGGGATAAAAGAACCGTAGATCAGATAACAGTACCATACACCAGATCGGGGATAACAGAATCATACACCAACTGACAGTACCATACACCAGATATGGGATAAAAGAACCATACACCAGATAAGGCTGGAGTCACACTAGCAATTTTAGATGCACAAAGACACATAGATTAGATGGATATATAGATGTCAGTGACACAGATATCTATCGATCTATCTATCTATCTATCTAATCGTCTAAGGGGTACTTCCATCTGCTTGTCTGTCTGTCTTTCTGTCTGTTTGTCTGTAACGGAAATCCCACGTCGCTGATTGGTCGTGGCTGGCAGGCCACGACCAATCAGCGACAGGCTTAGTCCGGCCACGAATTGGCCCCTCCCTACTCTCCTCCAGTCAGTGTCCCCTCCCTACTCCCCTCCAGTCAGTGCCAGAGTGTCGCCCCATCCCGGACCAACTTTTTACTATTGATGCTGCCTATGCAGCATCAATAGTAAAAAGATATAATGTTAAAAATAATAAAAATTTGTGCTATTCTCACCTTCAGACGTCCACCGATGCGCGCGATGCTGCCGCCAGCTTCCATTCCCAGTGATGCATTGCAAAATTATCCAGATGACTTAGCGGTCTCTCGAGACCGCTAACTCATCTTGGTAATTTCGCAATGCATCACTGGGAATGGAAGTTGGCGGCAGTATCGCGCGCATCGGGGCAGCTTCGCTGGACCAAAAGTTTGGATACACCTTCTCATTTAAAGATTTTTCTGTGTTTTCATGACTGAAAATTGTACATTCACATTGAAGGCATCAAAACTATGAATTAACACATGTAGAATTATATACTTGACAAAAAAATGTGAAACAACTGAAATTATGTCTTATATTCTAGGTCCTTCAAGGTAGCCACCTTTTGCTTTGATGACTGCTTTGTACACTCTTGGCATTCTCTTGATGAGCTTCAAGAGGTAGTCACCGGAAATGGTTTTTACTTCACAGGTGTGCCCTGTCAGGTTTAATAAGTGGGATTTCTTGCCTTATAAATGGGGTTGGGACCATCAGTTGTGTTGTGCAGAAGTCTGGTGGATACACAGCTGATAGTCCTACTGAATAGACTGTTAGAACTTGTATTATGGCAAGAAAAAAGCAGCTAAGTAAAGAAAAACGAGTGGCCATCATTACTTTAAGAAATCAAGGTCAGTCAATCCGAACAATTGGGAAAACTTTGAAAGTGTTCCCAAGTGCAGTTGCAAAAACCATCAAGCGCTACAAAGAAACTGGCTCACATGAGGACCGCCCCAGGAAAGGAAGACCAAGAGTCACCTCTGCTTCTGAGGATAAGTTTATCCAAGTCACCAGCCTCAGAAATTGCAGGTTAACAGCAGCTCAGATTAGAGACCAGGTCAATGCCACACAGAGTTCTAGCAGCAGACATATCTCTACAACAACTGTTAAGAGGAGACTTTGTGCAGGAGGCCTTCATGATAAAATAGCTGCTAGGAAACCACTGCTAAGGACAGGCAACAAGCAGAAGAGACTTGTTTGGGCTAAAAAACACAAGGAATGGACATTAGACCAGTGGAAATCAGTGCTTTGGTCTGATGAGTCCAAATTTGAGATCTTTGGTTCCAACCGCCGTGTCTTTGTGTGACGCAGAAAAGGTGAACGGATGGACTCTACATGCCTGGTTCCCACCATGAAGCATGGAGGAGGAGGTGTGATGGTGTGGGGGTACTTTGCTGGTGTCACTGTTGGGGATTTATTCAAAACTGAAGGCATACTGAACCAGCATGGCTACCACAGCATCTTGCAGCGGCATGCTATTCCATCCGGTTTGCGTTTAGTTGAACCATCATTTATTTTTCAACAGGACAATGACCCCAAACACACCTCCAGGCTGTGTAAGGGCTATTTGACCAAGAAGGAGAGTGATGGGGTGCTACACCAGATGACCTGGCCTCCACAGTCACCAGACCTGAACCCAATCGAGATGTTTGGGGTGAGCTGGACCGCAGAGTGAAGGCAAAAGGGAATGGTCAAGAGAATGCCAAGAGTGTGCAAAGCAGTCATCAAAGCAAAAGGTGGCTACTTTGAAGAACCTAGAATATAAGACATAATTTCAGTTGTGTCACACTTTTTTTGCTAAGTATATAATTCCACATGTGTTAATTCATAGTTTTGATGCCTTCAGTGTGAATGTAAAAATTTTCATAGTCATGAAAATACAGAAAAAGCTTTACATAACAAGGTGTGTCCAAACTTTTGGTCTGTACTGTACGTAATATATATATAGAACATGTATAAATTTATAATAAAGCACTGATGAATTGAGGCCAATATTCTGTGGTATATACAAATATAACTCTTTAGATCCTGGTTAAATATAAATTTATTTAACCTAAATTCCCAAAAAGTTGGGCAGCTGTGTAAAATATGCAGAAAACAAGAATGAAATTATCTGGAAATCTCTTATGTCATATTGTAGTCATAACAGATCATAGGACAAAGATCAGACGTTGAATGTTGGACATTTAGAAATTGATGGCAGCCACACATTACCAAAGAATTGGGTCAGGGTTAATAAGAGGCTGGAAATGTGAGTGGTACTAATGAAAAACAGCTGGAGGGTCAATTTTTAGCTAAGCTGCATGACTGTATAAAAAGAGCATGTGAGAGAGGCAGAGACTCTCAGAAGCAAAGGTGGTCAGAGGTGACCAATCTGTGAAACACTGCTTCTAAAAATTGTGCGAAAAATTATCTTCAAAGTAAAAATGCAAAGACTGTGAATATCTCACCATCTATAGTATATAATATCATCAGAGATTCTGGAGATACGCATGCGCACAAGGCCGGTGGTCAGTATTGGATGCTCATGATCTCCGGACTCTTCATTAAATACAGACATTCTTGTTTGAACTACATTTTTATCTCCTTCTGGGAATATCTGCTGTGTTACGGCAGAAGACACAGAAGCAAAAAATTCCTAATATACAACATAATGCACTTATACTTCTGTTTTACAACTTTCTACATCAAAAAAATAATTTTCGAGCTGGATTTTTAAAAAAGATGGAAACTTCCCCCAAATAGAGTCCCAAACAATGAACTGTGTATACACCAGGCAGACCAGGAATCTGGATGGAGGTCTCACTTAAAAATCAACACAAATCTCTGAGTCATGTAGACTCAGAAATTACATCGACCTCCATCTCGGGTCGTCTGATATAGATGGCTCATATAGGTTTCTTGTCTTTTGCCCCTCCTTATCCCCCTGTGTTGCCATTCACTTCTGCTACGGAAGTTTTTTTTCTTACATTGCTGGGATTTAGAAAACCTCAGTTCTGTGACTGAAGAGTCTAGGAAATATATCATGTCCACCTGACTGAGCGTCCTAGATTATTGTGTGGATGGGGAAAGGTTTCTATCACCCCAGAAATTAAAGTCGTGTAAAGAATGAAACATATATTAACTTTATCAATGCAGCTTAAATATTATGCGCAGATTTGGTTCTCTTTGGCCACGGCCCAGACCCTCTCAGATCAGCCATTGTCTAGTAGTGGCGAGATGCTTTATACAGTCATGTGATTGCATGTAGACATCTGTGTGAGAAGTATATGGAGGTACATTTAAATATCTTTATCTATTTATTATCATTCTAGAATAACAGATTTTGCCCCCAACTAAGATAGAAGGGACCCTCGCACCATTCTCTCTGCACCCGTGGTCCTGATTTTGTTATTTCAAAGTTATTCTACGTTCCCCATTTATTTAGTGTAGTAGAAATTGATAAAAAAATAAATGAAACTTGTACAGATTCAGAAAGGAAAGAGACGGAGAGGGAGTGATGTTCTCTCTGATCTGGGTCATACCTCTTATGTTTGACATCGTCCTCTTCTCTTCTGCCCACAACATCCAGTCTTCAGTGTGGTCCTCAGATCACAGGTGATATTCTTAGCTTTCAGAAGCCAGTAATGCTGAGGGGGCTGGGCAGCCCCAAAAAACAGCAGCCAATGACTGATAACAATCAAAACCTCTGCTATTTATGGTTTCATACCTGGGAGAGGCACATGGGCCCCCTACAGGTGGCACAAGGTAAGGGAGGCACCACACATGCTGTTTGGCAATGTCTAATGCTCTATGGTTGACACGCTTATGAAGGATCTTCTAACCTCCAAAGTATGACAAATTAAACCAGTTCCCCAATGAGATGCACCTGCAAGGCCATGGCTAGAAGCATCTGTAATATACACTTGTAGACAAGAAAATTCCTCTAACCAGGCACCTGATGTTTTAAAAAATTTGTTAAAGCAGAAGAGAAAACCAATGAGCAAACTCAGCTGATCCACCGGTTCAGGTCTGAGGTGTCTTGAGCTTAAGGGATTAAACCTGTGCTCTTTGAACTGGGGAAAGGTTTCAGGAGTGACCCCCATTATACGTAACTCCGAAAGAGACAGTTTTGTTAGGCTGAAAAGTTGTGGTTGAACATAATTGTATTTGGAGAGAAAAATGGTTTGGTGAGTGGACAATGAGCTGGTCCATGTAGTCGTCAACCATTTGTAAAGTTGTGCTGTGCAGGAGGACTTCTATATGGAAGGTTTTTAGCTGTGTGTTATGACCTCCATGGTCATTGTGATAAATGTGTGTATTGAATGGCTACCAAGCTGTCGGAGTGTGTGATGGAGAGACCTTACCCTTTAATGGGAGGTCTGAATGTTGCAGTTCACGCTTGCTTACTAATTTTGAAAATTCTATACGAATGAATAGAGAAAGCCACCCATGCTTGGTCAGCTCTCCCTTCCACGGTGGATCCCAATTCTTGAGACAGTTGTAGGTCCTAGTTGTGGCAGGCACTTCTATCAGACATATATGGCCTATATTTTGGAACTACCATTACGGGCTGAGATGGGAACATCCTTTACACCAGGTGGCGGTAATTAGTTATCCCAGAGGGCCACAAGAAAGACCATGATTATTATAGAGGACCGAACCAATCGAATAAACTTAATTCTGCCCATTTTTACTGTTTTTATGTTCACTTAATATTGAGCAGAATTAAGTATGGTGACTTGCTGATGCTGTTTATACATATTACGATAGGGCTTATTGTAACATGTTCTCTGTAGCAGCAAATCAAAACCATATAATTTATTACTTTTTATAAAGTTTATATAAAGCAGCAATTTTTTCTGCTCCTGTTATTCAGCCCTTGTATTTTGATCAATAGCTCACAACACTGTATGATATCCCCATACAGCTCTCACACAGTATGAGGTTCCCACAAAGATCCACATAGAGAATGATGTTCACATAGAGCCCCAACATAGAATGTCCCAACACAGTATTATGTCCCCTCACACAGTCTGTCACCAAAGAGCCCCCCACGCAGTATGATGTCCTCACAACAGTCCCTTTACAGTATAGTATTGTATCCTTACATAACCCTCATCGCAAAATGATGTACCCACCTAGTCCCCTTAGGGCACAGCATAATGTCCCCACACATGCCCCCTAAGACACAACATGGTATCCCCATTCCCCACAATTGCTCCAGTCTGCGCTGTGTACTAAGACACAGCTGATATTGTGACATCAGGCTCAATGATGGAGGAGGGAGCTCATGGCTCCCTGTTCATCGTTGTACTCATCGGTATCTGCATTTTGAAGATGCAGATAATAGTAAAGTTAGAAGATGGGAAGGGGGACTGCGTGGTGCAGGGAGCTATTACCTAAAGCCCTTTGGCTTTCCTGGTCCTCGGGCTGCACCAGAACTGCCAAAGAGATGTATGTGACCCATTGGCTGCATTTGCTAAGGTTTACACCCTTCTAGTTGTTTGAAATGGGCAAATCCCTTTTCTGTTAAATTTGGGCTCGTAATTCTAATTTTATCATCTTTGCTAGGTATGATGGTCCCCATCTCCATGCATATCACAAACTTAATGGCAGTCACAATCGTTCCTCCGACGTAGGACAGAGCGAGAGAGCGACGCACCTGTCACATTTCTTTATACAGATGTTACTGATACATAAAACGGGTCTTCACTCCCCAGCACATTGCCCGCCTCGTGCCCGTGATTCCCTGTGACAGCTGGCGGGATGTTTGACAAACTACATGTCACTTCACACCTTGTAACGTGTTAACCACAGTGCACTAAAACGTAGACCCTGGCCTAACCGCATCTGTTCTTTGAAAAAGCTTACAAAGCAAATAGAGTGCAATAGTGAATATTGTCCAATTGAAATATACAGGAAAGTGCAATAATAAGAAGCATCACAGGGAGCTATAGACAATAACAAGAAGTATAGAGCGGGCAAGAGACAGAGAGGTGATATACACTGCTCAGGAGTCATCAAAATAATAATAAGAGAAATGGGACTGTAACTTCCTACTATATCATATACAATGCTGTGGTCAAAGTATGCACAAGAATATAACTACTATAATACTTCCCTCTATGTACAAGAATATAACTACCATAATACTTCTTCCTATGTACAAGAATAACTACTATAATACTGCTCCTATGTACAAGAATATAACTACTATAATACTGCCCCTATGTACAAGAATATAACTGCTATAATACTGCCCCCTATGTACAAGAATATAACTACTATAATACTGCCCCTATGTACAAGAATATGACTAATATAATACTGCTCCTATGTACAAGAATATAACTACTATAATACTGCCCCCTATGTACAAGAATATAACTACTATACTGCTCCTATGTACAAGAATATGACTAATATACCGTAATCCTGCCCCTATGTACAAGAATATAACTACTATAATACTGCTCCTATGTACAAGAATATAACTACTATAATACTGCCCCCTATGTACAAGAATATAAATACTATAATACTGCTCCCTATGTACAAGAACATAACTACTATAATACTGCTCCCTATGTACAAGAATATATCTACTTTTATACTACTCCTATGTACAAGAATATAACTACTATAATACTGCCTCTATGTACAAGAATATAACTACTATAATACTGCTCGCTATGTACAAGAATATAACTACTATAATACTTCCCTCTATGTACAAGAATATAACTACCATAATACTTCTTCCTATGTGCAAGAATAACTACTATAATACTGCTCCCTATGTACAAGAATATAACTACTATAATACTGCTCCTATGTACAAGAATATAACTACTTTTATACTGCTCCTATGTACAAGAATATAACTACTATAATACTGCCCCTATGTACAAGAATATAACTGCTATAATACTGCTCCCTATGTACAAGAATATAACTACTATAATACTGCTCCCTATGTACAAGAATATAACTAATACTGCCCCTATGTACAAGAATATAACTATTATAATGCTGCTCCTGTGTACAAGAATATAACTACTATACACGGTGTGCAGAATTATTAGGCAAGTTGTATTTTGACCACATGATACTTTTTATACATGTTGTCTTACTCCAAGCTGTTCAGGCTTGAGAGCCAACTACCAATTAAGTAAATCAGGTGTTGTGCATCTGTGTAATGAGGAGGGGTGTTGTCTAATGACATAAAAACCCTATATAAGGTGTGCTTAATTATTAGGCAACTTCCTTTACTTTGGCAAAATGGGTCAGAAGAGAGATTTGACGGGCTCTGAAAAGTCCAAAATTGTGGGATGTCTTGCAGAGGGATGCAGCAGTCTTGAAATTGCCAAGCTTTTGAAGCGTGATCACCGAACAATCCAATATAGGTTATTACACTTGGGGCTATTTCGTTTGGAAAAACGAAGACTAAGGGGTGATCTTATGTTAATGTATAAATATATGAGGGGACAGTACAAAGACCTTTCTGATGATCTTTTTAATCATAGATCTGAGACAGGGACAAGGGGGCATCCTCTACGTCTGGAGGAAAGAAGGTTTAAGCATAATAACAGACGCGGATTCTTTACTGTAAGAGCAGTGAGACTATGGAACTCTCTGCCGTATGATGTTGTAATGAGTGATTCATTACTTAAATTTAAGAGGGGACTGGATGCCTTTCTTGAAAAGTATAATGTTACAGGGTATATGTTACGGAACCCCCAGCACCCAGAATATGTTGTGCAGTTATATGTATGTATAATAGGTTCCATGTGAGATGCATGTCCCTAATGCATCAGCCCACAGGCTGCGCCCCTGGGCAGAGGGGACAAGATATCCCCCTTCTGACCTCCCCCACCTTTGTAATTCCCACAGTAAATATCGGCAGGCTCCGGCCACCTGCGACTATTGTAATGTATGTCTGGCCTGCCGCTTTTCAATTGGCCCGCCCTCTGTATCTGTGTGATATATTCTGTGTCCTGTGAATAAAGTGTTGTCACACTGGAAATACGTGGAGAAGCAGTGATCTTTTATATGCGCCCATGTAAATAAGCAATTCCAGCCAGCGTCCTTCATTCAGACTCCAGCCAAAGCAGAGTGGACCTCCTGAAACACGATGTGGTACTGAAAGAGGTACTCCAGCATGGTAGTCCCCGTTACAGTATATATACTAGATTCCTTGTTAGGGTTTTGATCCAGGGAACTAGTCTGATTGCCGTATGTGGAGTCGCGAATTAATTTGTTTCCCCAATGTGGAGCTTACTCTTTGCCACATGGGTTTTTTTTGCCTTCCTCTGGATCAACAAGAAAGTCTTCCTTCAACCTTAAAAACTATGTTACTATGTTACTATGTAATCAAGCGTTTCATGGCAAATAGCCAACAGGGTCGCAAGAAGCGTGTTGGGCAAAAAAGGCGCAAAATAACTGCCCAGGAATTGAGGAAAATCAAGCGTGAAGCTGCCAAGATGCCATTTGCCACCAGTTTTGCCATATTTCAGAGCTGCAACATTACTGGAGTAACAAAAAGCACAAGGTGTGCGATACTCAGGGACATGGCCAAGGTAAGGAAGGCTGAAAAACGACCACCATTGAACAAGAAACATAAGATAAAACATCAAGACTGGGCCAAGAAATATCTTAAGACTGACTTTTCAAAGGTTTTATGGACTGAAGAAATGAGAGTGACTCTTGATGGGCCAGATGGATGGTCCAGAGGCTGGATCAGTAAAGAGCAGAGACTCTGACTCAGACGCCAGCAAGGTGGAGGCGGGGTACTGGTATGGGCTGGTATCATCAAAGATGAACTTGTGGGACCTTTTCAGGTTGAGGATGGAGTGAATCTCAACTCCCAGACCTACTGCCAGTTTCTGGAAGACAACGTCTTCAAGCAGTGTTACAGGAAGAAGTTGGTATCGTTCAAGAAAAACATGATTTTCATGCAGGACAATGCTCCATCACATGCCTCCAACTACTCCACAGCGTGGCTGGCCTGTAAAGGTCTCAAAGAAGAAAAATAATGACATGGCCCCCTTGTTCACCTGATCTGAACCCCATAGTGAACCTGTGGTCCTTCATAAAATGTGAGATCAACAGGGAGGGAAAACAGTCCACCTCTTGGAACAGTGTCTGGGAGGCTGGGGTGGCTGCTGCAGGCAATGTTGATCGTAAACAGATCAAGCAACTGACATAATCCATGGATGGAAGGCTGTTGAGTGTCATCATAAAGGTGGCTAAATTGGTCACTTAATTTTTTGGGGTTTTGTTTTTTATGTCAGAAATGTTTATTTCTAAATTTTGTGCAGTGATCTTGGTTTACCTGGTGAAAATAAACAAGTGAGATGGGAATATGTTTGGTTTTTATTAAGTTGCCTAATAATTCTGCACAGTAATAGTTACCTGCACAAACAGATATCCTCCTAAGATAGCCAAATCTAAAAAAAAACCACTCCAACTTCCAAAAATATTAAGCTTTGATATTCATGAGTCTTTTGGGTTGATTGAGAACATAGTTGTTGATCAATAATAAAAATAATCCTCTAAAATACAACTTGCCTAATAATTCTGCACACAGTGTAATACTTCCCTCTATGTACAAGAATATAACTCCCTCTATGTACAAGAATATAACTACTATAATATTGTTCTCTATGTACAAGAATATAACTACTGTAATACTGCTGCTCCTATGAACAAGAATATAACTACTATACTTCCCTCTGTGTACAATAATATAACTACCGTACTATAATACTGTCCTCTATGTACAAGAATATAACTACTATAATACTTCATCCTATCTACAAGAATATATCTACTACAATGCTGTAATACTTTCCCCTATGTACAAGAATATAACTACTATGAGACTACGATCACACTCTCAGTATTTGGTCAGTATTTCACATTAGTATTTGTAAGCCAAAACCAGGAGTGGAACAATCAGAGGAGAAGTATAATAGAAACACGTCACCACTTCTGTATTTATCACCCACTCCTGGTTTTGGCTAACAAATAATGATGTGAAATACTGACCAAATACTGAGAGTGTGATCGTAGCTTAATACTTCTTCTATATACAAGAAAATAACTACTATAATACTGCCCCCTATGTACAAGAATATAACTACTATAATACTGCCCCAATGTACAAGAATACAACTACTATAATACTGCTCCTATGTACAAGAATATAACTACTATAATATGACTATGTGCAAGAGTATAATTACTATAATACTGCTCCTATGTACAAGAATATAACTACTATAATATTGCCCCTATGTATAAGAATATAGCTACTATATTACTGCCCCTATGTACAAGAATATAACTACTATAATACTGCTCCTATGTACAAGAATATAACTATTATAATATGACTATGTGCAAGAGTATAATTACTATAATACTGCTCCTATGTACAAGAATATAACTACTATAACACTGCTCCTATGTACAAAAATATAGCTACTATAATACTGCCCCTCTACTCAAGAGTATAACTACTATATTTTCTGCCCCTATGTATAATAATGTAACTTCTGTAATACAGCTCCCTGTGTGCAAGAACATAACAACTATAATACTGCCCCTATGTACAAGAATATAACTACTATAATACTGCCCTTATGTACAATAATACACTGCTCAAAAAAAAGGGAACACTTAAACAACAGAATATAACTCCAAGTAAATCAAACTTCTGTGAAATCAAGCTATCTACTTTAGGAAGCAACACTGTTTGACAATCAAATTCACATGCTGTTGTGCAAATGGAATAGACAACACATGGAAATTATTGGCAATTATCAAGGCACACTCAAAAAAAGGAGCGTTTCTGCATCTGGAGACCACAGACCACATCTCAGTACCAATGCTTTCTGGCTGATGTTTTGGTCACTTTTGAATGTTGGCTGTGCTTTCACACTCATGGTAGCATGAGACGGACTCTACAACCCACACAAGTGGCTCAGGTAGTGCAGCTCATCCAGGATGGCACATCAATGCCAGCTGTGGCAAAAAGGTTTGCTGTGTCTGTCACTGTAGTGTCCAGAGGCTGGAGGCGCTACCAGGAGACAGGCCAGTACACCAGGAGAAGTGGAGGGGGCTGTAGGAGGGCAACAACCAAGAAGCAGGACCACTACCTCAACCTTTGTGCAAGGAAGAACAGGAGGAGCACTGCAAGAGCAGAGGAATTGAAGCTATGGACTGACCTGCCCGTTCCGCAGACCTGAATCCGATTTAACACATCTGGGACATCATGTCTCACACCATCCACCAATGTCACGTTGTACCACAGACTGTCCAGGAGTTGGCGGATGCTTTAGTCCAGGTCTGGGAGAAGATCCCTCAGGAGACCATCCGCTGCCTAATCAGGAGCATGCCCAGGCGTTGTAGGGAGATCATACAGGCACCTGGAGGCCACACACACTACTGAGCATCATTTCCTTGTCTTGAGGCATTTCCACTGAAGTTGGATCAGCCTGTAACGTCATTTTCCGCTTTGATTTTGAGCATCTTTCCTACTCCAGATCTCCGTGGGATATTAGTTGGGATTTACGTTGATCATTTTTAGGTTTTATTGTTCTCAACACATTCCACTATGTAATGAATAAAGATTTACAACTAGTATATTTCATTCAGTGATATCTAGGATGTGGGATTTTAGTGTTCCCTTTATTTTTTTGAGCAGTGTATAACTACCATAATACCGCTCCCTATATACAAGAATATAACTAATATAATACTGCTCCTAGGTACAAATATATATACTGCTCCCTTTTTACAAGAGTATAACTACTATAATACTGATAATACTGCCCCTATGTACAAGAATGTTACTACTGTTACTACTATAATGCTCCCCCTATGTACATGCACATAGCTACTGTAACACTGCCCCCTACGTACAAGAATATAACTTCTATAATACTGCCCCTTATGTACATGAAAATAACTACTCTAATACTGCTGCTAGTTAAAGGAATATAACTGCTAGAACAGCAGAAAAACCTACTGCAGGTTCAAATAGACTATTTCTATAAGGTAAAGGCTGCTAATCCTGGGGATCACACTGTATATAACCAGAGACGGAAATGTGTGCACTAATCTCCTTGGAAACAAATCATACAATTATAATTAAACTCTCAGATAAGTGGGGGAGATGTAGTGGTTATGGATACTGATAAATATGTCTGATACAGCCACCTATGAATTTTTGAGGGGGTACCCCACAGCACAATATCGAGCTTCCCTTAAAACCATTGTGACTCAAGCACTGACCAATTATATTATCTCAGAGAGTGAATTCGACTTTATGCTCCCTAGATACCCAACACTGGCCACCTTTTATTCATTACCTAAGGGTACTGTCACACAATTTTGATCGCTACGACGGCACGATCCGTGACGTCGCAGCGTCGTATGATTATCGCTCCAGCGTCGTAGACTGCAGTCACACTTTGCAATCACGGCGCTGGAGCGATGCCGAAGTCCCCGGGTAACCAGGGTAAACATCGGGTTACTAAGCGCAGGGCCGCGCTTAGTAACCCGATGTTTACCCTGGTTACCAGCGTAAACGTAAAAAAAACAAACAGTACATACTTACATTCCGGTGTCTGTCCCCGGCGTTCTGCTTCTCTGCACTGTGTAAGCGCCATAGCCGGAAAGCAGAGCGGTGACGTCACCGCGTCACTGCTGTGCTCGCTTTCTGGCCGGCAGGCGCTCACAGTGCAGAGAAGCTGAGACGCCGGAGGACAGACACCGGAATGTGAGTATGTACTGTTTGGTTTTTTTACGTTTACGCTGGTAACCAGGGTAAACATCGGGTTACTAAGCGTGGCCCTGCGCTTAGTTACCCGATGTTTACCCTGGTTACAAGCGAACACATCGCTGGATCGGTGTCACACACAACGATCCAGCGATGTCAGCGGGTGATCAAGCGACGAAAGAAAGTTCCAAACGATCTGCTACGACGTACGATTCTCAGCAGGGTCCCTGATCGCTGCTGCGTGTCAGACACTGCGATATCGTAACGATATCGCTAGAACGTCACGAATCGTACCGTCGTAGCGATCAAAATTGCACTGTGTGACAGTACCCTAAGGTGCATAAGGCTTTTAATCCCCTGAGGGTAAGTTCACACAGGGCATTTTAACTGCTTTTTTTTCTGCAGCAAAACCTGATCATCTTGGCAGGAAAGACGCTGCGCCAAAAACGCAGGTTTAGGTGCGTTATTTTGGTGCATTTTTGGTGCATTTTTTTCATGTGTTTTTTTTCTCTTTGTGCATGTGTAGCGCCCCCACTGCCGCAGGGCCGAGGGGTACCCGGTACCGGGCCTCTGAGTATCTGCTCTGGGGTTGTCACGGTGGCTAGGCCCGGTCCGTGACCCTGCTGAGGGGGCGCACAGTAATAGATGTGGATAGTGGTGGTGGTGCGGTGCAGTAAATAACGAGGACACCAGGTTGCAGTCTCTTTACCTCTTTACTGAAGGTCTCTGGGTCCTCAGTCCGGAATACGGTTTACCAGGCTGCGCAAGTCCGGCCGGTCCGATGGCACCTCCAGAGTTCCCTTTGCAGGTGGAAATCTGTGCCTTCCTGCTAGCGCTATGTGTTGTGGTCCTCCCCTGCTGTGCTTACGGGATAGTCCCCACAACTGTTGTGTCTGTTTCTCGTGTTCCCTCACAACAACTCGATTAGATGATGTTCTGCTAATCCTCCGTCCCTCCCGGTGTTATGGTTGGGACGCACCCGTATGACGGGAAGGCTCGGAGCTCTTCCGGGACCCTAGAGTCGCCCCTCTCCACAGGTTGCCCCCTATGTCTGCATAGGTGATTTAGGTGAGACAGCCCGCCTGTGACTGACTGTCCTGCCGTTGGTTTGAAGTATTGCTTGGAGCTAGATATATAAATACTTCCTCGGCGTTCCGACCGCCGGTTGTGCGCCTCAGTAGGATGTTGCCTCGGTCTTACAGCACGACTCCTACTGGTATTCTCCTTCTTGCTTTGATCTCGTTTCTCACTCAGCACAATATATCTCGCTTCTGATCCTTTCTTAGGGCACCGCCGCTATGCTGAGCAGGCACAGTCCCGTGACGTTCTTTCTTATTGCCAGGCCTCTGTCAGGGTCCCAAACCTGACAGGGACCCTACCGAATCTTCCCCCACAACACCCTCTGCCACCAGGTGTTGCCTGGTTCCAACCCAGTCAGCTTTCTGTCTAACTTCCTGCCTGACCCCCAGTTTACCCACACGGTGAGGAGTGGCCTAATAAATAGCACCCTTAGCTCCCCCTGGAGGTCCGACTGTGAAATGTATTGGTGTATGTGATACCTGGTCCGATGAACTCCTTCAGTGCCATCAGACGTACCATAGCCCCCCTTAGCGGCGGAGCCACAGTACTGCAACGACCAGGACTCTGGGGCACTGCACATGCCAATAAAGTTGAGTGCACATAGAGAAAAAAAACAACTTCCTGTAGATAGATAGAATGAATAGAATAGAATAGATAGATAGAATAGAATAGATACATTACCGGCGGTACCCTCTTCCCCGGCATTTTCCCACGGTGTAGAGGTTACCTCAGGTCAGGCTGTGAAAGAGCACAGGCTCGGTGACGTCACCGCTAGTTACTGAGCCTGCACCCACTGCGTATCTTTCATTCCCCAGTCGCTTACAGCCGGGAGCGGTCGCATTAGCAGCACTCCCGGTTGTAAGATTTATCACCCCCCAGATTCTGTGTGGGGCACTCGTTATTTGTTATATTGGACTACGATGGATCAGGGAGTATACTGTTGGTTTATTATTTTATTTTTATTACAGAAGATCGAGGGCTTCGCTTGGAATGGCAGAATAATAGAATGGTAAAACTGTGTGCTGTTTTATTTCATTAAAATACTTTTTTCTGCATGTGTGTGTGTGTTTATTTAACCCTTTAATTACTTTAGGATTAGTAATGGAGAGGTGTCTTATTGACGCCTCTCTATTACTAAGCCGGCTTAATGTCACCTTTCAATAGGAAGGTGACATTAAACCCTCAGCAAAGAGCCTTTTCTGGGCAGCTGTGGGCTATTTTTAGGCTTAGGGGCCAATATCCATGGGCCCTTAGCAGCCTGAGAATACCAGCCCCCAGCTGTGAGCTTTAGCAAGGCTGGCTGTCAAAATGTGGGGGACCCCACACCTTTTTTTAAAATTATTTAAATAATTAATAAAAACAAAAAGCGTGAGGACCCCTCCCCTCTACTCTTGATACCTAGCCTTGCTGAAGCTGACAGCTGGGGGTTGCAGCCCCCAGCTGTGAGTTTTGTCTGGCTGGTTAACAAAAAAAGAGGGGGGAACCCATGCCGTTTAAAAAAAAAAATTATTTATAGTGCAGGAGCGGCAGATGAAAACTCCCATCCTCTGCTCCTGCTCTCATTGTAATTAGCAGCTGTAGGTGTCAGAGGATGGGAGAAGTAGTCCCATCATCTGACACCAGTGATCAGAGGTGAAGTCTACACCTCTGGTCACAGCTGAGCACTCCCTCTGTCTTCTGACCGAGTGTGAGGTCACATCCGACTGTCCTTGACTTTTCTGTAAGAAAAGTCAACCTGCGTATTTGCAGCGTTTTTTCACCATCCATTCAAGTCAATCGGTGGAAAAAGCTGAAAAAACGCTGAAAGAAGTGACATGCCCTATGTGTAAAAACCGCAGCAAAGCACCAAATACTGATCACACAAAAACCCAATGTGTGTGCATGAGATGTCAGGGGAGACTGGTCCGGCGCATGCGCAAAACGCCATGAAGAGAGGCGGAGTGAAGGGAAAGGCATGAGTGGAAATCTCCATGACGGACAGAGCTGCACCGCCCACCGTCGGAGGGAACACCAAATCCGGCACATGCGCAAGAGAAGAAAAAAGGCAGCTAATGACGTGTGATGCCGTTGTCGGCAAATTGGAACGGAAAAGGAACAGGAGGAAAGAAAGAAGGAAAAATTCCCATGCAGCGCCTACAAAGAAACATAAAAGGGCAAAAGGAAAGTAAAAAACGAGGACCAAAATTAAGGTCTTAAGTAGGTTACGTTAAAAGTATAGAGATGACAGAACATATAATATAAGAAGAAAGGAGCATGTGGAAATAAAAAGACATGGTAAATTACAAGGTATAGGTATGTGTGTATCGCCAAACACAGGGACAAGGTGACAGGATAATTAAGGATGGGTGCTAAAGGAGAGAATGGAATGAATGTGAAGGGCCCCCCCCGAATGAGGGCGAAAGAAAAAATAGAAAAAAAAATATATAAGAAAAGTGGGGGAAACATTATAGCAATTATATTCTTGTACATAGGGAGCAGTATTATAGTAGTTATATTCTTGTATATAGGGGCAGTATTATAGTAGTTATATTCTTGTACATAAGGGCAGTATTATAGTAGTTATATTATTTTACATAGGGAGCAGTATTATAGTAGTTATATTCTTGTACATAGGAGCAGTATTATAGTAGTTATATTCTTGTACATAGAGGGCAGTATTATAATAGTTATATTCTTGTACATAGGGGCAGTATTATAGTAGTTATATTCTTGTACATAGGGGCAGTATTATAGTAGTTATATTCTTGTACATAGAGAGCAGTATTATAGTAGTTATATTCTTGTACATGGGGGCAGTATTATAGTAGTTATATTCCTGTACATAGGGGTCAGTATTATAGTAGTTATATTCTTGTATATAGGGGCAGTATTATAGTAGTTATATACTTGTACATAGGGGCAGTATTATAGTAGTTATATTCCTGTACATAGGGAGTAGTATTATAGTAGTTATATTCTTGTACATAGAGGCAGTATTATAGTAGTTATATTCTTGTACATGGGGGCAGTATTATAGTAGTTGTATTCCTGTACATAGGGGTCAGTATTATAGTAGTTATATTCTTGCACATAGGAGCAGTATTATAGTAGTTATATTCTTGTACATAGAGGCAGTATTATAGTAGTTATATTCTTGTACATGGGGGCAGTATTATAGTAGTTGTATTCCTGTACATAGGGGTCAGTATTATAGTAGTTATATTCTTGTATATAGGGGCAGTATTATAGTAGCTATATCCTTGTACATAGGGGCAGTATTATAGTAGTTATATTCCTGTACATAGGGAGTAGTATTATAGTAGTTATATTCTTGTACATAGGTGGCAGTATTATAGTAGTTATATTCTTGTACATAGGGGCAGTATTATAGTAGTTATATTCTTGTACATAGGTGGCAGTATTATAGTAGTTATATTCTTGTCCATAGGGTCAGTATTATAGTAGTTATATTCCTGTACATAGGGAGTAGTATTATAGTAGTTATATTCTTGTACATAGAGAGCAGTATTATAGTAGATATATTCTTGTATATAGGTGGCAGTATTATAGTAGTTATATTCCTGTACATAGGAGCAGTATTATAGTAGTTATATTCTTGTACATAGGGACAGTATTATAGTAGTTATATTCCTGTACATAGGAGCAGTATTATAGTAGTTATATTCTTGTACATAGGGACAGTATTATAGTAGTTATATTCTTGTACAAAGGGACAGTATTATAGTAGTTATATTCTTGTACATAGGAGCAGTATTATAGTAGTTATATTCTTGTACATAGGGGCAGTATTCTAGTAGATATATTCTTGTACATATAGAGCAGTATTATAGTAGTTCTATAACATGACATGTTATCCAGGTCGATGTGTTGCTTCATGTTTCCATACGGGGTTTACTTTGCTGCTTGTTACAGTAATTGCATACAAGTATGTAGGGGAAGTCCCGTGTATCTGACTGTGGGTAAACCAAAGGCTCCCGGCCGCCACTATGATTGTGCCAGAATATGTGGTGCATATTTAGAGTTGCTTGATAATTATGATCTCAAACTTAAAATCAGACCATTATTTTACCTTTGTTGTTGAACTCGGTGCCACATGCATTACCTAACACACTGTTTTTTTCTTCTTGTGTTGGTCAGTGAGTTATATCTGATGCGGACACTTGTAGATAGAAGACAGAATGTTCTGGTTTAATTCCAGTTAGGCTACGTTCACATTAGCGTTGTGCGGCGCAGCGTCGGGCGCAGCCGCGGTGACGCATGCGTCATGCGCCCCTATATTTAACATGGGGGGCGCATGGAGATGCGTTGTCTTGCGTTTTGTGACGCATGCGTCATTTTGGCGCAACTGTCAGGGCACAGAGGACGCTGCATGATGCAGTTTTTTCTGCGCCAAAAATCATGCAAAAAATGAACGCATGCGTCAGCGACGCTGCGCCGCACAATGCAAATGTGAACGTAGCCTGAGATATTGACTTTATGCTTATTAATGGATGAGCTGCAGGAGCCTGTCTGATACACACTGCTGGAAACTGGAAACTGCCGCATTTGGTGAGCACAGGTTAACACCCCTAGAGGCTGCACTCAGTACAAAGAGTGGCATCTAAGTGGTTAGAAATGGCAAATCTGCTCCCTCTGTTCCATATTTTAATTAGTGGGTGACTAATTGTTGGGGAGATATTTTTTTCAGTCTAGTCATCCCTCTAATCATGTTATTACACCTCTGTAGGCGTGAGGATCATGATTTTCTCTTTGTAAGTTTCTGCCTCCCTGGCAATGAGCAGTGCTTGAAGATGAAATTGATGACATTACAAGAGAGTAATAACGTGATTAGTGTGATGAGCCTGATCACTGTTGTCAGGAGCAGATACCGGCTATGCAGGACCGGCGTCAGCACCCGGCGTACCCGGGCAAGTGCCAGGGCCCAGAGCAGGCGGGGGTCCACTCGCTGTCAGGGACACCGGCGCACTATGGGGGCCCAGTGTCTGTGCCTGTGCTGACACCTGATAGTGGGCCCCCCGCCTGTTCTGGGCCCCAGCACTTGCGATACTTACCTCTCCCATCTCCATCGCTGCAGCGTCTTCCGCGTCTCCTGACTTTGACATTCAGGTCACAGGGCATGATGACATCACATTGGTGCCCTCTTTACCTGAGCAGTCACAGTGCAGAGAGCAATAAGACAGCAACGCTGAGGAGTTCAGAGCAGAGCAGTGGCCAGCGATGAGAGGTGAGTATTTCATTTTTTCTTTTTTTGATGTTTGGAGCACCATGTATGGGTCCATCATATATGGGTCAAAGTATATTGTGGCACAGCTGTGGTGGTGCTCAAAAGAAGGTTCCCACACCAGAAACTAAATATTATAAATTTTAGCACTCAACTTGTCAACTGAAAGGATTTTATTGGCAGTCACATATATGGAACATTATATAGGGGGCACATTATGCACTGGAGCATCATATATTGGGCCCTCATATATGGAATATTATATGTGGGTCTGATTATACACTGGAGCATCATATATGGGGCCCATTATACACTGGAGCATCATATATGGGGCCCATTACACACTCAAGCATCAAATATGGAGCCCATCATACACTGGAGCATCAAATATGGGGCTGATTATATATGGAGCATTATATGGGCTGATCATACAATTGAGCATCATATATGGGGCTGATTATATATGGGGCATTATATGAAGCTCACCATGGAGCATCATATTAGGCCCATTATATATGGAGCATTGTATGGGGACTAGTCTGTATGGAGCATTTTATAGGGCCCTGTCAGGACTCTGAACATTTTTTACCTTTTGTGCAGTACTGCCCTTTTCCAAGATGGCGTCTTTGGTCTCATGTGCACTGTGTCTCCTGCTATAAAACTCCACCCCAGCCTTCAGTCTGTGCTAGAGTATTCTGCCTTGCATCCAGCTCCTGACCCCTGATTACTCCCTGACTATATACCTGCTCCTGTGAACCTGTGTGGTGATCCTGCTACTCTCCTCTGAGTTCCTGCTGCATACACCAGTGTTCAGTAATCCTCCTTCATCTGCTGCTCGTGTTACTTCCATCTGCATTTGCTGGACATGTAAGCTGTTTCTGCTCTGCAAAACCTGAGACTATTAACCAGACCTCCCTGGTTGAGCTAAGATATGATTTGAACTGCCTTATAGCATATCTATATCTGTCTGGACTAAGTCAAGGATCTATTCGTGTCATGTTTCCTCAAGTATAACTGTGCTTCATAGACTTTCTGCTTGTTTGCATCCACCTATGAAGTTTCCTATTGACTGCTAGCTGCGTTTATTATTTGCACCAAGTGTTGTGGACTTGAGTTTCTCTCAGCACCTGCTTGAATCACCGTGTGATAATATAAATTTTACCACTTATAAAACTGTGTCCTGTTGTCTTGTTCCACGCAAAGAGTCTCCTGAATTATCCCCTATAATTATTACAGGATAATCTAGCCATAAAAAAAAGGAGACTGCTGGAACAATGACTGCAGAGAGCAGATTAGAGCAGGTGTTTTCCATAATTCGATCACTGCAGAAAGATGTGGAAGGTCTGCAAAAGAAGTTTGGAAGCTTTGAACACAATCAACAAGTGTTTGGACAAACTTTGCAGGACTTAAGCAATTTCATGGCAGCCCAGGAAAACAAACTTGCTGGCATAGAGTCCCAGTATGGACGGGCTTTTCAGGACATAAGCACGCAAATAGCTGCACAAGTGACTCTACCCTCTGGGCATCCGCCACCAGCTAGCCCACCTAAGTTGCCCCCATTCAGATTTAATGGTGATCGCGATAAATTTTGTGGCTTTGTGAATCAATGTATGCTATATTTTGATGTGCATGCTGACCGTTTTCCTACTGATAGATCCAAAGTATTGTGTGTAATAATGCTGCTGACCTCACGAGCGCTCGCCTGGGCGAATCCGATGATTGAGATTCGTGACCCACGGTTAAATGACTTGCATGATTTCTTGGCCGCTATGGCATTAATGTTTGATGACCCTAATCGCCGTGCAACCGCTGAATCTGCTTTGTTGTCTTTACGCCAGGCTAAACCTTCTGTTATTGAGTATGCCACTGAATTCAGGAGATTGGTGGTAGATACCAATTGGGACAGTTATGCACAATTGCCTATTTTTAAAAGGGGTCTGTCTAGTATTATAAAAGATAAACTAGCTCGCTCAGAGTCACCACAAGAGCTAGAGACATTTATACAGCATTGTGTGAGGATAGACATTCACCTTACTGAGCGTAGGCAGGAGAAATTTGCTGCTTATAACCGTGTTTCTAATTTTTCCCTTCCTTCCAAAGAGCCTGCAGGTAAAACATCTCGGGAAGTGGAGGAGGTGCCCATGCAAATTGATTCCGTTCAGAGACGCGAGATCAATGAGCGCCGGGAGCATCGCTTTCATGAAAGTCTATGCTTCTACTGCAGCCAGTCTGACCACTTCTTGATCAATTGTCCTAAGTGTCCTAGACGGCCTAACAAGGTGCTAGCAGCAATAGGGGAGTATGACAACTGTGATGATGAATCTGACATCTCTGAATGTAGCCTGCCTTTAAACGCTGTATTCCATTCACTTTCTATGACTTCACCCCCCAAGGAGCTGAAGGAAAAGAACTCTCACTGTTCTCTCCCTATTAAGATCCTGTGTTCAGGAAAGTGGATTTCCAGTTCAGCTATAAATTGACTCTGGTGCAGGTGGCAATTTCATGGATATCGCATTTGCCAAGGAACATGGTCTTAAAATTCAGCAAAGAGCCTCTCCAATTACCATGGAAACAGTGGATGGGTCACCTTTAATCTCTGGGCCTGTGGATCAGGAGACCGTACCCCTTGAAATTTTGTTGGAGCCTAATCATCAGGAGCAACTTTCTTTCTTGCTAATTTCTTCTCCTCATTTACCTGTGATTTTAGGCATTCCTTGGTTGCGTTCTCAGAACCCAATTATCAACTGGGAGACCAAGGAGATTATCTTTCCAACAAGGAGCAACTCAGCGTTAACAGAAGCTGTCCCTGAGTCCACGGCTACGGAACCACATGTACAGGTATCTTCTTTACCTCCAGCATATAAAGAGTTCTCTGACCTCTGTGACAAGAAGAATGCAGATCAACTTCCTCCACACAGGCATTATGACTGTTTCATTGAGTTGCTTCCTAGGGCAGATATTCCTTTTGGTCACGTATACCCTTTGGCGGCACCTGAGCCTCAAGCCTTAAAGGAGTATATTGATGAAAATCTGGCCAAAGGCTTCATACGTCCTTCTTCCTCACCAGCAGGGGCACCCATTTTTTTGTAAAGAAGAAGGATGGGACCCTGAGACCCTGTGTTGACTATCGGGAACTCAATAAGGTAACCGTACGAAACCGTTACCCTTTGCCTCTGATTCCCGAATGACTGGAAACAGTCCACCACACTAAGGTGTTCTTTAAGCTGGATCTTCGTGGGGCTTATAATTTGGTGCGTATTCGTCCAGGGGATGAGTGGAAGACAGCATTCAGATGCCGGTATGGACACTTTGAATCTCTTGTGATGCCCTTCGGGCTTTGTAACGCCCCTGCAGCATTTCAACACCTTGTTAATGACATCTTCAGAGATTTGTTGGACCAGTTTGTGGTGATCTATTTGGACGATATACTAATCTTTTCTGACTCTCTACAGGAACATGAAGAACATGTCAAAACTGTTTTAAGACGTCTGAAAGAGAACCAACTGTATATCAAGCTGGAGAAATGCGAGTTCCATCGTTCTAAGATACAGTTCTTGGGTTATATCATCTCTCCCCAGGGGCTGAACATGGAATCTGGTAAGATTCAGGCTATCCTTGACTGGCCGGCACCCAAGAACGTTAAGGAGGTCCAACGTTTTATTGGTTTTGCAAATTTCTACAGACGCTTCATTCGAAATTTTTCTGATATTGTCCGTCCCATTACTTCCTTGACAAAGAAGGAAAAGCCCTTTAAGTGGTCATCACAGGCTCAAGAAGCTTTTGATCAGCTGAAGATCTGTTTCATATCAGCACCGCTGTTGATACACCCAGATCCAACACATCCTTTCATTGTGGAGGTGGACGCTTCTGATAATGCTTTAGGGGATATTCTCTCCCAAAGAACTGGAGAGAAGGGTCTGCTACATCCTTGTGCTTTCTTTTCCCGTAGACTAACCTCAGCAGAGAAGAATTATGCTTTTTTTGTCTCCTACTTTTCTATACCAGAGAAGAATTACGACGTGGGAGACAAGGAATTGCTGGCTATTATTGCGGCTTTCAAAGAATGGAGGCATCATCTGCAAGGAGCTGCACAACAGATCATAGTGCTAACTGACCATCGCAATCTAGAGTTCCTTAGATCCGCTAGATGTCTTTCTCCTCATCAGGCTCGTTGGAACTTATTCTTAAATCAATTTAACTTTGTTATCTTGTACCGTCCAGGTTCTTGTAATGGGAAGGCTGATGCTTTATCCCGAATCCACGCTGCGGATTCCGTACCTGGAGCCCCATCCAAGACCATTCTATCTGATGCCAATTTCATCGGAGTTATCCACGATCAGGACTTGTGGAAGGAGTGCAGGGAGGCCTATGAAGGTGATGTATTTCTGGCCAACCCACCTGTGGATATTAATCTTGTCTTTAAGGGTGGCATGTGGTTCAGAGATCGACGTATCTACGTCCCGGAGGTCGTCCGTCTGCAGATCCTCAAGTTGGTACATGACTCCAAGTTGGCTGGTCACAGGGGGGTACAGAAGACATAAGAGTTCCTGAGCCGATTCTTCTGGTGGCCAACTTTCCTGAAGGATACCAAGGACTATGTTCTCTCTTGCGAGGTATGTGCCCGTTACAAGACTCCTCATGTGGCACCTACGGGTCTTCTACAACCATTACCTGTTCCATCCCGCCCTTGGGGGTCTATATCAATGGACTTTATTGTGGAGCTACCTACATCGGGGGGCATGAATACAATCATGGTGGTAGTTGATCGCCTGACTAAAGCTGCTCATTTTGTTCCGTGCACCGGCCTCCCCTCTGCTAAAGATACAGTGAACTTGGTTATACAGAATGTCTTTTGGTTGCATGGGGTGCCGGATGAGATCATCTCTGACCGTGGAGTACAGTTCACTTCAAAATTCTGGAAGGGGTTTTGCTCTGCACTCAATATTAATGTCTGTCTCTCTTCTGCTTACCATCCCCAGATAAATGGTCAGACTGAGCGTACCAACCAGACGCTGGAACAATATCTAAGATGCTATGTCAGCCATCTCCAGGATGATTGGTTGGAGTTGTTGCCGTTAGCCGAATTTTCATATAATAATTCTCAGAGCGCCTCCACTAAATTTACACCTTTCTTTGCCAATCTGGGTTATCATCCGTGTATTTTACCTAGGTCTCCAATTAATTCTCCGGTTCCAGCAGTGGAGGAAAGGCTGACTGCGATGAGACAAAATCTGGAGGTTCTGAAGGAATCCCTGACCATGGCCCAAGAACGTTATAAGAGATTGGCTGATAGATTCCGTAAACCTACACCCATGTTCAAGGTAGGAGATTCCGTGTGGTTAGCAACTAAGAATCTGAAGTTAAATGTTCCTTCACAAAAACTTGGATAGAAATTCATTGGCCCTTTCAAGATCAACGGTATTGTGAGCTCTGTGGCCTGCCGGCTGAAGCTACGTAGGACAATGAAGGTACACCCAGTTTTTCATGTATGTTTACTAAAGCCTGTATCTTCTAATACCTTCCAGGGACGTGTTGTGCCACCTCCGCAGCCTGTGGTGATTGATGGGCAAGAACAATTCGTGGTGGAGGAAATTATTGATTCCAGGATTCGCAGGAATCGGCTCCAATATCTGATAAGATGGCAGGGATATCCCCCTGAGGAAGACTCTTGGGAACCTGTGGAAAACATCAATGCCCAACAGAAGATTTCTCGTTTTCATCAGAGATTCCTTGAGAAACCAGGTCCAGGATCGTCCTGAGGCCGCTTCTAAGGAGGGAGTAATGTCAGGACTCTGAACATTTTTTACCTTTTGTGCATTACTGCCCTTTTCCAACATGGCGTCTTTGGTCTCATGTGCACTTGTCTTCCTGCTATAAAACTCCACCCCAGCCTTCAGTCTGTGCTAGATTATTCTGCTTTGCATCCAGCTCCTGATTACTCCCTGGCCTTGCACCTGCACCTGCTCCTGTGAACCTGTGTTGGAGATCCTGCCACTCTGCTCTGAATTCCTGCTGCATACACCAGTGTTCAGTAATCCTCCTTCATCTGCTGCTCGTGTTACTTCCATCTGCATTTGCTGGACATGTAAGCTGTTTCTGCTCTGCAAAACCTGAGACTATTAACCAGGCCTCCCTGGTTGAGCTAAGATATGATTTGAACTGCCTATAAGCATATCTATCTGTGTCTGGACTAAGTCAAGGATCTATTCGTGTCAAGTTTCCTCAAGTATAACTGTGCTTCATAGACTTTCTGCTTGTTTGCATCCACCTTTGAAGTTTCCTATTGACTGCTAGCTGCATTTATTATTTGCACCAAGTGTTGTGGACTTGAGTTTCTCTCTGCACCTGCTTGAATCACTGTGTGATAATATAAACTTTACCACTTATAAAACTGTGTCCTGTTGTCTTGTTCCACGCAAAGAGTCTCCTGAATTATCCCCTATTATTATTACAGGCCCATTCGGTATGGAGCAATATATGGGGCCCATCATTTACTGTATGGAGCATTATATGGGACTCACTACACTGTATGGAGCAATATCTGGGGCTCATTATACTCTATGGGGCCCATTCTATACAGTATGGAACATTATATGGGACCCATTATGAATGGAACAATATATGGGGCTCATTATTCTTTATGGAGCATTATGTTGCCCATTATACGGTATGGAGTAATATATGGGGCTCATTATTCTGTATGGAGCCATATATGGGTCTCATTATTTTGTATGGAGCACTATGTGGTGCCCATAATACTGTATGGAGCAATATATGGGGCTAATTATTCTGTATGGAGCACTATGTGGTGCCCATAATACTGTATGGAGCTATATATGGGATCATTATTCTGTATGGAGCACTATGTGGTGCCCATAATACTGTATGGAGCAATATATGGGGCTCATTATTCTGTATGGAGCTCTATGTGGTGCCCAAAATACTGTATAGAGGACTATACTGTCTGGTTTCTGAGCTATTGTAGAATTTACAATAGATATCACTCATGTAATGTAAGAAGTAAGTGAAATCTTTGGCATTGTACTATATCTATATTTCTCTGCTGTATCTGTGCATCAGAAATCGTGGTATGTGTTAAATGGGCCCACTGAGACTCTTTTGCCCGGGGCCCACGAGAACCTAGAGCCGACCCTGTGGCTATGTAATGTAGCTGGCACCTGCCATGCATGATGCAGTTTCTGCTTCTCAGTCTGCCCCCACACCCTGGCATGCTCCATTACGTAATAGTACGTCACAGAAAATTATTTTGCTAGCTGCAACAGCAGTAGAGAGTTTTTGGAAAATATCCACAAGTGTTTTGCAATGCAATGTAGGCCTGATTATTTCCGACATGTCAGAGCCCTCCGAGGAGTGTGGACCTCCCCCACCTTCCCTTGTGGTAGGAAGGGAGAGTGATTGAGGCCAAAGATGTGCCTGGCAGTTATTGTGGTCAGATGTGATATGCTGTACCCAGCTCGGACAGGTTAGCTAAGACACACCGTACTCATTACTCAAGATTGCACACCTCCTGTCTGTCTTCCCAGCTTCTGATCTACAGATGAAGCTTCCTCTGACTCAACCGCATGACCTCAGCTTTATGTCTAACCTGTATTGCATAAGCATCCCTTCAGCAGAAGCCCTGTCCACTTATCCTGCTCCATAATCTCTCAGTAACTGAACTGATAAGTAACCACCTGAGGTTCTTCTAGAAAGGAAGGTAACCCTATAATGACTGCACACCACCAATTGTTGGGCTGCATTCAGTGGCATAACTAGAGTCTAATGGGCCCCGGTACAAAATTTAGACCTGGGCCCACCCCGGCATTTTGGTTAGATGTTTGGGCAAAAAAGTGGGGCAAAAAAGTATTTAGTCAGTCAGCAATAGTGCAAGTTCCACCACTTAAAAAGATGAGGGGCGTCTGTAATTTACATCATAGGTAGACCTCAACTATGGGAGACAAACTGAGACAAAAAAATCCAGAAAATCACATTGTCTGTTTTTTTATCATTTTATTTGCATATTATGGTGGAAAATAAGTATTTGGTCAGAAACAAACAATCAAGATTTCTGGCTCTCACAGACCTGTAACTTCTTCTTTAAGAGTCTCCTCTTTCCTCCACTCATTACCTGTAGTAATGGCACCTGTTTAAACTTGTTATCAGTATAAAAAGACACCTGTGCACACCCTCAAACAGTCTGACTCCAAACTCCACTATGGTGAAGACCAAAGAGCTGTCAAAGGACACCAGAAACAAAATTGTAGCCCTGCACCAGGCTGGGAAGACTGAATCTGCAATAGCCAACCAGCTTGGAGTGAAGAAATCAACAGTGGGAGCAATAATTAGAAAATGGAAGACATTCAAGACCACTGATAATCTCCCTCGATCTGGGGCTCCACGCAAAATCCCACCCCGTGGGGTCAGAATGATCACAAGAACGGTGAGCAAAAATCCCAGAACCACGCGGGGGGACCTAGTGAATGAACTGCAGAGAGCTGGGACCAATGTAACAAGGCCTACCATAAGTAACACACTACGCCACCATGGACTCAGATCCTGCAGTGCCAGACGTGTCCCACTGCTTAAGCCAGTACATGTCCGGGCCCGTCTGAAGTTTGCTAGAGAGCATTTGGATGCTCCAGAGGAGTTTTGGGAGAATGTCCTATGGTCTGATGAAACCAAACTGGAACTGTTTGGTAGAAACACAACTTGTCGTGTTTGGAGGAAAAAGAATACTGAGTTGCATCCATCAAACACCATACCTACTGTAAAGCATGGTGGTGGAAACATCATGCTTTGGGGCTGTTTCTCTGCAAAGGGGCCAGGACGACTGATCCGGGTACATGAAAGAATGAATGGGGCCATGTATTGTGAGATTTTGAGTGCAAACCTCCTTCCATCAGCAAGGGCATTGAAGATGAAACGTGGCTGGGTCTTTCAACATGACAATGATCCAAAGCACACCGCCAGGGCAACGAAGGAGTGCCTTCGTAAGAAGCATTTCAAGGTCCTGGAGTGGCCTAGCCAGTCTCCAGAGCTCAACCCTATAGAAAACCTTTGGAGAGAGTTGAAAGTCCGTGTTGCCAAGCGAAAAGCCAAAAACATCACTGCTCTAGAGGAGATCTGCATGGAGGAATGGGCCAACATACCAACAACAGTGTGTGCCAACGTTGTGAAGACTTACAGAAAACGTTTGACCTCTGTCATTGCCAACAAAGGATATATTACAAAGTATTGAGATGAAATTTTGTTTCTGACCAAATACTTATTTTCCACCATAATATGCAAATAAAATGATAAAAAAACAGACAATGTGATTTTCTGGATTTTTTTGTCTCAGTTTGTCTCCCATAGTTGAGGTCTACCTATGATGTAAATTACAGACGCCTCTCATCTTTTTAAGTGGTGGAACTTGCACTATTGCTGACTGACTAAATACTTTTTTGCCCCACTGTATGTGTTCGCCCCTCATGTAGTAGTCTCCCTTGTCCTGGTTTCTTCTTGTAATAATCTCCCCCATCCTGAGTTCCATGCTATAACATTTTTTACCATCCTGGGTCCCTAACTGGTATAATGTCTCCCATTTTGGTATAATGTCCCCACCCTGGTGTTATGACTCCATTCTGGTGTAATGTCCTCTTTCTGGTATAATGTCCCCAGCTTGGTATAATGCCCCCTGTATCATGTACCTCATCCTGTTTTAATGACCCCACCCTGGTATAATATCCCCATTCTGGTATATTCACCCATTCTTTTGTAATGTCACCCATTCTCGTATAATGTCTCCCATCCTGGTATAATGTCTCCCATCCTGGCATAACGTTCCTCATCTTGGTGTAATGTCCCGCTTCCTGGTATAATGACCCATACTGATGTAATGTCACTCATCCTGTTATACTGTCCCATTTCCTGTTGTAATGGCCCCATCCTAGTATAATGTCACTCATCTTGGTATGATGTCTTCCATCTTGGTAGGATGTACCCTTTCTGGAATAATGCCCTCCATCCTGGTATAATGCCCCCATCCTAGTGTAAGGTCCCCATTGTGGCATATTGTCCCCAATTCTTGTATGATGCACCCCATGCTGGTATAATGTCCGGCATGTTGATATAATGTCCCCCGTGTTGGCATAAGGTCTCTCATTCTCGTATAATGTCCCCATTTTTGTATAATGTCCCCTCTTCCTCATATAAATGTCTCTTATCCTGGTATAATGAGGCCATTCTGGTATAATGTTCTCCATCATGGTATAAATCCCCCATCCTGCTATAATGCCCCCATTCAGGTATAATGCCCCCATGCTCGTATACTTGTCCCTCATCCTGATATATAGTCCCCATCTTGGTATACATGTCCCCAATCCTGGTATCTCAGAGCTCATATTTCTTTGAACAAAAGCAGCTCGGATAAATCTGGCAATATGTAAACTCCAAAATTATGGGGTAAACCACTGGAAAAAGTTGCAACACTTTATGCAAAGCGAGGAGCATAACCTGATGACAGATTCCCTTTCAGACCGTAGTTTCTTAGACTACTGTTAGTCTAGTTGCCTTTGAGGGTGTACGGACAGCTTTACTTTAGATGTAGATGGTTAATATATATCACAGTAACTGGGAACAAAATGATGATTATGTGGTGACGTTCTCCAGCAACACAGCAATGATGATGAAGATCTCATATATAAAGTGTAATCACAAGAGCTGACAATCACAGCTGTGTTGGGAAACATTATCTGTGTGATCAAGCAATTAATTAAAGGTTCACTTGGATGCGCTTGTGTCCCTCCTGTTAATTGAGATTCTGGTAACTGATCTGGAATATCAACCTGTGTACAACACCGGATAGCCCCGGTATCGTGTCTACAGCCAGAGACGGATCTACTACACGGAAGAACTTTTTTATTCAAATCCTCCGCACCCCACTGTCATCAATTGAACCCGGGAAGAAAACTGCTCTGAAACTGGAACCAAGTCTGGACAGACCCAATTTATGTTGGATCATCAGACTATTGATATGATAGGAGAAAGAAATGTGGCACTGTTGTATATCAGCAAGCCTTATCCTTGGTCCCAACAGAAGATCTGCCACGTGGGCAACGTAGTTTGACAATGGCCTATAGACGTCTCCCCAATTGGCTGATCATGTGTACAGGGGAGAAGGTAAGAAGAAGCAGAAGAGCGATCATATGAAGCTTATCAAGTGATGCTGTAATTGTAAACCATGTACTACTACATTGCCAATATGTAATGATATTGTATGTATCTACAGGGATGCACAATGTGTTATGAGCATGGTATTATTATTATTTATTTATATAGCACCATTAATTCCATGGTGCTGTACATGAGAAAAGGGGTTATGTACAGAGTTATAGATATCGTTTACAGTAAACAAATTTACAATGACCGACTGGTACAGAGGGGAGAGGACCCTGTCCTTGTGGACTTACATTTTACGGGATAATGGGGAAGAGACAGGAGGTCAGGGGTGCGGCAGCTCTGGTGGTGGTGAGGCGGCAGCTCTGGTGGTGGTGAGGTGGCAGCTCTGGTGGTGGTGACGCGGCAGCTCTGGTGGTGGTGATGTGGCAGCTCGGGTGGTGGTGACGCGGCAGCTCTGGTGGTGGTGATGTGGCAGCTCGGGTGGTAGTGACGCGGCAGCTCGGGTGGTGGTGATGTGGCAGCTCGGGTGGTGGTGACGCGGCAGCTCGGGTGGTGGTGATGCGGCAGCTCGGGTGGTGGTGACGCGGCAGCTCTGGTGGTGGTGATGTGGCAGCTCGGGTGGTGGTGACGCGGCAGCTCGGGTGGTGGTGATGTGGCAGCTCGGGTGGTGGTGACGCGGCAGCTCTGGTGGTGGTGATGTGGCAGCTTGGGTGGTGGTGATGCGGCAGCTCTGGTGGTGGTGATGTGGCAGCTCGGGTGGTTGGTGAGGTGGCAGCTCGGGTGGTTGTGAGGAGGCAGAATGGTTATTGCAGGCTGTAGGCTTTCCTGAAGAAATGGGTTTTCAGGTTCCCTCTGAAGGATCCAAGGGTGGTGGATAATTGGACGTGTTGAGGTGTGGAATTCCAGAGGATGTGGGATATTCGGGAAAAATCTTGTATTGTGCAGTGGATATATACAGGTGCTTCTCACAAAATTAGAATATCATCAAAAAGTTAATTTATTTCAGTTCTTCAATACAAAAAGTGAAACTCATATATAGAGTCATAACAAACAGAGTGATCTATTTCACATGTTTATTTCAGTTAATGTTGATGATTATGGCTTACAGCCAATAAAAACCCAAAAGTCATTATCTCAGTAAATTAGAATAATTATCAAAAAACAACTGCAAAGGCTTCCTAAGTGTCTAAAAAGGTCCCTTAGTCTGTTTCAGTAGGCTCCACAATCATGGGGAAGACTGCTGACTTGACAGATGTCCAGAAGGCAGTCATTGACACACTCCACAAGGAGAGTAAGCCACAAAAGGTCATTGCTAAAGAAGCTGGCTGTTCACAGAGTGCTGTACCCAAGGATATTAATGGAAGGTTGAGTAGAAGGAAAAAGTGTGGTAGAAAAAGTTGCACAAGCAACGGGAATAACCGCAGCCTTGAAAGGATTGTTAAGAAAAGGCCATTAAAAAATTTGTGGGAGATTCACAAGGAGAGGACTGCTGTTGGAGTCATTGCTTCAAGAGCCACCACACACAGACGTATCCAGGACATGGGCTACAAGTGTCGCATTCCTTGTGTCAAGCCACTCATGACCAATAGACAACGCCAGATTATACACAGTATACCCAAGATTATCCACAAAAATCACACCATTAACTACATATAGAAAATAGAATGAAATAAACCAATAGTTAGGGTACGCCGTGAAAAACAACAGTGGAACCCACTGTAGCAAAGAAACAAATACCAAACCACCATGGAACAAGAAATCACCAGATAGTCTATAAGCATAGGAATAATTAAAAATAGGCCTTTATTTGTAAAAATGGCAACAATTACATGAATTTGTTAAAAAAATAAAAATACCGCAAGGTCAGGATTACATAAGATGATACTCATACTTAGTAAAATAGCCCCCAATTAACCCCTTAAGCCCCGAGGGTGGTTTGCACGTTAATGACCGGGCCAATTTTTACAATTCTGACCACTGTCCCTTTATGAGGTTATAACTCTGGAACGCTTCAACGGATCTTGGCGATTCTGACAATGTTTTCTCGTGAGATATTGTACTTCATGATAGTGGTAAAATTTATTCGATATAACTTGTGTTTATTTGGGAAAAAAACAGAAATTTGAAAATTTCACAATTTTCCAAATTTGAATTTTTATGCCCTTAAATCACAGAGATACGTCAAGCAAAATACTTAATAAGTAACATTTCCCACATGTCTACTTTACATCAGCACAATTTTGGAACCAAAATTTTTTTTTGTTAGGGAGTTATAAGGGTTAAAAGTTGACCAGCAATTTCTCATTTTTACAACACCATTTTTTTTTAGGGACCACATCTCATTTGAAGTCATTTTAAGGGGTCTATATGATAGAAAATACCCAAGTGTGACACCATTCTTAAAACTGCACCCCTCAAGGTGCTCAAAACTACATTCAAGAAGTTTATTAACCCTTCAGGTGTTTCACAGGAATTTTTGGAATGTTTAAATAAAAATGAACATTTAACTTTTTTCACACAAAATTTACTTCAGCTCCAATTTGTTTTATTTTACCAAGGGTAACAGGAGAAAATGGACCCCAAAAGATGTTGTACAATTTGTCCTGAGTACGCCGATACCCCATATGTGGGGGTAAACCACTTTTTGGGCACATGACAGAGCTCGGAAGCGAAGGAGCGCCATTTGACTTTTCAATGCAAAATTGACTGGAATTGAGATGGGACGCCATGTTGCGTTTGGAGAGCCCCTAATGTGCCTAAACATTGAAACCCCCCACAAGTGACACCATTTTGGAAAGTAGACCCCTTAAGGAACTTATCTAGATGTGTGGTGAGCACTTTGACCCAACAAGTGCTTCACAGAAGTTTATAATGCAAAGCCGTAAAAATACAAAATCATATTTTTTCACAAAAATGATCTTTTCGCCCCCAATTTTTTATTTTCCCAAGGGTAAGAGAAGAAATTAGACCACAAAAGTTGTTGTGCAATTTGTCCTGAGCACAACGATACCCCATATGTGGGGGTAAACCACTGTTTGGGCGCATAGCAGAGCTCGGAAGGGAAGGAGCGCCATTTGACTTTTCAATGCAAAATTGACTGGAATTGAGATGGGACACCATGTCGCGTTTGGAGAGCCCCTGATGTGCCTAAACATTAAAACCCCCCACAAGTGACACCATTTTGGAAAGTAGACCCCCTAAGGAACTTATCTTGATGTGTATTGAGAGCTTTTAACCGCCAAGTGTTTCACTACAGTTTATAACGCAGAGCCGTGAAAATAAAAATTCTTTTTTTTTTTCAGAAAAATGATATTTTAGCCCCCAGTTTTGTATTTTAACAAGGGTAACAGGATAAATTGGACTCCAAAAGTTGTTGTCCAATTTGTCCTGAGTACGCTGATACCCCATATGTGGGGGGGAACCACTGTTTGGGCGCATGGCAGAGCTCGGAAGGGAAGGAGCGCCATTTGGAATGCAGACTTAGATGGATTGGTCTGCAGGCGTCACGTTGCATTTGCAGAGCCCCTGATGTACCCAAACAGTACAACCCCCAAACAAGTGACCACATATTGGAAACTAGACCTCCCAAGGAACATATCTAGATGTGTTTTGAGAGCTTTGAACCCCCAAGTGTTTCACTAAAGTTTATAACGCAGAGCCGTGAAAATAAAAATTCTTTTTTTTTTTCAGAAAAATGATTTTTTAGCCCCCAGTTTTGTATTTTCACAAGGGTAACAGGATAAATTGGACCCCAAAAGTTGTTGTCCAATTTGTCCTGAGTACGCTGATACCCCATATGTGGGGGGGAACCACTGTTTGGGCGCATGGCAGAGCTCGGAAGGGAAGGAGCGCCATTTGGAATGCAGACTTAGATGGATTGGTCTGAAGGCGTCACATTGCATTTGCAGAGCCTCTGATGTACCCAAACAGTACAACGCCCCAACAAGTGACCCCATATTGGAAACTAGACCTCCCAATGAACTTATCTAGATGTGTTGTGAGAACTTTGAACCCCCCAAGTGTTTCACTACAGTTTACAACGCAGTGCCGTGAAAATAAAAAATCCTTTTTTTCCCACAAAAATGATTTTTAGCCCCCCAAATTTTTATTTTCCCAGAGATAACAAGAGAACTTGGACCCCAAAAGTTGTTGTCCAATTTGTCCCGAGTACGCTGATGCCCCATATGTTGGGGTAAACCCCTGTTTGGGTGCACGGGAGAGCTCGGAAGGGAAGGAGCACTGTTTTACTTTTTCAACGCAGAATTGTCTGGAATTGAGATCGGACGCCATGTCGCGTTTGGAGAGCCCCTGATGTGCCTGAACAGTGGAAACTCCCTAATTCTACCTGAAACTAATCCAAACACACCCCTAACCCTAATCCCAACTGTTACCCTAACCACACCCCTAACCCTGACACACCCCTAATTCTAATCCCAACCGTAAATGTAATCCAAACCCTAACCCTAACTTTAGCCCCAACCCTAACCCTAACTTTATCCCCAACCCTATCTTTAGCCCCAACCCTATCCCTAACTTTAGCCCCAACCCTAACTTTAGCTCCAACCCTAGCCCCAACCCTAACCCTAGCCCTAACCCTAGCCCTAACCTTAGCCCTAGCCCTAACCCTAACCCTAGCCCTAACCCTAGCCCTAGCCCTAACCCTAACCCTAGCCCAAACCCTAGCCCTAATGGGAAAATGGAAATAAATACATTTTTTTAATTTTATTATTTTTTCCCTAACTTAGGGGGTGATGAAGGGGGGTTTGATTTACTTTTATAGCGTTTTTTATATCGGATTTTTATGATTGTCAGCTGTCACACACTAAAAGACGCTTTTTCTAGCAAAAAAGTTTTTGCGTCTCCACATTTTGAGACCTATAATTTTTCCGTATTTTGGTCCACAGAGTCATATAAGGTCTTGTTTTTCGCGGGATGAGTTGACGTTTTTATTGGTAACATTTTCGGACATGTGACGGTTTTTGATCACTTTTTATTCCGATTTTTGTGAGGCAGAATGACCAAAAACCAGCTATTCATGAATTTCTTTTGGGGGAGGCGTTTATACCGTTCCACGATTGGTAAAATTGATAAAGCAGTTTTATTCGTTGGGTCAGTATGATTACAGCGATATCTCATTTATATAATTTTTTTATGTTTTGGTGCTTTTATACGATAAAAGCTATTTTATAGAAAAAATAATTATTTTGGCATCGCTTTATTCTGAGGACTTTTTTTTTTTTTTTTTTTTTTACACACGTGGAATTTTTTTTTTAAACTTTTTTACTTTGTCCCAGGGAGGGACATCACAGATCGCCGATCTGATAGTTTGCACAGCACTCTATCAGATCGGCGATCTCACTCACATCGCCGCAGGCTTACCAACGCCTGCACGGCACCCGGAAGTACTCCCTGCAGGATCCGGATGCAGCCCCGCGGCCATTTTGGATCCGGGGCCTGCAGGGAGGAGACGCTCGGTACAAGGTGAGTACATTCCCTTGTACCGATCGTCTCAGGGAAGCCCGCAGGGAGCCCCCTCCCTGCGCGATGCTTCCCTGTACCGCCGGTACACCATGATCATGTTTGATCGCGGTGTGCCAGGGGTTAATGTGCCGGGGGCGGTCCGTGACCGCTCCTGGCACATAGTGCCGGATGTCAGCTGCGATAGGCAGCTGACACCCGGCCGCGATCGGCCGCGCTCCCCCCGTGAGCTCGGCCGATCGCTATGACGTACTATCCCGTCACTGGGAATTAAGTCCCAGGTCACCTTGACGGGATAGTACATCATATGGGATTAAGGGGTTAATGAAGAATATTTATCCTCTTTAGTTGTGCATATCATGTAGTGCTAAAAGGATATTTAACATAAAATGTGCAATAATTCCATAAAATTTGTGTGTAAATATATATATATATATATATATATATATATATAAATAAAAATATAAAAAATATATATAAGTGTAAAAATTAAAATAAAAAAGGCTCAATAGCACTGTGCAAAAGGTGCAAAAAAGTGCATAATGTATAAATAGATATTAAACACAATTGTTTAATGTGCCCAAGTGCACAGGCCTATATAATGGCCGAACAGCATGTAACCATGCACCAAAGGCAAGATAGCACAACAATATAACTTATATATACCTGGGGGGTAAGCTGAGTCCTAGACCTGCGTGCGCCCGACACGCGTTTCGGATGTATCTCCTTCCTCCTGACGAAGGAGATCTGGGGGAAGACACCACGCCCTTTTGACCAGACCAGCCTGATTGACAGGCGAAAACAGCTACTTTGGTAACGTATTTTGGCAGCATAGGTGGGGAATCGGGGTCCACAAAATACACTGTTGTAATGCACAGCTCAGGCCCTATTTAACAGTATTTTTATCTCATACTGAAAAAACGAGGTGACAGGTGCCCTTTAACCCCATGGAGAAACTATGGGGTATTGTCAAGAGGAAGATGAGAGACCCCAAACCCAACAATGAAGATGAGCTGAAGGCTACTATCAAAGCCACCTGGACTTCCATAACACCTCAGCAGTGCCACAGGCTGATCCCCTCCATGGTACGCCGCATTGATGCAGTAATTGTTGCAAAAGGAGCCCGACCAAGTATTGAGTGCATTTACTGAACACACATTTCAGTAGGCCAACATTTCAAATTTTAAAATCATTTTTCATGCTGGTGTTATAAAGTGTTCTAATTTACTGAAATAAAGACTTTTGGGTTTTCATTGGCTGTAAGCTATAATCATCAACATTACCAGAAATAAACACTTGAAAGAGATCACTCTGTTTGTAGTGACGCTATGTAATATATGAGTTTTACTTTTAGTATTGAAGAACTGAAATAAATTACATTTTTGATGATATTCTAATTTTGTGAGAAGCACCTGTATATCTTTTTCTGGGGAGACCCCAGAAAAAGTGGTGGAGAATGAAAGGGCTAAAATCCTGTTGGACTTCAAGATCCAGACGGATACATTGTTGGACTGGGCCTCTGGAGAACTGTGTCGCTAATAGCGGCACACCACGCAGCTACTATGGGGGCCCCTGGTGCCAGCAGAGCAGCAGTGGGTGACAGGAAGCCTAAGCCTGTTCTTGCTGCTAAAGTGAAATGAATATTCACGCTTCCCCACGCCCCCATGGGTGTGGAGAGGAGTGACTTAATTTCACTTTAATAGCTGGCAGTGTTTGCCGCAGGCTGCAGCTAACACTGCCTGCTATCAGGGCCCGCAGACCAGGGCCCCCACTCCCTCAGGGACCCCAAGCCCACGTGGCCGCTATGGGGCCGTAAGCCAGGGGGTCCCAGCATCAGCGCCGCCCCCCAGTGCACATTAATGGAAGCTAGAGCGTCAGATGACGCTCCCTCTCCCATCATTCCCCTCTGCCTGTGACACACAGCGGGTTTGCGATGACGTCACTTCATCGTGTACCTGCTGTGTACCAGGCTGACTGCAGCATAGCTCCTGACATTGGAGCAGAGCCGCCGCTGGAATCAGTGTGGGAGCGAGGAGGAGAGGTGAGTATTGTGTTATATATATATATATATATCAGTGAGTCCTGGGGCAGCATTATTTCCTATGGGGGAACTACATTATACCCCATGAGGGGGGCAGCATTATTCCCTATGAAGGGAACTGCATTATTCCCTATGGGGAGCTACATTATCTCCTATGAGGGTGTCAGCATTATTCCCTATGGGGGAAGCTACATTATACCCTATGAGGGGGCAGCATTATCCTCTATGGGGGAGCTACATTATACCCTATGAGGGGGCAGCATTATTCCCTATGGGGAGCTGCATTATACCCTATGGGGGAGCTGCATTATACCCTATACCCTAAACTGGGTCTACCAAGCTGGGGTACCTCTTTCAGTACCACCCCGTGTTTCAGGAGGTCCACTTTGCATTGGCTGGAGTCTGAATGAAGGACGCTGGCTGGAATTCCTTGATTACATGAGAGCATATAAAAGCTGACTGCTTCTCCACGTATTTCCAGTCTCACAACACTTTATTCACAGAACACAGAATATATGTAACAACAGATACAGAGGGCAGGTCCATTCAAAAGCAGCAGGCCAGACATACATTACAATAGCTGCAGGGGGCCGGAGCCTGCTGATATTTACTGTGGGAATTACAAAGGTGGGGGAGGTCAGAAGGGGGATATCTTGTCTCCTCTGCCCAGGGGCGCAGCCTGTGGGCTGATGCATTATGGACATATATCTCACATGGAACCTATTATATATACAAATAACTGCATAACATATTCTGGGTTCTGTAACACGGCTCCCCCTTTCAGCGACGCGATCGGCATACACAGTCTGATCCTTAACGGATCGGTTTGGGGATGACCGAAGTTTATGGGGTTGGTACAAGTTCCGTTTGTCGACTTAGTCCATCGGCGTTACCGTTTTGTTTGCCGGGTCTGTAGTGGATGGTGAAGTCCAGAGGTTGTAGGGCTAAACTCCACCGCAGTATCCTGGCGTTGTCTCCGGAGACCTGATTAAGCCAGACTAGGGGATTATGGTCCATTAGGAGGGAAAACTGTCGTCCATACAAATATGGTTGTAACTTTTTGAGTGCCCATACTACTGCCAGGCACTCCTTCTCGAAGCCCGGCTGAAGGTAGCTGTTCCCGCCTTTGGCCACTGGGTATGCTGGGTCCAGTTGGGACATTGTCTTTGCAGGTGGCCCAGCTGATGGCAGGTGTGGCATCGCACCCCAGGGGAACTGTGGTAGGCCAGGTTTCTAGCTGGTCCCCCTACAATCTTCGGTGGTTTGGGGCCATCCAGGTCCATGGGCGGACCCTTAGTGACCATCTTTGATCCAGACAACTGAGGCCTCCTGGCGTCATGATGTTCATCAGCCAGACGAGCGGCTTCCTCAAGAGTCATTGGCCGCCTGTCCTGAAGCCATTCCTGTGTCTCGGGGGTTAGTCCATTAAAGAATCGTTCTAACAAGAAGAGCTGGAGGACGTCCTCCTTAGTGGTTGCTTGGCTCCCTTGTACCCACTGTAGCAGTGACCGCCGTAATTTACAGGCCCATTCAGCGTGGGTATCGGTTACTCGTTTTATAAGTCCGAGGAACTTTTGGCGGTATGCCTCTGGTGTCAGCGCATACCGGGCCAAGATCACTTCTTTGATCCGCTCATAGTCCATACAGTCCTCATCAGGTACCGTGCGATAGGCGTCCGCTGCCTGGCCGGTCAGCTTGCTGGCCAGAATCTGAACCTGTTCCTCCGGCTTCACTTTATGAAGGGCACACTGCCGCTCAAAGTCCTGCAGAAAGCCATCAATGTCTTCCTCTGCCTCCCCCAACTGTCGGAAGGCATTATACTAGATCTTTTTGTGGCTTACTGTTGAAGGTACCTGGTAGGAGGCCAGAGCTCCCCCTGCTCACTGACTCTCCTCTCTCCGCTCTGCCATCTCCATCTTGGCCAGCTCCACTTTGGTCCGCTCTGCCATCTCCATCTTGGTTAGCTCTATCCTGGTCCGCTCGGCCATCTTTTCCTTCAGATCAGTACGCACATAAGCCATGACCTCTCGTATGATCTCTACTGCAGGGTTTGGGCCATAGAACGCCAGTCTGTTCTTTACCTCCCTCTGGAATTCAGTCTCCTCCACGTTCACATTGGGGGGCGCTGCACCGTTGTGTTCCATGATGACTGCTATCAAATCCGCTTTTGTTTTGTTGCTGGCGATTAACCCTCGGGCTTCCACCAGATCTTTTAATGTAGTCCTCTTTAACTTCTGGTAGTTGTTTTCCATTCATTCCTTTCCTCCTGTAGAAGGGGTATCAGATCCCGCTGTCTGCCACCAGTGTAAAGGGGTCTACCAAGCTGGGGTACCTCTTTCAGTACCACCCTGTGTTTCAGGAGGTCCACTTTGCATTGGCTGGAGTCTGAATGAAGGACGCTGGCTGGAATTCCTTGATTACATGAGAGCATATAAAAGCTGACTGCTTCTCCACGAATTTCCAGTCTCACAACACTTTATTCACAGAACACAGAATATATGTAACAACAGATACAGAGGGCAGGTCCATTCAAAAGCGGCAGGCCAGACATACATTACAATAGCCGCAGAGGGCCGGAGCCTGCTGATATTTACTGTGGGAATTACAAAGGTGGGGGAGGGTCAGAAGGGGGATATCTTGTCTCCTCTGCCCAGGGGCGCAGCCTGTGGGCTGATGCATTAGGGACATACTGTATATCTCACATGGAACCTATTATATATACAAATAACTGCATAACATATTCTGGGTGCTGGGGGGTTCTGTAACAGGGGGATACCCCAACCCCTGGTACATAATTAAGACTTGTACTACTTTATATTATACCCTGATATTAGCGCACTTTACTGCACAATTGGTGGTCTTGTATTTATTTCTATTTAGCTACATAGAGGGCCCTAAGAATGATTTTCTCTGGTGGGCCCAAGGTGCTCCAGTCCGATTCTGGACGGATAAGCAGGTGTTGGCTAACCAACCAGCCATTGTGAGAGTAGACAAGGATCAGAAGACAGCAATGATAACACAGTAGATGTGGCAGTAGCAAGTGACAGAAATATCAGAAAGAAGGAATATGAGAAGCTGGAGAAATACCAGGCCCTCAAAGAAGAACTGGAGAAGATGTGGAAGGTGAAGGCAAAAGTGAATCCAGTGGTGCTGGGAACAACTAAGATCCTGCGCAGAACCGTCAAACTCCCAGGCCTCTGTGAATGAGAAAAGACAAAAGACCACCCCCATTAGGGGGTGAAAAGGAAGTATATATATATATATATATATATATATATTGGCACGTAAAAGTTTGGGCACTGCTGGTCAAAACTACTGTTATTGTGAACAGTTGAGTAGTTAACAATTAAATGATCTATAATATGCCTATATTTTTCTTTGTATTTTAAGCAAAATAGACATATATAGATTTTTATCTTTTACATTTTAAAAATTACAAAAAGGAAAATAGGCCAATGCAAAAGTTTAGGCACCCTTCATGGTTAGTACCTAGTAGCACCCCCTTTTGTAAGTATCACATCTTTTTGTAGCCAGCCAAGAGTCTTTCAATTCTTGTTTGAGGGATTTTCATCCATGCTTCCTTTGTAAATTCTTCCAGTTCTGTGAGATTCCTTGCAGTCTTGCATGCACTGCTATTTTGAGGTCTAGCCATAGATTTTCAATGATGTTCAGATCAGGGGACTGTGAGGGTCATTTTAAAACCTTTGAAGTAGTTTATTGTGGATTTTGACTTGTGTTTAGGATCATTATCCATTTGTAGAAGCCATCATCTTTTCAATTTATAAAATATAAATAAGCAACTAAGGGCGCAGCACACAGTCTCGAGTCTCTTCAGCAAATAAAGGGACAATACCACCCTATTTGTCCAGTATAAAACGATTTGTAAAAGAGAAATTTATATTTGCGCTAATAAACTGAGAACACTTTAAAAAACAAAAATAAAAAATCCAACCTAATATGGGAATAAAACTATGCAATATAAAAGGAAGAGAAAACTTTGATACTCAGATAAAACCAAAAAACAAAATATCAAATTACCTCTCTGGCAGCTTGATATTTCCCAGAGGGGCGTCTGTTACCGGCTGGAATGGCACCACAACTTCTTGGGTATCATTTTTCTTTTTTTCCCTTGCTCTGGACTCTGGTTATGATGCCATACTGTGGTGGACACTGAACCACGTTCAAACAAGAGGACCTACACACCATAAGAACTGCTCTCAGTTGGGACCATCGTTCGTATGCCGCTATCCTTTTTCAGAGAGGTAATTTGATATTTTCTTTTTTTGGTTTTATCTGAGTATCAAGGTTTTCTCTTCCTTTTATATTGCATAGTTTTATTCCCATATTAGGTTGTATCTTTTCAATTTAAGCTTTTTTACAGATGGCGTTATGTTTACATCAAGAATTTGTTGAAATTTCATTGAATCCATTCTTCCCTCTACCCGTAAAATGTTTCCCGTGCTATTGGCTTCAACACAACCCCAAAGCATGATTGATCCACCCCCATGCTTAATGGTTGGTGGGATGTTTTTTTTCCTTTAACCCCTTAATCCCATATGACGTACTATCCCGTCAAGGTGACCTGGGAATTCCCAGTGACGGGATAGTACGTCATATGCGATTGGCTGCGCTCACGGGGGAGCGCGGCCAATCGCGGCCGGGTGTCAGCTGACTATCGCAGCTGACATCCGGCACTATGTGCCAGGAGCGGTCACGGACCGCCCCCGGCACGTTAACCCCCGGCACACTGCGATCAAACATGATCGCAGTGTTCCGGCGGTACAGGGAAGCATCGCGCAGGGAGGGGGCTCCCTGCGTGCTTCCCTGAGACGATCGGTACAAGGCGATGTGCTCACCTTGTACCGAGCGTCTCATCCCTGCAGGCCCCGGATCCAAAATGGCCGCGGGGCTACTTCCGGGTCCTGCAGGGAGGTGGCTTACCAAGTGCCTGCTCAGTGCAGGCGCTGGTAAGCCAGGAGCCTTACATGTCAGATCGCTGATCTGACACAGTGCTCTGCAATGTGTCAGATCAGCGATCTGTCACTATACAAAGTAAAAAAAACCTTTTTAAATGTGTAAAAAAAAAAAAAAAATTCCTAAATAAAGAAAAAAAAAAATTGTTCCCATAAATACATTTCTTTATCTAAATAAAAAAAAACAATAAAAGTACACATATTTAGTATCGCCACGTCCGTAACGACCCGACCTATAAAACTGGCCCACTAGTTAACCCCTTCAGTGAACACCGTAAAAAAAAAAAAAAAAACACGAGGCAAAAAACAATGCTTTATTATCATACCGCCGAACAAAAAGTGGAGTAACACGCAATCAAAAAGATATAAATAACCATGGTACCGCTGAAAACGTCATCTTGTTCCGCAAAAAACGAGCCGCCATACAGCATCATCAGCAAAAAAATAAAAAAGTTATAGTCCTCAGAATAAAAAAAATAATTATTTTTTCTATAAAATAGTTTTTATCGTATAAAAGCGCCAAAACATAAAAAAATGTAAATGAGGTATCGCTGTAATCGTACTGACCCGAAGAATAAAACTGCTTTATCCATTTTACCAAACGTGGAACGGTATAAACGCCCCCCCCAAAAGAAATTAATGAATAGCTGTTTTTTTGTCATTCTGCCTCACAAAAATCAGAATAAAAAGCGATTAAAAAATGTCACGTGCCCGAAAATGTTACCACTAAAAACGTCAACTCGTCCCGCAAAAAACAAGACCTCACATGACTCTGCGGACCAAAATATGGAAAAATTATAGGTCTCAAAATGTGGTAACGCAAAAAATATTTTTTGCAATAAAAAGCATCTTTTAGTGTGACAGCTGCCAATCATAAAAATCCACTAAAAAACCCGCTATAAAAGTAAATCAAACCCCCTTTCATCACCCCCTTAGTTAGGGAAACATAAAAAATTAAAAAAATGTATTTATTTCCATTTTTCCATTAGGGTTAGGGTTAGGGCTAGGGTTAGGGCTAGCGCTAGGGTTAGGGCTAGGCCTAGGGTTGGGGCTAGGGTTGGGGCTAGGGTTGGGGATAGGTTTTGGGGCTAGGGTTAGGTTAGGGGCTAGGGTTAGGGCTACAGTTAGGGTTAGGGCTACAGTTAGGGTTGGGGCTAAAGTTAGGGTTAGGGCTGGGGCTAAAGTTAGGGTTGGGGCTACAGTTAAGGTTAGGGCTACAGTTAGGGTTGGGGCTAAAGTTAGGGTTAGGGTTGGGGCTAAAGTTAGGGTTGGGGCTAAAGTTAGGGTTTGGATTACATTTACGGTTGGGATTAGGTTTAGGGGCGTGTCAGGGTTAGGGGTGTGTTTGGGATAGGGTTTCAGTTAGAATTGGGGGTTTCCACTGTTTAGGCACATCAGGGGCTCTCCAAACGCGACATGGCGTCCGATCTCAATTCCAGCCAATTCTGCGTCGAAAAAGTAAAACAGTGCTCCTTCCCTTCCGAGCTCTCCCGTGCGCCAAAACAGGGGTTTCCCCAACATATGGGGTATCAGCATACTCAGGACAAATTGGACAACAACTATTGGGGTCCAATTTCTCTTGTTACCCTTGGGAAAATAATAAATAAAATTTGGGGGGCTAAAAAACATTTTTGTGGGAAAAAAATTAATTTTTATTTTCACGACTCTGCGTTATAAACTGTAGTGAAACACTTGGGGGTTCAAAGTTCTCACAACACATCTAGATAAGTTCCTTGGGGGGTCTAGTTTCCAATATGGGGTCACTTGTGGGGGATTTCTACTGTTTAGGTGCATCAGGGGCTCTGCAAATGCAACATGATGCCTGCAGACCAATCCATCTAAGTCTGCATTCCAAATGGCGCTCCTTCCCTTCCAAGCTCTGCCATGCGCCCAAACGGTGGTTCCCCCCCACATATGGGGTATCAGGGTACTCAGGACAAATTGGTCAACAACTTTTGGGGTCCAATTTCTCCTGTTACCCTTGGAAAAATACAAAACAGGGGGCTAACAAATAATTTTTGTGGAAAAAAAATGATTTTTTTATTTTCACGGCTGTGCGTTATAAACTGTAGTGAAGCACTTGGGGGTTCAAAGTTCTCACAACACATCTAGATAAGTTCCTTAGGGGGTCTACTTTCCAAAATGGTGTCACTTGTGAGGGGTTTCAATGTTTAGGCACATCATGGGCTCTCCAAGCGCAACATGTTGTCCCATCTCAATTCCAGTCAATTTTGCTTTGAAAAGTCAAATGGCGCTCCTTCCCTTCCGAGCTCTGCCATGCGCCCAAACAGTGGTTTACCCCCACATATGGGGTATCGGCGTACTGAGGACAAATGGCACAACAACTTTTGGGGTCCAATTTCTTCTCTTACCCTTGGGAAAATAAAAAATTGGGGGCGAAAAGATCATATTTGTGAAAAAATATGATTTTTTTATTTTTACGGCTCTGCATTATAAACTTCTGTGAAGCACTTGGTGGGTTAACGTGCTCACCACACATCTAGATATGTTCCTTAGGGGGTCTACTTTCCAAAATGGTGTCACTTGTGGGGGGTTTCAATGTTTAGGCACATCAGAGGCTCTCCAAACACAACATGGCGTCCCATCTCAATTCCACAAAAATTTTCCCCAAAAGTTGTTGTACAATTTGTTCTGTTACCCTTGGTAAAATAAAACAAATTGGAGCTGAAGTAAATTTTTTGTGAAAAAAAGTTAAATGTTCATTTTTTTTTTCAGGAAAGATATATATCTTGGTACCGTGTTAACCAGTAGATAGAAAAATATTTAGAATTGAGAGTCCTCAGTGGTTGATACCTTTTAATGGCTAACTGAAAAGAATTTCTTTTAGTCTTTGCCTGATGAAAAGACCTGTGTAGTCTCGAAAGCTTGCAATTTGTTACCATCTTTTCAGTTAGCCATTAAAAGGTATCAACCACTGAGGACTCTCAATTCTAAATATTTTTCCTTTTTTTTTTAAACATTCCAAAAATTCCTGTAAAACACCTGAAGGGTTAAGAAACTTCTTGAATGTGGTTTTGAGCACCTTGAGGGGTGCAGTTTTTAGAATGGTGTCACACTTGGTTATTTTCTATCATACAGACCCCTCAAAATGACTTCAAATGTGATGTGGTCCCTAAAAAATATTGGTGTTGTAAAAATGAGAAATTGCTGGTCAACTTTTAACCCTTATAACTCCCTAGCAAAAAAAAATTTTGGTTCCAAAATTGTGCTGATGTAAAGTAGACATGTGGGAAATGTTACTTATTAATTATTTTGTGTGACATATCTCTGTGATTTAGGCTACTTTCACACTAGCGTTAACTGCAATCCGCCACAATGCGTCATTTTGCCGAAAAAACGCATCCTGCAAAAGTGCTTGCAGGATGCGTTTTTTCCCCATAGACTTACATTAAGCGACGCATTGCGACGGATTGACACACGTCGCAACCGTCGTGCGACGGTTGCGCCGTGTTGTGGCGGACCGTCGGGACCAAAAAACGCTACATGTAACGTTTTTTGCTCACGACGGTCCGCTTTTTCCGACCGCGCATGCGTGGCCGGAACTCCGCCCCTACCTCCCCGCACTTCCCCGCCCCTCACAATGGGGCAGCGGATGCGCTGGAAAAATGCATCCGCTGCCCCCGTTGTTCGGCGGAGACAACGCTAGCGTCGGGAACCTCGGCCCGACGCTAGTGTGAAAGTAGCCTTAAGGGCATAAAAATTCAAAGTTGGAAAATTGCTAAATTTTCAAAATTTTCGCCAAATTTCCATTTTTTTCGCAAATAATCGCAGGTTATATCGAATAAATTTTACCACTGTCATGAAGTACAATATGTCACGAGAAAACAATGTCAGAATCGCCAAGATCCGTTGAAGCGTTCTAGAGTTATAACCTCATAAAGGGACAGTGGTCAGAATTGTAAAAATTGGCCCGGTCATTAATGTGCAAACCACCCTTGGGGCTTAAGGGGTTAATTTTGTGCCCTTTTTTCTCCACACATACACTTGATCATTATGGTCACAGAGTTCTATTTTAACCTCATTGGTTCACAGGACTTGTTTCCAAAATGCATCAGGCTTGTTTACATGTTCTTTTGCATACTACTGACGCTGAATTTTATGGTGAGGACTAGGGTTGAGCGACTTTCATTTTTTAAAGATCGAGTCGGGTTTTGTGAAACCCGACTTTGTCCAGAGTCGAGTCGAGTGCAGTCGGCCGATTATCGCTAAAGTCGGGGATCGACCGAAACACGAAACCCAATGCAAGTCAATGGGGAAGCATAGTCGGCAGTGAGTGGAGGCCAGGAAAACACCTACAGTGCCCATTTTAATGCCAAAAACATCCATTCTTGTTTCTGAAGCTTGTCAATCTTAATTAACTTTATAATAATAGTTGTTCAATGGAACTTGGGGGTCATTTGGAAAAAGTTGTGGGGGGTAGGGCTGGTTCAAGGTTTTAGTGGGCCCAGGAATCGTGGACTACGTCACGGCGGTGGAGCAGGGAGAGGTAAGTATTTCAACGTTGCAAGTGCTGTGATCCTGAGCAAGCAGGGGGGCACACTCGTTCGCATTGGCACTGGCACAGGGCCCCTCAAAGTACAGCGGTGTGTTTGCACGGCGGGGGCGCCTCCCACCAGCAGCGACACTTTTGCGTACTCTGAGGGGCCCTGTGCCAGTGACGTCGCCAACGAGTATGCCCCCCCCACCTGATGAAGGAACCTGCACTTTCATCTGCACCTTCCTCTTTGTCCCTGTGTAAGGTGGTATAACATGCGGGAAGGGGAACCTTACTTTCAGCAGGGTCAGATTCTGGCTGTGTAGAGTGCAAGGGGAATGTAGTGGTCTAGGTCAATGTACCAGCAGACTCATCTAGCAGTGGCTGGGCAATGGGCAGGATGAGGAGGAAACAGATATAGGGCCAAAGAATAAAGTAGGCTAAATGCAGTTCAAAAGTTGCAAACGCCAGGGAGGGGCAGACACTGTTAGTAGGCCCTAACCACCAATTTTTAAAAACACAGCACTTAATGAGAGCCAGAAGGTTGAAGCTCAGCTTTATTCAGTTGAGGACAAACACCAGGGAGGGGCAGACACCGTTAGTAGGCCGTAACCAAAGTTGAAGGCCAAATGCAGTTTAATATCTGATACTATAGGCCGAAAGCCAGAAGGTGGAAGCTCAGCTTTATTCAGTTGAGGGCAAACACCAGGGAGGGGCAGACACCGTTAGTAGGCCCTAACCACCAATTTTTAAAAACACAGCACTTAATGAGAGCCAGAAGGTTGAAGCTCAGCTTTATTCAGTTAAGGACAAACACCAGGCAGGGGCAGACACCGTTAGTAGGCCGTAACCAAAGTTGAAGGCCAAATGCAGTTTAATATCTGATACTATAGGCCGAAAGCCAGAAGGTGGAAGCTCAGCTTTATTCAGTTGAGGACAAACACCAGGCAGGGGCAGACACCGTTAGTAGGCCGTAACCAAAGTTGAAGGCCAAATGCAGTTTAATATCTGATACTATAGGCCGAAAGCCAGAAGGTGGAAGCTCAGCTTTATTCAGTTGAGGGCAAACACCAGGGAGGGGCAGACACCGTTAGTAGGCCCTAACCACCAATTTTTAAAAACACAGCACTTAATGAGAGCCAGAAGGTTGAAGCTCAGCTTTATTCAGTTGAGGACAAACACCAGGCAGGGGCAGACACCGTTAGTAGGCCGTAACCAAAGTTGAAGGCCAAATGCAGTTTAATATCTGATACTATAGGCCGAAAGCCAGAAGGTGGAAGCTCAGCTTTATTCAGTTGAGGGCAAACACCAGGGAGGGGCAGACACCGTTAGTAGGCCCTAACCACCAATTTTTAAAAACACAGCACTTAATGAGAGCCAGAAGGTTGAAGCTCAGCTTTATTCAGTTGAGGACAAACACCAGGCAGGGGCAGACACCGTTAGTAGGCCGTAACCAAAGTTGAAGGCCAAATGCAGTTTAATATCTGATACTATAGGCCGAAAGCCAGAAGGTGGAAGCTCAGCTTTATTCAGTTGAGGGCAAACACCAGGGAGGGGCAGACACCGTTAGTAGGCCCTAACCACCAATTTTTAAAAACACAGCACTTAATGAGAGCCAGAAGGTTGAAGCTCAGCTTTATTCAGTTGAGGACAAACACCAGGCAGGGGCAGACACCGTTAGTAGGCCGTAACCAAAGTTGAAGGCCAAATGCAGTTTAATTTCTGATACTATAGGCCGAAAGCCAGAAGGTGGAAGCTCCGATTTAGACAGTGGAGGACAATTTGAATTAGGGACTGCAGACAGACTTAGTAGGCTGTCCCCTGTGGACCATGCATCCACCACATCAACCCATTGCGCCGTAATGGACACGTAATCTTCCGTGGCCATGCCTACAGGTCCATGCGTCTGTTGTCAGGTGCACCTTTGTACTCACAGATTGCCAGAGTGCATGGACAATGCGGTCTTCTACATGCTGGTGGAGGGTTGGGATGGCTTTTCTCGCAAAAGAAGAGTCGACTGGTTAGCTTGTAGCGTGGTACAGCGTAGTCCATCATGGCCTTATTAATAGTAAATAAAATATATAACTAGGCTCTATGAACTTTTAAATAGGTTCCAGGGGTACACGGGCAGCATTGGTGTGGTCAGTGGAGGAGTATTGCAAGTAGGGGCCGACAGGCTAACAAAGGCCTAAAATAACAAACAATAGGCAGGCATGGCAGTTTTAAATCGGTTACATGGATACACAGGCAGGCACTCCAGGCAGCATTGTGGTCAGTGGAGGAGTATTGCAAGTAGGGGCCGCAGACAGGCTATCAAAGGCCTAAAATAACAAACAATAGGCAGGCATGGCAGTTTTAAATCGGTTACATGGATACACAGGCAGGCACTCCAGGCAGCATTGTGGTCAGTGGAGGAGTATTGCAAGTAGGGGCCGCAGACAGGCTATCAAAGGCCTAAAATAACAAACAATAGGCAGGCATGGCAGTTTTAAATCGGTTACATGGATACACAGGCAGGCAGCATTGTGGTCAGTGGAGGAGTATTGCAAGTAGGGGCCGCAGACAGGCTATCAAAGGCCTTAAATAACAAACAATAGGCAGGCATGGCAGTTTTAAATCGGTTACATGGATACACTGGCAGGCAGCATTGTGGTCAGTGGAGGAGTATTGCAAGTAGGGGCCGCAGACAGGCTATCAAAGGCCTAAAATAACAAACAATAGGCAGGCATGGCAGTTTTAAATCGGTTACATGGATACACAGGCAGGCAGCATTGTGGTCAGTGGAGGAGTATTGCAAGTAGGGGCCGCAGACAGGCTATCAAAGGCCTTAAATAACAAACAATAGGCAGGCATGGCAGTTTTAAATCGGTTACATGGATACACAGGCAGGCAGCATTGTGGTCAGTGGAGGAGTATTGCAAGAAGTGTCTGACACAGTTAGTACTCCCAAAAAATAAATAGATGTTAATGTCTCGCAAAACAACTATAAATAAAAAAAGGGTGGCATGCTTAGGTACAGGGGTGGGCTCATCTGCAGAGTTTATGACAAAGTAATTTGGCAGTAAATTAGTATTTACTGGTGTCAATATAGGACACTGACCCAGACTACTTTAACTATCATCATAGATGTCAACAAATTGGTATTGTTTGTCAGTGCCAGGCATTGAATGATGTCAGCGCATAGACTAAACATTGGTGGAGCTGTGCGAGATAATTTGGCACGTGGTAGAGCACAGTTTGAGCTGGGGGGGGGGAACTCTCTTGTGGCCGGCGGTACCGCCCCAGGGCCCCTCATGTTACAACGGTGTGTCTGACGTTGGGTGCGCACCACCACAGCCAGAGACACTACATTGTACTATGAGGGACCCAGTGGCAATGCCGTCGACCAAAAGCGAGCACACCCACCTCTTCTGACAAACAGCACTGTAACTAACGGGTGCTTGCGCCAAGTGTCGAGAGTGAGACAACGGCCCCGTGGGGGGAGTTTTCCCATTGGGGGATGTGTAAACATGTCGTATGCTGGTCAAACAGCTGCTGCAAATTAAGAGATTTTAACACTCAGTAAGACCAGTCCACAAGCAAGACCTTTTTATAGGAAAGCTAGGTGTCAGCCGGGAAAGGTGGGGCAAAATAATTTGAAATCCAGGAGTGGTTCATTTTAATGAAGGTGAGATCATCCACATTTTGGGTAGCCAGATGAGTCCTTTTTTCGGTTAATATTGAACCAGCAGCACTGAATACTCTTTCTGATAGCACACTAGCTGCTGGGCAAGCAAGCTCCTGCAACGCATATTCTGCCAATTCAGGCCAGGTGTCTAATTTGGATGCCCAGTAATCAAATGGGAATGACGGTTGAGGGAGAACATCAATAAGGGCTGAAAAATAGTTAGTAACCATACTGGACAAATGTTGTCTCCTGTCACTTTGAATAGATGCTGCAGTACCTGTCCTGTCTGTGGTCATTGCGAAATCACTCCACAACCTGGTCAGAAAACCCCTCTGTCCAACGCCACTTCTGATCTGTGCACCTCTAACACCTCTGCCCTGTAGCCCCCTGCAGCTCGTGTGAGAACCATCACCGGCGCTGTGTGCTGGGAATGCCTGAATCAAACGGTCTACAAGAGTAGCTTGTTTGGTTGCTAATATTTGTTCGAGGTTCTCATGTGGCATAATATTTTGCAATTTGCCTTTATAGCGAGGGTCAAGGATGCAGGCCAACCAGTAATCGTCATCGCTCATCATTTTAATAATGCGTGGGTCCTTTTTGAGGATACGTAAGGCATAATCCGCCATGTGGGCCAAAGTTCCAGTTGGCAAATCTGCGGTTGTGCTGGTTTGAGGGGCAGTTACAGGCAAATCTACGTCACTTGTCTCCCTTACAAAAACAGAACCCGGCCTTGCAACGCCACTAATTTCTGTTGGCCCAGGAGAAGCTTCCTCATTAAAAAAGTACTCATCCCCATCATCCTCCTCCTCCTCTTCGCCCGCTACCGCATCCTCTACACGGCCCTGACCAGACAATGGCTGACTGTCATCAAGGCTTTCCTCTTCCTCGGCTGCAGACGCCTGCTCCTTTATGTGCGTCAAACTTTTCATCGGCAGACGCATTAGGGGGATGCTCATGCTTATTATTGCGTTGTCTGCACTAACCAGCCGTGTGCATTCCTCAAAACACTGAAGGACTTGACACAGGTCTTGTAGCTTCGACCACTGCACACCTGACAACTCCATGTCTGCCATCCAACTGCCTGCCCGTGTATCCTCCCACAAATACATAACAGCACGCCTCTGTTCGCACACTCTCTGAAGCATGTGCAGTGTGGAGTTCCACCTTGTTGAAATGTCGATGATTAGGTGATGCTGAGGAAGGTTCAAAGAACGCTGATAGTTCTGCATACGGCTGGAGTGTACAGGCGAACGGCGGATATGCGAGCAAAGTCTGCGCACTTTGAGGAGCAGGTCGGGTAACCCCGGATAACTTTTCAGGAAGCACTGCACCACCAGGTATAAGGTGTGAGCCAGGCAAGGAATGTGTTTCAGTTGGGAAAGGGCTATGGCAGCCATGAAATTCCTTCCGTTATCACTCACTACCTTGCCTGCCTCAAGATGTACAGTGCCCAGCCATGACTGAGTTTCTTTCTGCAAGAACTCGGACAGAACTTCCGCGGTGTGTCTGTTGTCGCCCAAACACTTCATTGCCAATACAGCCTGCTGGCGCTTGCCACTAGCTGTCCCATAATGGCACACCTGGTGTGCAACAGTGGCAGCTGCGGATGGAGTGGAAGTGCGACTGCGATCTGTGGACAAGCTCTCGCTTCTGCAGGAGGAGGAGGAAGAGGAGGAGGGGGGGCGAACGCCTACAGCCAACTCTTTCCTTGACCGTGGGCTAGGCAGAACTGTCCCAATATTGCTGTTCCCTGTGGAGCCTGCATCCACCACATTCACCCAGTGTGCCGTGATGGACACGTAACGTCCCTGGCCATGCCTACTGGTCCATGCATCTGTTGTCAGGTGCACCTTTGTAGTCACAGACTGCCTGAGTGCATGGACGATGCGGTCTTTAACATGCTGTTGGAGGGCTGGGATGGCTTTTCTAGAAAAGAAGTGCCGACTGGGTAGCTCGTAGCATGGTACAGCGTAGTCCATCAGCGCTTTGAAAGCTTCGCTTTCAACTAACCAGTAGGGCATCATCTCTAATGAGATTAGTCTAGCAATGTGGGCGTTCAAACCCTGTGTACGCGGATGCGAGGATGAGTACTTCCTTTTCCTAACAAGAGTCTCATGTAGGGTGAGCTGGACTGGAGAGCTGGAGATCGTGGAACTAGCGGTGGTGCCGGTGGACATGGGTGAGTGAGAGAGGGTTGGAGAGGGTATTCTTGCCGGTGCCCTACATGCAGTGTTTCCTACTACTAACCTGGTGATTCCCTGACTGCTTTGGCCTGGCGACGAAAGCTGCACAGATGGTGTGGGAAATGGTCGGCTTACAGGGAGGGAAGGGATGTAGCGTTGCTGACTAGCTTCATTGGCCGAGGGTGCTGCAACCTTTAGGGACGTTTGGTAGTTAGTCCAGGCTTGCAAATGCATGGTGGATAAATGTCTATGCATGCAACTTGTATTTAGACTTTTAAGATTCTGACCTCTGCTTAAGGTAGTTGAACATTTTTGACAGATGACTTTGCGCTGATCATTTGGATGTTGTTTAAAAAAATGCCAGACTGCACTCTTTCTACTATCGGATACCTTTTCAGGCATTGCAGACTGAGCTTCTTTAAGCGGATGGCCACGCTGTCCTCCAACTGGTTTTGGTTTTGCCACGCGTTTTTGGCCAGATACGGGCCCGGTAGATGGAACCTGTTGTGATGTTGATGCCTGCTGCGGCTCCTCCTCCTCCGCTTCAGAACTACTGCCGCCTGCACCCTGTTCCCCCAATGGCTGCCAATCGGGGTCCACAACTGGGTCATCTATGACCTCCTCTTCTATGTTGTGTGCAACTTCGTCTGTGTCACCGTGTAAGCCGGTGGTATTGCGTTCGTGACGGAGCACCATAGTCTCCCCTGGTTTTGATTCTGCCTCAGTACACTGCGAGGGCAATGTTCTGGTCTGAGTCAAAGGAACAGCATAGTAATCTGGCTGTGGCTGTGCATCTGTGCACTCCATGTCCAATTCAACTTCTAATGGGCATGGCCTGTTAACTGTTTCACTGAGTAACCCAGGAACGGTATGTGTAAAGAGCTCCATGGAGTAACCTGTTGTGTCGACTGACGCATCCTTCACTGTTGTTTTTAGTGAAGGACACAAGGAAGCGACTTGTTCCTGACCGGGAGCATCCACTGACGATGCACTGCTCTGACATTTGGCACTTTCCGAGGAGGAGGCGAAAGAGTTAGAGGCAGAGTCAGCAATGAAAGCCAATACTTGTTCCTCCTGCTCCGGCTTCAAAAGTGGTTTTCCTACTCCCAGAAAAGAGAGCGTTCGAGGCCTTGTGTAGCCAGACAACGAACCTGGCTCAACAACTCGAGACTTAGGTGCTGTACTGCTTTTACCACGACCACCTGATGCTCCACCACCACTACCATCATTACCAGCTGACAATGATCGCCCACGGCCACGACCTCTTCCACTAAACTTCCTCATTGTTTGCAAAACGTAACCAAAGTAACGCTATTTGTTACTGTAAAACAACTTATCAGGTGAACTCAAACTTCTGTAGGATTTATATATACCTTTATAGGTGCCTGACACTGAAAGGAAAATCAGGCCCAATGTTACACACTAGGTTTTCTGTGCCCCAATAATTTGAGACAGATGGCACACACAGGACCAGCTGTTATGGTTCCCAATGGCAGGGGAACATCAGGAGCATAGAAAAACGGACAAGCTCTCGGGTGATGGAAACTAGAGCTGACCGCGATGCTAAACCTATACACACAACTAATAGTAGCCAGGGAACGTACCTACGTTTTCGCTAGACGTCTCGCACCAGCCGGAGAGCTAACTACCCCTGGTAGATGAAACACAGTCCTGGCTTGCCTCCAGAGGAAAATCCCTACAGGAGATAGTAGCCCCCCACATATAATAACGGTGAGTCCAGATGAAAAGACAAACGTAGTATGAAAGCAGATTTAGCACAGCGAGGCCCACTAACTAGATAGCAGAAGGATACAATAGTGGACTTCGCGGTCAGCTACAAAACCCTATAAAATACCACCCTGAAATTACCTTAAACTCATGTGCCAACTCATGACACCGGAGTGGTAATTTCAGCCCACAAGAGCTTCCAGTTGCTGAGAATCACATAACTGCAAACTGGACAAAACATACAAAAATAGACTAAGGACAATGTGTCCAACTTAGCTGGTCAGCAGACTGGGAGCAGGTATATGCAACAGAAAGACTCTGGTTACATTGATGGCCGGCATAGGAATGACTGAGGAGCAAAGCTAAATAGGAAACTCCCACATCCTGATAGAAACAGGTGAAAAGCTCACAAGACATCAGTACCATAAGCGACCACTGGGGGAACCAAATAACCGAACCACAACAGCACCCCCCCCTTAAGGAGGGGGCACCGAACCCTCACAAGAACCACCAGGGCGATCCGGATGAGCCCTATGAAAGGCACGGACCAAATCAGAGGCATGAACATCTGAAGCTGAAACCCAAGAATTATCCTCCTGACCGTAGCCCTTCCACTTAACCAGATATTGAAGTCTCCGTCTGGAAACCCGGGAGTCCAAGATTTTCTCCACCACGTACTCCAACTCACCCTCAACCAGCACAGGAGCAGGAGGCTCAACAGAAGGCACCACTGGCACCTCATACCTCCGCAATAACGACCGATGGAAAACATTATGGATAGCAAAGGATGCTGGGAGGTCCAAACGAAAAGACACAGGGTTAAGAATTTCCAAAATCTTATAAGGACCGATGAACCGAGGCTTAAACTTAGGAGAAGAGACCCTCATAGGGACAAAACGGGAAGACAACCACACCAAGTCCCCAACACGAAGACGAGGACCAACACGACGATGGCGATTAGCAAAATGTTGAGTCCTCTCCTGGGACAACTTTAAATTGTCCACCACCTGACCCCAAATACGATGCAACCTGTCCACCATAGTATCCACTCCAGGACAATCCGAAGATTCCACCTGACCGGATGAAAAACGAGGATGGAACCCCGAATTGCAAAAGAAAGGGGAAACCAAAGTGGCAGAACTGGCCCGATTATTAAGGGCAAACTCTGCCAACGGCAAAAAGGTGACCCAATCATCCTGATCAGCAGACACAAAACACCTCAAATAAGTCTCCAAGGTCTGATTAGTACGCTCCGTCTGGCCATTCGTCTGGGGATGAAATGCAGACGAAAAAGACAAATCAATGCCCATCCTGGCACAAAACGCCCGCCAAAATCTGGACACAAACTGGGATCCCCTGTCAGAAACAATATTCTCCGGGATACCATGCAACCGAACCACATTCTGAAAAAACAGAGGCACCAACTCAGATGAGGAAGGCAACTTGGGCAAAGGCACCAAATGAACCATCTTAGAAAAACGGTCACACACCACCCAGATGACAGACATTTTCTGAGAAACAGGGAGATCAGAAATAAAATCCATAGAGATGTGTGTCCAAGGCCTCTTAGGAATAGGCAAGGACAACAACAATCCACTAGCCCGAGAACAACAAGGCTTGGCCCGAGCACAAACATCACAAGACTGCACAAAAGTACGCACGTCCCGAGACAGGGAAGGCCACCAGAAGGACCTAGCCACCAATTCCCTGGTACCAAAAATTCCCGGATGACCTGCCAACGCAGAAGAATGAACCTCCGAGATGACTCTACTGGTCCACTCATCCGGCACAAACAATCTACCAGGCGGACAACGATCAGGCCGATCCGCCTGAAACTCTTGTAAAGCACGTCGCAGGTCAGGGGAGACAGCAGACAATATCACCCCATCCTTAAGGATACCCGTAGGTTTAGAATCACCAGGGAAATCAGGTTCAAAACTCCTAGAAAGGGCATCTGCCTTCACATTTTTAGAACCTGGCAGATACGAGACCACAAAATTAAACCGAGAGAAAAACAACGACCAGCGCGCCTGTCTAGGATTCAAACGTCTGGCCGACTCAAGATAAATCAAATTCTTGTGATCAGTCAAGACCACCACCTGATGTCTAGCACCCTCAAGCCAATGACGCCACTCCTCGAATGCCCATTTCATCGCCAAAAGCTCCCGATTACCAACATCATAGTTTCGCTCGGCGGGCGAAAATTTTCGAGAAAAGAACGCACAAGGTCTCATCACTGAACCATCAGAACTTTTCTGTGACAAAACCGCCCCCGCTCCAATCTCGGAAGCATCAACTTCCACCTGAAAAGGAAGTGAACCATCAGGCTGGCGCAACACAGGGGCAGAAGAAAAGCGGCGCTTAAGCTCTCGAAAGGCCTCCAGAGCAGCAGGAGACCAATCGGCAACATCAGCACCTTTTTTAGTCAAATCAGTCAAAGGCTTGACCACGCTAGAAAAAACAGTTATGAATCGACGATAAAAATTAGCAAAGCCCAAAAATTTCTGAAGGCTCTTAAAAGAAGTCGGCTGCGTCCAGTCACAAATTGCCCGAACCTTAACAGGATCCATCGCAATAGAAGGGGAAAAAATGTACCCCAGAAAAGAAATCTTCTGAACCCCAAAAACACACTTTGAACCCTTTACAAACAGAGAATTGGTCCGCAAAACCTGAAAAACCTTCCTAACCTGTTGAACATGAGACTCCCAGTCATCCGAAAAAATCAAAACATCATCCAGATACACAACCATGAATTTATCCAGATATTCACGGAAAATATTGTGCATAAAAGACTGAAAAACCGAAGGGGCATTTGACAAACCAAAAGGCATTACCAAATACTCAAAATGGCCCTCGGGCGTATTAAATGCGGTTTTCCACTCATCCCCCTGCTTAATTCGCACCAAATTATACGCACCGCGAAGATCAATCTTAGAGAACCACTTAGCTCCCTTAATGCGAGCAAATAAATCTGTCAGCAATGGCAAAGGATACTGATATTTGACTGTGATCTTATTTAAGAGTCTATAATCAATACAAGGTCTCAAAGAACCATCTCTTTTGGCTACAAAAAAGAACCCTGCTCCTAAAGGAGACGAAGAAGGACGAATATGTCCTTTTTCCAAGGACTCCCTAATATACTCTCGCATAGCAGCATGTTCAGGTACAGACAGATTGAATAAACGACCCTTAGGAAATTTACTGCCAGGAATCAAATCTATGGCGCAATCACAATCTCTGTGAGGAGGAAGAGAATTAAGAGTAGACTCCTCAAAAACATCACAGTAATCAGACAAAAAAGCCGGGATCTCAGAGGGAATAGATGAAGCAATGGAAACCAAAGGAGCGCCCCCATGAATTCCCTGACATCCCCAGCTTAGTACAGACATAGTTTTCCAGTCAAGGACTGGGTTATGAGTTTGCAACCATGGCAATCCCAGCACTAATACATCATGTAGATTAAACAACACAAGGAAGCGAATCACCTTCTGATGGTCTGGAGTCATACGCATAGTCACTTGTGTCCAGTATTGTGGTTTATTACTAGCCAATGGTGTAGAATCAATACCCTTTAAAGGTATAGGGACTTCCAAAGGCTCTAGATCAAACCCACAGCGCCTGGCAAAGGACCAATCCATAAGACTCAAAGCGGCACCAGAATCCACATAAGCATCCGCGACAATAGAAGATAACGAACAAATTAAAGTCACAGACAAAATAAACTTGGACTGCAAAGTGCCAATAGCAGAGGATTTAGCAACTTTGTTTGTTCGTTTTGAGCATGCTGATATAACATGAGTTGAATTCCCACAATAGAAGCACAACCTATTTTTGCGCCTATAATTCTGTCGTTCGCTTCTGGACAGAAAACTATCACATTGCATACTCTCTGGTGCCCTCTCAGAAGACACCGCCAAATGGTGCACAGGTTTGCGTTCCCGTAAACGCCGATCAATCTGAATAGCCATTGTCATGGACTCATTCAGACCCGTAGGTGTAGGAAACCCCACCATGACGTCTTTTACGGCATCAGAGAGACCTTCTCTGAAATTCGCCGCCAAAGCGCACTCATTCCACTGAGTAAGCACAGACCACCTTCGAAATTTTTGGCAATATATTTCGGCTTCATCTTGCCCCTGAGAGAGGGCTATCAAGGCCTTTTCAGCCTGTATCTCTAAATTAGGTTCCTCATAAAGCAACCCTAAGGCCAGAAAAAACGCATCCACATTGAGCAACGCAGGATCCCCTGGCGCCAATGAAAATGCCCAATTTTGAGGGTCACCCCGCAATAATGAAATCACTATTTTGACCTGCTGTGCAGGATCTCCAGCAGAGTGAGATCTCAGAGAAAGAAACAATTTACAATTGTATTTAAAATTCAGAAAACAAGATCGATCTCCGGAGAAAAACTCTGGTAAAGGAATTTTAGGTTCAGACCGAGGAGCATGTATAACAAAATCTTGTATATTCTGAACTTTAGCAGCAAGATTATTCAAATTTGTAGCCAGACTCTGGAGATCCATATTTCAACAGATAAAATCTGAGCCATTCAGGGGTTAAGAGGAGAGGAAAGCAGGAGACTGCAATTAGAGCTGGAGTGCAACTTCAGAGAGAAAAAAAAAAAAAAAAAAAATTCCACACAGTTCCTTTTCTCTCCTGCTTCAGCCCATAGATTAAACATGTTGGCCGGCCATACTGTTATGGTTCCCAATGGCAGGGGAACATCAGGAGCATAGAAAAACGGACAAGCTCTCGGGTGATGGAAACTAGAGCTGACCGCGATGCTAAACCTATACACACAACTAATAGTAGCCAGGGAACGTACCTACGTTTTCGCTAGACGTCTCGCACCAGCCGGAGAGCTAACTACCCCTGGTAGATGAAACACAGTCCTGGCTTGCCTCCAGAGGAAAATCCCCACAGGAGATAGTAGCCCCCCACATATAATAACGGTGAGTCCAGATGAAAAGACAAACGTAGTATGAAAGCAGATTTAGCACAGCGAGGCCCACTAACTAGATAGCAGAAGGATACAATAGTGGACTTCGCGGTCAGCTACAAAACCCTATAAAATACCACCCTGAAATTACCTTAAACTCATGTGCCAACTCATGACACCGGAGTGGTAATTTCAGCCCACAAGAGCTTCCAGTTGCTGAGAATAACATAACTGCAAACTGGACAAAACATACAAAAATAGACTAAGGACAATGTGTCCAACTTAGCTGGTCAGCAGACTGGGAGCAGGTACATGCAACAGAAAGACTCTGGTTACATTGATGGCCGGCATAGGAATGACTGAGGAGGTCGGCGTGCATGCCCCTTTATAGCCCCTGTGACGCCGCAGAAAGCAAGCCAATCACTGCAATGCCCTTCTCTAAGATGGTGGGGACTGAGATCTATGTCATCACGCTGCCCACACTCTGCGTCCACCTTCATTGGCTGAGAAATGGCGCTTTTAGCGTCATTGAAACGCGACTTTGGCGCGAAAGTCACGTACCGCATGGCAGACCCCACACAGGGAGGCTCGGTTTCATGAGACGCCGACTTTGCCAAAAGTCGGCGACTTATGAAAATGAACGATCAGTTTCGCTCAACCCTAGTGAGGACACATCTTTTGATGGCTCTTCCATGAAGGCTATATTTGTGCAGTCATCTCTGAACAGTAGAACAAGGTACCACAACTCCAGAGTCTTTCTGAAGGTATTTTACAGTCAAGAGGGGGCAGGGCTGCCATCAGGAATTCCAGGGCCCCATATTGGCAAAATTTTCGGGCACCCTTGACACGTCATCCAGGCTCCACCCCAGCTCCACCTACACCCCTCGAACCTTCCACAGTCCCACCGCTCACTCTTGGAAAAATGCCACTTCTGCACCACGTCCTCAACAATCACACAATAACAGTTCCCATTGAACACCATATTGCATACATAGCCATCAGCTTTTGATTTTCCCAAAAGATTTTTTAATCCGCCACCACAACAAGGTAGACTTTTTTGAAAGAGTCATACTGTACTCTAACCTACTAAACATGTGTTAATAGGCGTCCAATACTCTTTTTAGGTATATGGAGCGCCCCCCAGGGCTAGGGGAACTCAGTAGCGGGCCCTTCAGTTCTTGGTGGGGATGTCACGGTGGCTGACCTGGTCCGTGGCCCTAGGGACGTCCGTGTGAAAAGGGTTTGCGTTCGTGACGCCACCTGTGGTATTCGGTCAGGGTGACTGACGCTGCTTAGGGGTCCGCTGGGGTGATGTTATGGCAGCAAGATGGTATACCTTCCCACAGGTGAAGTATGTCCCCAGGGCTTCCCAGAAGTGTGGATGGTGATGGTGTAAGGCGCAGTGAATAACGAGGACACAAAGTTGCAGTCTCTTTACCTTTTACTGAAGACTTCAGCATCCACAGTCCAGGGTACAGATCACAGGGCAGGCAGAGTCCGGCCGGTCCGAAGGCAAATCCAGAGTCCCCTTATCCAGGTGGAAATCAGTAGCCTTCCTACTAGCGCCTGTGTGTTGTAGTACCTCCCTGCTGAGCAACTCGGTAAGGTCCTCACAACTCTTGTAGATGTTCTAGATGTTATTTCTTCCTCTCTGTCCCCCAGATGGTGGGGATAGGACAAACCCGTATGACTGATGGCCTGAGGCTTGTTTATAGGGACCCTAGAGACGCCCCGACCCCCACAATTTGCCACTGTGTCTTCTTAGGACCCCTTCCCGACATCGGACATACTATACCGTCCGATGTCGGGTCCCCTGCTTTGATGTGCGCTCCGGCGGTGAGCGCACATCAAAGTCGCGACATGTCAGCTGTTTTTTACAGCTGACATGTGCGCGCAATAGCGGCGGGTGAAATCGCGATCACCCACCGCTATTAACTAGTTAAATGCCGCTGTCAAACGCAGACAGCGGCATTTAACTACCGCATCCGGCCGGGCGGCCGGAAATGAGTGCATCGCCGACCCCTGTCACATGATCGGGGGTCGGCGATGCTTGTATATTGTAGCCATAGAGGTCCTTGAGACCTCTATGGTTACTGATTGCCGGTGGCTGTGAGCGCCCCCCTGTGGTCGGCGCTCACAGCACACCTGCAATTCTGCTATATAGCAGCGATCTGATGATCGCTGTTATGTAGCAGAGCCGATCGGGCTGTGCCTGCTTCTAGCCTCCCATGGAGGCTATAGAAGCATGGCAAAAGTTAAAAAAAAAAGTAAAAAAAAATGTGAAAAAAATAAAAAAAAATATAAAAGTTTAAATCACCCCCCTTTCGCCCCAATCAAAATAAATCAATAAAAAAAATATCAAATCTACACATATTTGGTATCGCCGCGTTCAGAATCGCCCGATCTATCAATAAAAAAAAGCATTAACCTGATCGCAAAACAGCGTAATGAGAAAAAAAATCGAAACGCCAGAATTACGTTTTTTTGGTCGCCACGACATTGCATTAAAATGCAATAACGGGCGATCAAAAGAACGTATCTGCACCGAAATGCTATTATTAAAAACGCCAGCTCGGCACGCAAAAAATAAGCCCTCACCCGACCCCAGATCACGAAAAATGGAGACGCTACGGGTATCGGAAAATGGCACAATTTTATTTATTTATTTTTTTGCAAAGTTTGGAATTTTTTTTCACCACTTAGGTGAAAAATAACCTAGACATGTTTGGTGTCTATGAACTCGTACTGACCTGGAGAATCATAATGGCAGGTCAGTGTTATCATTTAGTGAACCTAGCTAAAAAAAACAAACAAAAAGCAAGTGTGGGATTGCACTTTTTTTGCAATTTCACCGCACTTGGAATTTTTTTCCCGTTTTCTAGTACACGCCATGGTAAAACCAATGGTGTCATTCAAAAGTACAACTCGTCCCGCAAAAAATAAGCCCTCACATGGCCAAATTGACGGAAAAATAAAAAAGTTATGGCTCTGGGAAGGAGGGGAGTGAAAAACGAAAACGGAAAAACGAAAAATCCCACGGTCATGAAGGGGTTAAGGTCGGGCAGCCAACTTGGAATTGACTGTCCTGCCGGTCTCTGAAGTAATGCGTAGAGTCAATTACTCCCTCGGTGTTCCGGCCACCGGCTACGCGCCTCAGAAGGAGGCTGCCGATCTTGGGGCAGTACTCCTCCCGGTGATTTCTCCTTGTGCTGTGACTTCGTTTCTCACCCTCTACAACACAGTTCTCTTCGTGTCCTTTCTTAGGATGCTGCCGCACGTGGGGCAGGCGCAGCTCCGTGTCTTTCTATCTGTCTCTGTCAGGATCCCACCCCTGACAGGGACCCTCTGTCTGCAGCTCAGATGTTCCTCCTTTCTCCCTGTCTGCCTGACAGGTGTTGCCTGGGCAAAGCCCAGTCAGCGTCTCCCTAACTTTCTATCCAAACCACTAGTTTTACCCTTCTGTGAGGAGTGCCCTACTAGATAGGAGCATAGCTCCCCCTGGTGGATTGGAGTGTGAAGTGTGGTGTTTGGTTTGTGATACCTGGAAAGATGAACTCCTTTATTACCTTCAGACGTAATATCACTCCCCCTGGTGGAAGAATGACATTACTGCAGCAACCAGAACTCTGGGGCGCTGCATATATTTTTATTTAACCCCTTAATGACCGCCGATGCACCTTTAACAGAGGCAGTTAAGGGGCCTTATTCTTCAGCGCCGCTTTTTAACTTAGAAGTAAGAGTACAGTATAGTGCCCCTATAATCTCCTGGGTCTCGGTTTCTGAGGTAGCTGAGACCCCAGAGAACATGACTTGGGTCAGTTTTTACCGTCCCCTTTCACGTGATCGCCGCTATCCACTGAATAACGGTGATCACAAAAAAAAGTCCACTTTTACTTTAATTTCTCTCTCCTCTGATATGATCTAGCACACCAGAGGAGAAAGAAATGGGGTGTCCTGAGTCTCAATTCATCCTCATTTGCTCCCCTCTCCCCACACATTTAATCCCTTTTATTTAAAAAAAAGAAAGGTTTTCATACTTGCCTCACATACGATCCCCTGCAGATCCACTTCCAGTGTTCAACACGCATAAGTGCCGACACGGTAACGTCATTGCATAAGGTGCCGTCACAGAAGAGGCTGAGAGAGCACCAAGCTGTGCACACTGCCATTCTCTTGATGGCCAGTGAGCTCCAGTAAAGCTCCCTTCTCAGGCCGGCGTCACACTCAGCGTAGGGAAATACGGTCCGTATTTTACGGCCGTAATACGCAGTAATTTTCACATAACACTGTTCCGTATTCAATGCGAGGATGCGATTTTTACGGACAAATGTATCCGTGTGTCATCCGTATGGCATCGGTATGGCTTCCGTACGGCGATTTTTTTGCGCAGGCTTGCAAAATGGACAAATCATGGATCCATCGGCTAAAATATTCCTAAAAACATATATAGTATATATATATATATATATATATATATATATATATATATATATATATTTATTTATATTTAATTCAGCGCAAGATAGCATAAAAGCCGGTAATTCAATTGCCGGCTTTTGCTATATCCTTCCCAAACCCGACAGGATATGAGACATGGTTTACATACAGTAAACCATCTCATATCCCTTTTTTATTACATATTCCTCTTTAGTAATGTAACAAGTGTCTGTGTGTAAAATTTTGAAGCTCTAGCTATTAAATTAAAGGGTTAAATCCCGGAAAAAATTGGAGTGGGCTCCTGCGCAATTTTCTCCGCCAGAGTGGGAAAGCCAGTGACTGAGGGCAGATATTAATAGCCTAAGAAGGTACCATGGTTATAGGACCCCCCCTGGCTAAAAACATCTGCCCCCAGCCACCCCAGAAAAAGCACATCTGGAAGATGCGCCTATTCTGGCACTTAGCCTTTCTCTTCCCACTCCCATGTAGCGGTGGGATATGGGGTAATGAAGGGTTAATGTCACCTTGCTATTGTAAGGTGACATTAAGCCAGGTTAATAATGGAGAGGCGTCAATTATGACACCTATCCATTATTAATCCAATAGTATGAAATGGTTAATAAAACACACACACACACATGATTAAAAAGTATTTTAATGAAATAAAGACACAGGGTGTTTTAATATTTTATTATACTCTCAATCAACCTATCTCATGCGCCCTCTGCTGGATGAACTCATATGAACTCGAGCCTGGGAACTTTTCAGAATATTTTCTCACGCTCGAGTTCATATGAGTTCATCCAGCAGAGGGCGCATCACCGCGACTCGAGGTAACTATAGGACATTCCCCTGCATTCCATTCATTCACCAAATTTTACAGACAGGAGCACAGCTGCATTAGCAGAGCTCCTGGGTGTAAAATGATTTAACCCCTTCAGATGGATTTACAGCGTGGAACAAGACTGATCGACGGAAGGTATGGAATATTGTTGTTTGTTTTGTTTAACTTTCTTTCAGGTGACAAGGGTCTTCAGGTTGATTGAGAGTATAATAAAATATTAAAACACCCTGTGTCTTTATTTCATTAAAATACTTTTTAATAATGCGTGTGTGTTTTATTAACTATTTCATACTATTGGATTAATAATGGATAGGTGTCATAATTGACGCCTCTCCATTATTAACCAGGCTTAATGTCACCTTACAATAGCAAGGTGACATTAACCCTTCATTACCCCATATCCCACCGCTACATGGGAGTGGGAAGAGAAAGGCTAAGTGCCAGAATAGGCGCATCTTCCAGATGTGCCTTTTCTGGGGTGGCTGGGGGCAGATGTTTTTAGCCAGGGGGGTCCTATAACCATGGTACCTCCCTAGGCTATTAATATCTGCCCTCAGTCACTGGCATTCCCACTTTGGCGGAGAAAATTGCGCGGGAGCCCACGCCAATTTTTTCCGGGATTTAACCCTTTAATTTAATAGCTAGAGCTTCAAAATTTTACACACAGACACTTGTTACATTACTAAAGAGGAATATGTAATAAAAAAAGGGATATGAGATGGTTTACTGTATGTGAACTATGTCTCATATCCTGTCGGGTTTGTGAAGGAGAGAGCAAAAGCCGGCAATTGAATTACCGGCTTTTATGCTATCTTGCGCTGAATTAAATATAAATATATATATATATATATATATATATATATATATATATATATATATATATATATGTGTGTCTCACTGATAGAAAATATATATATATATATGTTCTATGTGTACACATTTATTCTACCTATTCTATTCTGTCAGTGTGATTTTACTGTACACCGCACTGAATTGCCGACTTTTCTAGAGAACACCGCTGCGTATTTTTCGCAAGTCACACGCATGGTCCGTGTGTAATCCATAATTTTCTCGCCCCCATAGACTTTCATTGGCGGATTTTTTTGCGCAATACGCTGACAAACGTAGCATGCTGCGATTTTCTACGGCCGTACAAGACCGTATAATACGGATCAGTAAAATACGGCAGATAGGAGCAGGGCCATAGAGAATCATGGTACCGTATGCAATCTGTATTTTCTGCGCCTCTCATATGTCCTTAAAACACGCCAGTGTGACGCCAGCCTCAGACAAGATGTGGGCTGCAATCCACCCATGTTCCTGGGCCTGGTCAGCAGGAGCAAAAGAGGGGGGCCAGTATACAGGACAGGAGAAGTGGTACTGTGCAGTGTATATATACAGAATAATACAGATACTGAGAATTACACCCAGTATACAGGACAGGAGAAGTGGTACTGTGCAGTGTATATATACAGAATAATACAGATACTGAGAATTACACCCAGTATACAGGACAGGAGAAGTGGTACTGTGCAGTGTATATATACAGAATAATACAGATACTGAGGATTACACCCAGTATACAGGACAGGAGAAGTGGTACTGTGCAGTGTATATATACAGAATAATACAGATACTGAGAATTACACCCAGTATACAGGACAGGAGAAGTGGTACTGTGCAGTGTATATATACAGAATAATACAGATACTGAGAATTACACGCAGTATACAGGACAGGAGAAGTGGTACTGTGCAGTGTATATATACAGAATAATACAGATACTGAGGATTACACCCAGTATACAGGACAGGAGAAGTGGTACTGTGCAGTGTATATATACAGAATAATACAGATACTGAGGATTACACCCAGTATACAGGACAGGAGAAGTGGTACTGTGCAGTGCATATATACAGAATAATACAGATACTGAGAATTACACCCAGTACATAGGACAGGAGAAGTGGTACTGTGCAGTGTATATATACAGAATAATACAGATACTGAGAATTACACCCAGTATACAGGACAGGAGAAGTGGTAGTGTGCAGTGTGTATATACAGAATAATACATATACTGAGAATTACACCCAGTATACAGGACAGGATAAGTGGTACTGTGCAGTGTATATATACAGAATAATACATATACTGAGAATTACACCCAGTATACAGGACAGGAGAAGTGGTACTGTGCAGTGTATATATATACAGAATAATACAGATACTGATAATTACACCCAGTATACAGGACAGGAGAAATGGTACTGTGCAGTGTATATATACAGAATAATACAGATACTGAGAATTACACCCAGTATACAGGACAGGAGAAGTGGTACTGTGCAGTGTATATATACAGAATAATACATATACTGAGAATTACACCCAGTATACAGGACAGGAGAAGTGGTACTGTGCAGTGTATATATACAGAATAATACATATACTGAGAATTACACCCAGTATACAGGACAGGAGAAGTGGTACTGTGCAGTTTATATATACAGAATAATACAGATACTGAGAATTACACCCAGTATACAGGGCAGGACAAGTGGTACTGTGCAGTGTATATATACAAAATAATACAGGCACTGAGAATTACACCCAGTATACAGGACAGGAGAAGTGGTACTGTGCAGTGTGTATATACAGAATAATACAGATACTGAGAATTGCACCCAGTATACAGGACAGAAGAAGTGGTACTGTGCAGTGTATATATACAGAATAATACAGACACTGAGAATTACACCCAGTATACAGGACAGGAGAAGTGGTACTGTGCAGTGTATATATACAGAATAATACAGATACTGAGAATTACACCCAGTATACAGGGCAGGAGAAGTGGTACTGTGCCGTGTATATATACAGAATAATACAGATACTGAGGATTACACCCAGTATACAGGACAGGAGAAGTGGTACTGTGCAGTATATATACAGAATAATACAGACACTGAGAATTACACCCAGTATACAGGACAGAAGAAGTGGTACTGTGCAGTATATATACAGAATAATACAGATACTGAGAATTGCACCCAGTATACAGGACAGAAGAAGTGGTACTGTGCAGTATATATACAGAATAATACAGACACTGAGAATTACACCCAGTATACAGGACAGGAGAAGTGGTAATGTGCAGTGTATATATACAGAATAATACAGATACTGAGAATTACACCCAGTATACAGGACAGGAGAAGTGGTACTGTGCAGTGTATATATACAGAATAATACAGATACTGAGAATTACATCCAGTATACAGTGCAGGAGAAGTGGTACTGTGCAGTGTATATATACAGAATAATGCAGATACTGAGAATTACACCCAGTATACAGGACAGGAGAAGTGGTACTGTGCAGTATATATATACAGAATAATACAGATACTGAGAATTACACCCAGTATACAGGACAGGAGAAGTGGTACTGTGCAGTGTATATATACAGAATAATACAGATACTGAGAATTACACCCAGTATACAGGAGAAGTGGTACTGTACAGTGTATATATACAGAATAATACAGGTACTGAGGATTACACCCAGTATACAGGACAGGAGAAGTGGTACTGTGCAGTGTATATATATATACAGAATAATATAGGTACTGAGGATTACACCCAGTATACAGGACAGGAGAAGTGGTACTGTGCAGTGTATATATACAGAATAATACAGATACTGAGAATTACACCCAGTATACAGGACAGGAGAAGTGGTACTGTGCAGTGTATATATACAGAATAATACAGATACTGAGAATTACACCCAATATACAGGACAGGAGAAGTGGTACTGTGCAGTGTATATATACAAAATAATACAGATACTGAGGATTACACCCAGTATTCAGGACAGGAGAAGTGGTACTGTGCAGTGTGTATATATACAGAATAATACAGATGCTGAGAATTACACCCAGTATACAGGACAGGAGAAGTGGTACTGTGCAGTGTATATATACAGAATAATACAGATACTGAGAATTACACCCAGTATCCAGGACAGGAGAAGTGGTACTGTGCAGTGTATATATACAGAATAATACAGATACTGAGAATTACACCCAGTATACAGGACAGGAGAAGTGGTACTGTGTAGTGTATATATACAGAATAATACAGATACTGAGAATTACAGCCAGTATACAGGACAGGAGAAGTGGTACTGTGCAGTGTATATATACAGAATAATACAGATACTGAGAATTACACTCAATATACAGGACAGGAGAAGTGGTACTGTGCAGTGTATACAGGTCCTTCTCAAAAAATTAGCATATAGTGTTAAATTTCATTATTTACCATAATGTAATGATTACAATTAAACTTTCATATATTATAGATTCATTATCCACCAACTGAAATTTGTCAGGTCTTTTATTGTTTTAATACTGATGATTTTGGCATACAACTCCTGATAACCCAAAAAAACCTGTCTCAATAAATTAGCATATTTCACCCGACCAATCAAATAAAAGTGTTTTTTAATACCAAACAAAAAAACCATCAAATAATAATGTTCACTTATGCACTCAATACTTGGTCGGGAATCCTTTGGCAGAAATGACTGCTTCAATGCGGCGTGGCATGGAGGCAATCAGCCTGTGACACTGCTGAGATGTTATGGAGGCCCAGGATGCTTCAATAGCGGCCTTAAGCTCATCCAGAGTGTTGGGTCTTGCGTCTCTCAACTTTCTCTTCACAATATCCCACAGATTCTCTATGGGGTTCAGGTCAGGAGAGTTGGCAGGCCAATTGAGCACAGTAATACCATGGTCAGTAAACCATTTACCAGTGGTTTTGGCACTGTGAGCAGGTGCCAGGTCGTGCTGAAAAATGAAATCTTCATCTCCATAAAGCATTTCAGCCGATGGAAGCATGAAGTGCTCCAAAATCTCCTGATAGCTAGCTGCATTGACCCTGCCCTTGATGAAACACAGTGGACCAACACCAGCAGCTGACGTGGCACCCCACACCATCACTGACTGTGGGTACTTGACACTGGACTTCAGGCATTTTGGCATTTCCTTCTCCCCAGTCTTCCTCCAGACTCTGGCACCTTGATTTCCGAATGACATGCAAAATTTGCTTACATCAGAAAAAAGTACTTGGGACCACTTAGCAACAGTCCAGTGCTGCTTCTCTGTAGCCCAGGTCAGGCGCTTCTGCCGCTGTTTATGGTTCAAAAGTGGCTTTACCTGGGGAATGCGGCACCTGTATCCCATTTCCTGCACACGCCTGTGCACGGTGGCTCTGGATGTTTCCACACCAGACTCAGTCCACTGCTTCCTCAGGTTCCCCAAGGTCTGGAATCGGTCCTTCTCCACAATCTTCCTCAGGGTCCGGTCACCTCTTCTCGTTGTACAGCGTTTTCTGCCACATTGTTTCCTTCCAACAGACTTACCATTGAGGTGCCTTGATACAGCACTCTGGGAACAGCCTATTTGTTGAGAAATTTCTTTCTGGGTCTTACCCTCTTGCTTGAGGGTGTCAATGATGGCCTTCTTGACATCTGTCAGGTCGCTAGTCTTAAGGCCCTGTCTCACATAGCGAGATCGCTAGCGAGATCGCTGCTGAGTCACTAGTTTTGTGACGCAACAGCGACCTCAGTAGCGATCTCGCTATGTGTGACACGTACCAGCGATCAGGCCCCTGCTGTGAGATCGCTGGTCGTGTCGGAATGGCCTGGACCTTTTTTTGTTCGTTGAGGTCCCGCTGACATCGCTGAATCGGTGTGTGTGACACCGATCCAGCGATGTCTTCACTGGTAACCAGGGTAAACATCGGGTTACTAAGCGCAGGGCCGCGCTTAGTAACCCGATGTTTACCCTGGTTACCAGCGTAAATGTAAAAAAAAACAAACAGTACATGCTCACCATCTGATGTCCGTCAGGTCCCTTGCCGTCTGCTTCCTGCTCTGACTGACTGCCGGCCGGAAAGTGAGAGCAGATCACAGCAGTGACGTCACCGCTGCGCTCTGCTCTCACTGTACGGCGGCTCAGTCAGAGCAGGAAGCAGACGGCAAGGGACACCGAAAGGCGAGTATGTACTGTTTGTTTTTTTTGGTAACCAGGGTAAACATCGGGTTACTAAGCGCGGCCCTGCGCTTAGTAACCCGATGTTTACCCTGGTTACCCGGGTGCTGCAGGGGGACTTCGGCATCGTTGAAGACAGTTTCAACGATGCCGAAGTCGTTCCCCTGATCGTTGGTCGCTGGAGAGAGCTGTCTGTGTGACAGCTCCCCAGCGACCCACACAGCGACTTACCAACGATCACGGCCAGGTCGTATCGCTGGTCGTGATCATTGGTAAATCGCTATGTGAGACGGGGCCTTTACCCATGATGGGGGTTTTGAGTAATGAACCAGGCAGGGAGTTTTTAAAAGCCTCAGGTATCTTTTGCATGTGTTTAGAGTTAATTAGTTGATTCAGAAGATTAGGGTAATAGGTCATTTAGAGAACCTTTTCTTGATATGCTAATTTATTGAGACAGGTTTTTTGGGTTATCAGGAGTTGTATGCCAAAATCATCAGTATTAAAACAATCAAAGACCTGACAAATTTCAGTTGGTGGATAATGAATCTATAATATATGAAAGTTTAATTGTAATCATTACATTATGGTAAATAATGAAATTTAACACTATATGCTAATTTTTTGAGAAGGACCTGTATATACAGAATAATACAGATACTGAGAATTACACCCAGTATACAGGACAGGAGAAGTGGTACTGTGCAGTGTATATAAACAGAATAATACAGATACTGAGAATTACACCCAGTATACAGGACAGGAGAAGTGGTACTGTGCACTGTATATATACAGAATAATACAGATACTGAGAATTACACCCAGCATACAGGAGAAGTGGTACTGTGCAGTGTATATATACAGAATAATACAGATACTGAGGATTACACCCAGTATACAGGAGAAGTGGTACTGTGCAGTGTATATATACAGAATAATACAGATACTGAGGATTACACCCAGTATACAGGACAGGAGAAGTGGTACTGTGCAGTGTATATATATACAGAAGAATACAGATACTGAGAATTACACCCAGTATACAGGACAGGAGAAGTGGTACTGTGCAGTGTATATATACAGAATAATACAGATACTGAGAATTACACCCAGTATACAGGACAGGAGAAGTGGTACTGTGCAGTGTATATATACAGAATAATACAGATACTGAGAATTACACCCAGTATACAGGACAGGAGAAGTGGTACTGTGCAGTATATATACAAAATAATACAGATACTGAGAATTACACCCAGTATACAGGACAGGAGAAGTGGTACTGTGCAGTGTATATATACAGAATAATACAGATACTGAGAATTACACCCAGTATACAGGACAGGAGAAGTGGTACTGTGCAGTATATATACAGAATAATACAGACACTGAGAATTACACCCAGTATACAGGACAGGAGAAGTGGTACTGTGCAGTGTATATATACAGAATAATACAGATACTGAGAATTACACCCAGTATACAGGACAGGAGAAGTGGTACTGTGCAGTGTATATATACAGAATAACACAGATACTGAGAATTACACCCAGTATACAGGACAGGAGAAGTGGTACTGTGCAGTGTATATACAGAATAATACAGATACTGAGAATTACACCCAATATACAGGACAGGAGAAGTGGTACTATGCAGTGTGTATATACAGAATAATACAGATACTGAGAATTACACCCAGTATACAGGACAGGAGAAGTGGTACTGTGCAGTGTATATACAGAATAATACAGGTACTGAGAATTACACCCAGTATACAGGACAGGAGAAGTGGTACTATGCAGTGTATATATACAGAATAATACATATACTGAGAATTACACACAGTATACAGGACAGGAGAAGTGGTACTGTGCAGTGTATATATACAGAATAATACAGATACTGAGAATTACACCCAGTATACAGGACAGGAGAAGTGGTACTGTGCAGGGTATATATACAGAATAATACAGATACTGAGAATTACACCCAGTATACAGGACAGGAGAAGTGGTACTGTGCAGTGTATATATACAGAATAATACAGATACTGAGAATTACACCCAGTATACAGGACAGGAGAAGTGGTACTGTGCAGTGTATATATACAGAATAATACAGATACTGAGAATTACACCCAGTATACAGGACAGGAGAAGTGGTACTGTGCAGAGTATATGGAGCTGACTATGTAGTGGGATAATAGATGTAGCAGTGTTGTATCTGTTGGGGACTTGGTGATGAAGGGCCTCGGCTACCACATCAATCTGTCCACTGACCGTTGTGTGCATTCATTACTCAGACAGAAGATGTTATCACATCAGTCATCTCTGCTCGGCAGTGCGATGTGAGGCGGAAAATGCTGCACTCGGCTATTATCACCACAGACATTGCATTTGTCACACGACATGAGGGAAACCACACTCACATCTCCCCCTCATCTTCTCGTTCTTAATATGTGTCCCCTTCCTAAGCATAGCAGTGCCCAAAGAAAACACAGAGAGGAGTCCCAGACCCTTACACCCAGATTTACACCCAAAGGTTATTTTTGTTAACGTCACTATAAGTTCTTATGATAATCTGCAGAAATAGTAAGTATGTGGAAAATTAAGAAAGGTTAATAGTGGGCGGCCCTGGAAAAGGCGAAGACAGCCGAATACTGACAAGGCTACTGCTCACATGCTGGTGTTTCACCTTTAGTTTCCATCGCAGCCCGCTTCCCTTCCATGCCTAATCCTGGGATATGAAAATAAAATAAAAATATTTACTCGCCCTGTCCGTAAAAGTCCGGCCAATCAAAATATATGGCGATATCAGAAAAATAAAAGCAGCTTAGGGTACGTTCACACAGGACTTTTTTGCTGCATATTTTTGCTGCGTTTTTTTATGCTAATTTTCAGCTGCTTTTTACAGTACCAGCAAAGCCTATGAGATTTCAGAAATCTCATGCACACACATTGGGTTTTTGTTTGATCAGTATTTTCTGCTTTGCTGCTTTTTTTGGACATAGGGCATGTCACTTCTTTCAGCGTTTTTGCAGCGTTTTTGCAGCATTTTTTCACCCATTGACTTGAATGGGTGATAGAAAAAACGCTGCAAAAACGCATGTAGCATTATTTGCTGCGTTTTTTGTGCAGAAAAATCATGGCCAGCAGGAAGTGATCTCACAGCCAAGAGCTTAGGCTGGTTTCACACTTGCGTTTTTGTCTGCATGCGTTTTTTAAAAAAAACGCATGTGTGAAAAACGCATGTAAACGCGGTAAAACGCATGCGTTTTTATAGAAAAACACAAGAAAACACAAAAAACAAGAAAAAACAAGAAAACCCTAACCCTACCCCTACCCCTAACCCTAAACGTGACTGAAATACGTGGCACTGAAATACGTGCAACTGAAATACGTGGTACTTAAATACGTGGCACTCAAATACGTGGCACGTGGCACTTAAATATGTGCCACGTGGCACTTAAATACATGGCACGTGGCACGTGGCACTTTAATACGTGGCACGTGGCACTTAAATATGTGGCACGTGGCACTTAAATACGTGGCACGTGGCACTTAAATACGTGGCACGTGGCACGTGGCACTTTAATACGTGGCACGTGGCACTTAAATATGTGGCACGTGGCACTTAAATACGTGGCACGTGGCATACGTGGCACTGAAATACGTGATACGTGGCACTTAAATATGTGGCACGTGGCACTTAAATACGTGGCACGTGGCATACGTGGCACTGAAATACGTGGCACGTGGCACTTAAATACGTGGCACGTGGCACTTAAATATGTGCCACGTGGCACTTAAATACGTGGCACGTGGCACTTAAATACGTGGCACGTGGCACTTAAATATGTGCCACGTGGCACTTAAATACGTGGCACGTGGCACATGGCACTTAAATACGTGGCACGTGGCACTTAAATACGTGGCACGTGGCATACGTGGCACTGAAATACGTGATACGTGGCACTTAAATACGTGGCAATATGACTGTCAGAAAATGTTCATTAAACGGTTAGGGGTGAGGTTAGGGGTAGAGTTAGGGTTAGGGTTTGGATCCCTTTATCACCTTGATGGTGGTGGGTGGCTTTTCAGTGTGTTTTCTGGTTTTTTTCTATAAAAACGCATGCGTTTTTAGCGCAAACAAACGCATGTGCTTAAAAACGCATGCGTTTACATAGACAGCAATGCATTTTTTTGCCGCGAAAAAACGCATGCATTTTTTCGCGGCAAAAAAACGCGCAAGAAAATACTGCAGGTAGCATTTTTGAAAATGAACGCATGCAGACAAAAAACGCATGCGTTTGAAACGCGACCAAACGCATGTGCAAAAAACGCATGCGTTTTCAATGTTAAATATAGGGAAAAAAACGCATGCGTTTTTTGTGCAAAAAACGCTGCAGACAAAAACGCAAGTGTGAAACCAGCCTTAGGGGTGTGGTTAGTGAGGTGTGAAGAGCCATTGTGAGGTGTGAAGAGCCATTGTGAGCCATTGTGAGGTGTGAAGAGCCATTGTGAGGTGTGAGGAGCCATTGTGAGGTGTGAGGAGCCATTGTGAGGTGTGAAGAGCCATTGTGAGGTGTCCTGATTGTGATCTATTGTGAGGGAGTTTCTGGTAGTGAGGTGTTAGCCATGTCTTGGTATAGGAGGATGAGCATTAATGTTTCCCAACTAATCATGGAGGTAATATTTTTTTAAATTTGTGATATATCTATCTATCCGATTGCGATGCTCATGTGCTGTTATGTACATGTTCATGTGTTCTGCATGTGTATGTCTGTATCTTCCTTGTCATGAATGTTGGCTTCATTTCGTCTTGCATTTGGTAATTACTTTTTCATTTATTTTTCCAAGGTGGAAGCAATGCCTGTAATTTGGGATGTAGCTTGCCCAAACTACAGTGATCGTCAAAAAAAGGCCGATGCATGGCATGTAATTTGCCGTAAATTGTTCTCCCGCTGGGAAGAAGGCGATGCTAAGCTCCACTGGGGTCACTCAACTTTATTATCATGCACAAATAGACAAAAAAATGCACCAAAACCGCACAAAAAATGCATCTATTATAAGCAGCTGAAAATTGGCATAAAAAACGCAGCAAAAATACGCAGCAAAAAAGTCCTGTGTGAACTTACCCTAAAGCAAAAATCACCTGCTCTTTAGGAGGTTGAGACCAGAGTCCATCTGTCACAATGTTTGATCTCACAGGGTTAATTTAAGGCAAACCTGTCATGGGGGGGGGCTCTGGAAACACCGCCCTCTTCCATGTCTTACCATCACTTTTTTCTCCATGGATATGTTCTATACTCCTGATATGCTTCTCTTTGAAATTCTGGATTATTGGCCACGCCCAGTCATTGATGTGCATTTAAAGTTATTTAAAGGGAAAGCATTTCCAGAAGGAAATTGTTTTTTTTTTTTTTTTTAAATCCTTCACTTTCCTGTGTTCTGTTATGACTGATACGTGGATACTTCTCCTCAGTTGTCAGCACCTGATTCTAGATCATATGAGGTTAATTTCTGAATTATCCATACTGAAGCTGTGCTGTATAATATTAGTTTTGTGTTGGAGCAGGCTGACACCTACTGGACAGAAAAATATTTAGAATTGAGAGTCCTCAGTGGTTGATACCTTTTAATGGCTAACTGAAAAGATGGTAACAAATTGCAAGCTTTCAAGACTACATACGTCTCTTCATCAGGCAAAGACTAAAACAAATTCTGAAGAATCATATATTTATGCACAACATAGTATGGAAAAAAAAATAATTTTTTTTTCTATCTACTGGCTAACACGGTACCAAGATATATTTCTTTACTGTAACCTACTGGACAAACATTGTATAGCAGTGTAATCTTTGTGCCTAATGTTCTGCATGGTTTATGGTTTGATAGGATATTAAAGGGGGTGTCCACTACATGTGTCAGTCTTAGGCGAACTGAAGACCGCGCACACGAGGTAGATTTAAGGTGGTTTATTGAAGCCTACGCGTTTCAAGAGCTATCTTGCTCTCTTCTTCAGGGCATATAGTACAAAACACAAATATGGGGTATATTTATACAAAAAGGAAGGGGAGGGGCCCCAAGGCCCTGGTACTATGATACATAAACACCTGATAAAACACATATTTAATAACATATACAAACATTATTCTTTATTATCTATAACCTAGGAAACATTAATTGATATAAATAAAAAATAAATTTAAAATAGAAAATTTAAAAATGTAAATAGGCCCTGAAAAAAATAAGTGACCTACTGGGTGTTCGAACCGGGGAACTCTGTATAGAATTATATTGTTTAAGCTATTCTAGTCCTTGCGCCACAGAATACAGGTAAGTTCCTTATCCATTTCTCTTGTGGAGATGAAAAAATCTAAAATGTTCTTATGGGCAAAAAAGCAAAATATTGCAAAAAGAACAATATATGCCGTTATAAATTACTTAAAAAATTACATGGAGTTATATTTATTATAAATTATCTATAGTTATAAAAATATTAAAATTGTTACAACATGAGTGGTACTAGAACCATCCCATGGGACACAAAGAAAAATTGTTATTTGGAGTGAGGCTTAATGATAGGAACCACACTTCAATTAGAGAATTTAGGCAAGGCAAAAACGATCCTCAATAACACCTAACAATGTCTTTAACCTCTCCTCTTCGGCACTGACCACAAACGATTTAACTCTTTTATCTAGAGGTCTCTCATACTGCCCTAATTCAGGTAGTAAGAATCTTGAAGTATTTCTTGATGTGCACAGCTTTGTGAGAAAACTCACTCTAAAGAGACATTATGAAATTAAAAAACATGTCCATAATACTAGTGACTATGAAGGACTTTCTAATACACCTGAAACCACAGGGTTACATTTGGATGTTAAAAGAAAAAGCAAATTTTACCCGATAGACAGCAAGGGTCCTCATTTGGAAACATTCTCCAATCTATTACTAAAAAAATTTAATAATATTGAAAAAAATTCCAAGGCAAAACCGCAAAAAAGTGGGAATTTAACACCAGGTGAGAAAGCTTCTCTTTCAAAACTTAAAAATAACATGGAGATAGTCATCAAAACCGCAGATAAGGGTGGTGGTATAGTGGTGCAGGACCGAGGTGACTATATCAAAGAAGCCTATAACATTTTGTCTGACCATGAGCTCTATTCCAAAATAATCAATGAACCTGTTTCTGAAATGCAAAAAGTTTACAATTCCATGATTAACCCCTTCACCCCCAAGGGTGGTTTGCACATTAATGACCGGGCCAATTTTTACAATTCTGACCACTGTCCCTTTATGAGGTTATAACTCTGGAACGCTTCAACGGATCTTGGCGATTCTGACATTGTTTTCTCGTGACATATTGTACTTCATGTTAGTGGTAAAATTTCTTCGATATAACTTGCGTTTATTTGTGAAAAAAACGAATATTTGGCGAAAATTTTGAAAATTTCGCAATTTTCCAACTTTGAATTTTTATGCCCTTAAATCACAGACATATGTCACACAAAATACTTAATAAATAACATTTCCCACATGTCTACTTTACATCAGCACAATTTTGGAACCAAAATTTTTTTTTGTGACGGAGTTATAAGGGTTAAAAGTTGACCAGCAATTTCTCATTTTTACAACACCATTTTTTTTTAGGGACCACATCTCATTTGAAGTCATTTTGACGGGTCTATATGATAGAAAATACCCAAGTGTGACACCATTCTAAAAACTGCACCCCTCAAGGTACTCAAAACCACTTTCAAGAAGTTTATTAACCCTTCAGGTGTTTCACAGGAATTTTTGGAATGTTTAAATAAAAATGAACATTTAACTTTTTTTCACACAAAATTTATTTCAGCTCCAATTTGTTTTATTTTACCAAGGGTAACAGGAGAAAATAGACCCCAAAAGTTGTTGTACAATTTGTCCTGAGTACGCTGATACCCCATATGTGGGGGTAAACCACAGTTTGGGCGCATGGCAGAGCTTGGAAGCAAAGGAGCGCCATTTGACTTTTCAATGCAAAATTGACTGGAATTGAGATGGGACGCCATGTTGCATTTGGAGAGCCCCTGATGTGCCTAAACATTGAAACCCCTAACAAGTGACACCATTTTGGAAAGTAGACCCCCTAAGGAACTTATCTAGATGTGTGGTGAGCACTTTGACCCAACAAGTGCTTTACAGAAGTTTATAATGCAGAGCCGTAAAAATAAAAAATCATATTTTTTCACAAAAATGATCTTTTCACCCCCAATTTTTTAATTTTCCCAAGGGTGAGAGAAGAAATTGGACCCCAAAAATTGTTGTGCAATTTGTCCTGAGTACGCTGATACCCCATATGTGGGTGTAAACCATTGTTTGGGCGCAGGGCAGAGCTCGGAAGGGAAGGAGCGCCATTTGACTTTTCAATGCAAAATTGACTGGAATTGAGATGGGACGTCATGTTGCGTTTGGAGAGCCCCTAATGTGCCTAAACATTGAAACCCCCCACGAGTGACACCATTTTGGAAAGTAGACCCCTTAAGGAACTTATCTAGATGTGTGTTGAGCACTTTGACCCAACAAGTGCTTCACAGAAGTTTATAATGCAGAGCCGTAAAAATAAAAAATCATATTTTTTCACAAAAATGATCTTTTAACCCCCATTTTTTTATTTCCCCAAGGGTAAGAGAAGAAATTAGACCACAAAAGTTGTTGTGCAATTTGTCCTGAGTACGACGATACCCCATATGTGGGTGTAAACCATTGTTTGGGCGCATAGCAGAGCTCAGAAGGGAAGAAGCGCTATTTTACTTTTCAATACAAAATTGACTGGAATTAAGATGGGATGCCATGTTGCGTTTGGAGAGCCCCTGATGTGCCTAAACATTAAACCCCCCCACAAGTGACACCATTTTGGAAAGTAGACCCCCTAAGGAACTTATCTAGATGTGTTTTGAGAGCTTTGAACCCCCAAGTGTTTCACTACAGTTTATAACGCAGAGCCGTGAAAATAAAAATTATTTTTTTTTTTCACAAAAATGATTTTTTAGCCCCCAGTTTTGTATTTTCACAAGGGTATCAGGATAAATTGGACCCTAAACGTTGTTGTCCAATTTGTCCTGAGTACGCTGATACCCCCTATGTGGGGGGGGAACCACTGTTTGGGCGCATGACAGAGCTCGGAAGGGAAGGAGCGCCATTTGGAATGCAGACTTAAATGGATTGGTCTGCAGGCGTCACGTTGCATTTGCAGAGCCCCTGATGTACCCAAATAGTACAAACCCCCCACAAGTGACCCCATATTGGAAACTAGACCTCCCAAGGAACTTATCTAGATGTGTTGTGAGAACTTTGAACCCCCAGGTGTTTCACTACAGTTTACAACGCAGAGCCGTGAAAATAAAACATATTTTTTTCCCACAAAAATGATTTTTAGCCCCCCAAATTTTTATTTTCCCAAGGATAACAAGAGAACTTGGACCCCAGAAGTTGTTGTTCAATTTGTCCCTAGTACGCTGATACCCCATATGTTGGGGTAAACCCCTTTTTGGACGCACGGGAGAGCTCGGAAGGGAAGGAGCACTGTTTTACTTTTTCAACGCAGAATTGGCTGGAATTGAGATTGGACGCCATGTCGCGTTTGGAGAGCCCCTGATGTGCCTGAACAGTGGAAACTCCCCAATTCTACCTGAAACCCTACCCCTAACCTCACCCCTAACCGTTTACTGAACATTTTCTGACAGTCATAAGTGCCACGTATATAAGTGCCACGTATATAAGTGCCACGTATATAAGTGCCACGTATTTAAGAGCCACGTATTTAAGTGCCACGTATTTAAGTGCCACGTATTTCAGTGCCACGTATTTCAGTGCCACGATATTTCAGTGCCACGTATTTCAGTGCCACGTATTTCAGGCACTGAAAAATACGTGGCACGTAAATACTTCAGTGCCACGATATTTCAGTGCCACGATATTTCAGTGCCACGTATTTCAGTGCCACGTATTTCAGGCACTGAAAAATACGTGGCACGTAAATACGTGGCACGTAAATACGTGGCACGTAAATACGTGGCACTGAAATACGTGGCACTGAAATACGTGGCACTTAAATACGTGGCACTTAAATACGTGGCACTTAAATACGTGGCACTTAAATACGTGGCACTTAAATACGTGGCCACTGAAATATCGTGGCACTTATATACGTATATACGTATATAAACGTATATTTCAGTGCCACGTATTTCAGTGCCACGTATTTCAGGTTAGGGGTAGGGTTAGGGGTAGGGTTAGGGTTTTTTGTTTTTTTCTTGTTTTCTTGTGTTTTTCTATAAAAACGCATGCGTTTTACCGCGTTTACATGCATTTTTTCACACATGTGTTTTTTTTTAAAAAAACGCATGCAGATAAAAACGCAAGTGTGAAACCAGACTAAAAGACGCTTTTTATAGCAAAAAAGTTTTTGCGTCTCCACATTTTGAGACCTGTAATTTTTCCACATTTTGGTCCACAGAGTCATGTGAGGTTTGTTTTTTTTTGCGGGACGAGTTGACGTTTTTATTGGTAACATTTTCGGACACGTGACCATTTTTTATCACTTTTTATTCCGATTTTTGTGAGGCAGAATAACCAAAAACCAGCTATTCATGAATTTCTTTTGGGAGAGGCGTTTATACCGTTCTGCGCTTGGTAAAATTGATAAAGCAGTTTTATTCTTCGGGTCAGTACGATTACAGCGATACCTCATTTATATCATTTTTTTATGTTTTGACGCTTTTATACGATAAAAACTATTTTATAGAAAAAATAATTATTTTGGCATCGCGTTATTCTGAGGACTATAACTTTTTTATTTTTTTGCTGATGATGCTGTATGGCGGCTCGTTTTTTGCGGGACAAGATGACGTTTTCAGCGGTAACATGGTTATTTATATCCGTCTTTTTGATTGCGTGTTATTCCACTTTTTGTTCGGCGGTATGGTAATAAAGCGTTGTTTTTTGCCTCGTTTTTTTTTTTTTTTTCTTACGGTGTTTACTGAAGGGGTTAACTAGTGGGCCAGTTTTATAGGTGGGGTCGTTACGGACGCGGCGATACTAAATATGTGTACTTTTATTGTTTTTGTTTGTTTTTTTTAGATAAAGAAATGTATTTATGGGAATAATATTTTTTTTTTTATTATTATTTATTTAGGAATTTATTTTATTTTTTTTTACACATGTGGAAATTTTTTTTTTTACTTTTTTACTTTGTCCCAGGGGGGGACATCACAGATCGCAGATCTGATAGTGTGCACAGCACTCTATCAGATCCGCGATCATACTTTCATCGGAGCAGGCTGCAGCTTTCATCTGCAGCCTGCTCCGACCCGGAAGTGCTCCCTGCAGGACCTGGATGCAGCCCCTCGGCCATTTTGGATCCGGGGCCTGCAGGGAGAAGACGTTCGGTACGAGGTGAGTACATCACCTTGTACCGATCGTCTCAGGGAAGCCCGCAGGGAGCCCCCTCCCTGCGCGATGCTTCCCTGTACCGCCGGTACACCGCGATCATGTTTGATCGCGGTGTGCCGGGGGTTAATGTGCCGGGGGCGGTCCGTGACCGCTCCTGGCACATAGTGCCGGATGTCAGCTGCGATATGCAGCCGACACCCGGCCGCGATCGGCCGCGCTCCCCCCGTGAGCGCGGCCGATCGCGTATGACGTACTATCCCGTCGGCGGTCATGGGGGCCCACCCCACCTCGACGGGATAGTACGTCAAATGTCGGGAAGGGGTTAAGGATGCCTTTGACAGTGGGGTCTTAAATGAGAATAAGTACAAGTATCTTACTATAATAAATCCAAGTGTACCATTTATGTATCATATTCCCAAAATTCACAAGAGTCTTAAAAATCCCCCTGGTCGCCCCATTATCTCGGGTATTGGTTCCCTAACTTCAAATCTATCCAGTTATATAGATAGCATCATGCAGTTACATGTTACCCAATTGAGGAGCTACATTAAGGATTCTGCACATGCAATTAAACTCATTAGAAATATAAAATGGAAAGATAGTTATATATTTGTTACAGTTGATGTGTGCTCCCTATATACAAATATCAAACATGAAATTGGACTTGCAAGTATGAAATCATTTATGGATACAGATCCAAGATTATGGGATAAACAAAAACAGTTTTTAATGTCAGGAATGGAGTTCATTTTAAAAAATAATTATTTTACTTTTTTGGGTGAACTGTACCACCAGACACGTGGTGCAGCGATGGGATCTCGGGTAGCGCCTACATATGCTAATTTATTTATGGGTCATTTTGAGAATTCTTTTATCTATAATAGTGCTTTTATTGATTGCATTGTTTTTTATGGACGTTATATTGATGATCTTGTTTTTATTTGGGACACAACTTTTAAACCTCCAGAATATTTAATGTCAGAGCTCAATAACAACCCCTGGGGTCTTGAGTTTACTTCTGTTTTTAACAAAACTGCCATTGACTATCTAGATGTGACATTTTTCATTGTGGATGGAAAGATTCATACAAAAAACTTTTTTTTAAAAGTAGATAGTAACAGCTATGTCCATTACAATAACAACCATCTTGACAAATGGCTCTGTAACATTCCAAAAAGCCAGTTTATGCATATTAGGAAAAATTGTTCTTCTGATAGTGATTTTAAGGACCAATCTGAGATTTTAAAAAATAAGTTTTTAGCACAAAAATACCCCAGAGATTTGGTGAATAGAGCACTTGAGCACGTTTATAAAAATTTCAATCAAGATTTGTTACTAAAAAAAGAAAAAGCTGACCCTGCAGCCAGCCCAGAAGAATACACCTGCAGTTTTGTAACCACATTCAGCACAGACCACAAATTCATTAAAAAATCCATCAATGAGTTGTGGCACATAGTAAGAGAGGATAAGATACTAGGCAAGCTGGTGCCACAACATCCTAAAATTATTTTTAGGAGAGCACCCAGCTTGAAAAATAAACTGGCACCTAGCAGACTCCCTGATATTTTAATAAAATCACCTTCTTTACTAAAACCAGGTATATTCAAATGCTCTCACAAGAAATGTTTGTGCTGTGGTATCATAGCACATACCAGTACAGCATTTAAACACTCCTCTTTTCCTCACCCTTTCCAATCAGTCACCATTTCACCTGCACCACCTCCTATGTTATTTATATTATTACTTGTCCATGCAACAAGATATATGTTGGCAGGACAACACAACCACTTCACCTCCGTATGAATTCTCATCGACACAACATTAAAATAGGTTATCTCAAACATGGTCTTTCCAAACACTTCAGCATCTCACATAACAGCAATCCTTCACTATTTCATGTTCACCCCATTGATCACGTTCCTGCACATGTCCCTAATCGCACACAGTCACTTAATAAGAAAGAGGTTTTTTGAACTTTAACTGCGTCTGGAAACCTTGGACTCTTTACAGAACGCAACAATCCTTTATTTCTGAAATAACAGAAACAACATCATAAACCTACTCATTGATATCACAGGTGCCGTAGTTTTTCCCCCTTCCTCCTCTCCCATACCTACTCTTTTGACCCTATTTTTCACTCCTTTGCTTCTTCCTCTCTTCTCCCTTCTAATATACAGGTGGATTTCTCTTTAAACCAGAACTGTTTATCGATTGTGTGCCAAGAATGCAGTTTATTTTATTATTTTCATATGTTACTACGTAGGTATGTGTTTATATATTTACCGGACAGTGGCGCTTAAAGAATGAGAAACCGGTGTTATTCTGGAATTTTACTCTATCTGCTAAAATGGCCTTATATTAATGTGTATTCATTGTTTTGTTTGTATAAACATGCTTTTCAATAAAAAGAACATTGAAAGAAAGAAAGAGGTTTTTTGGATATATACCTTGAATTCTCTGGAGCCTGAAGGGCTAAATGTAATATCAGACCTATTGTGACTGAATAAATTCTCTAATTGAACTGTGGTTCCTATCATTAAGCCTCACTCCAAATAACAATTTTTCTTTGTGTCCCATGGGATGGTTCTAGTACCACTCATGTTGTAACAATTTTAATATTTTTATAACTATAGATAATTTATAATAAATATAACTCCATGTAATTTTTTAAGTAATTTATAACGGCATATATTGTTCTTTTTGCAATATTTTGCTTTTTTGCCCATAAGAACATTTTAGATTTTTTCATCTCCACAAGAGAAATTGATAAGGAACTTACCAGTATTCTGTGGCGCAAGGACTAGAATAGCTTAAACAATATAATTCTATACAGAGTTCCCCGGTTCGAACACCCAGTAGGTCACTTATTTTTTTCAGGGCCTATTTACATTTTTAAATTTTATATTTTAAATTTATTTTTTATTTATATCAATTAATGTTTCCTAGGTTATAGATAATAAAGAATAATGTTTTTATATGTTATTAAATATGTGTTTTATCAGGTGTTTATGTATCATAGTACCAGGGCCTTGGGGCCCCTCCCCTTCCTTTTTGTATAAATATACCCCATATTTGTGTTTTGTACTATATGCCCTGAAGAAGAGAGCAAGATAGCTCTTGAAACGCGTAGGCTTCAATAAACCACCTTAAATCTACCTCGTGTGCGCGGTCTTCAGTTCGCCTAAGACTATTACCTCCAGCATCCCTTTGGATTCTTGTGGAGACCTGCTGCTACGATTATGCCTTCTTGGGAGTTGTGACCCAGGTTCACAACACCAATAGGTGAGCACATTCCCTACAAAGGACTGTATTTGTGTTTTTTAAACAGTGTGACACATTGGGGGCGCCTTGTCTTTTCTCTTTTTTCACTACATGTGTCAGGACATAATTTTGTAGCATTAAGGCTTGATTCACACCTCTGTGTTTCACGTTCCGAAATAGGCCTAAGATGCAAAGATCAGCTGCAAATCTCCTAAGCCAAACTCCACAGCCCCATAGGCATACATGGCTTCTCTTCTTACACTGGCCACAGATCTCCAGAAGTTCCGCACTTGTTAGGAAAAAGTGGAAAACCCATTGAAATATTTGTTGCAATTCTTTGCCTTGAGAGTTATATTGAACTCCTTAGCTCAAAATCACCTACACATACTTCAGGAAATAAAACCAAGAAAAAACGGAGTAGAAATGTGTGCAATGTATAACAACAAGGAGATATAGCAGAGGAAACATGACGGTACGCCGGGTTAAGTACAGGTAGTAAAATTCATCCCTGGGTTGCAAACATTAAATGCACACATAAAGAGAAATATAGATGAATGATCAATCGGGCCATTCAATGTTATGAGTCACAGTATCTCTGTATCGCTTACCCATTCAAAGATCAGGGGAGCAGACCCCACCTCACCCGGCAGCCCCGGACGCGCGGTACAGCTTTTTCAACAGGGGTTAATCCTTTGCCAGTCCCATGTGTATATATATAAATGACAGCGGAAGTGTAGCCGATAAGCGGCGCATGCACATCAGCGACCCGCGCACGCCACCACCAAAGCCGTCATAGCAGAGCGCACATGTAGGTGGAACTCCGCCATGTGACGTCATGTGACATGCGCACTCCGCCTCTATTGATAGCCATTGAGGGAGACGAGCATCAGGGGCGACAAATGCGCATGCGCTCCACCGGCAACCATTTAATGGATGACCAAGAGCGCAGCCATATTTAGAAGGACGATAATGCCATAATTGGCATATCAAATATCTAAACCCCCCAGTGAACTACAAAAAGCTGTAAAGAAACCATCATTATAATATATAACAGTGATAACAATACAATTAAGTAGTATACCACCATTAATAAATAAGTTAAAGTGACAATATAGGGATTTTTGTGTACTCACCGTAAAATCCTTTTCTCCGAGCCAATCATTGGGGGACACAGGACAATGGGTGTTATGCTGCTGCCACTAGGAGGACACTATGTAAAACAGAAAGAATAGCTCCCCCCCTGCACTATATACCCTCCTGCTGGCTGCAAGTGAACCAGTTCGGTAACAAAGCAGTAGGAGCTTAACATTTAGCCAGGATGAACTATGTAAAAACCAATGCAACACAGAAAACCAAAGCCTTTAGGCTAACAGGGTGGGTGATGAGTCCCCCAATGATTGGCTCGGTGAAAAGGATTTTACGGTGAGTACACAAAAGTCCCTATTTCTCCTACGCCTCACTGGGGGACACAGGACCGTGGGACGTCCTAAAGCAGTCCCTGGGTGGGGAACAATCAACTGTAATTGCTCCTTGTACCAACAGGTTACAGGTGCGGCACAGCCGCTTGCAAAATTCGTTTGCCGACGGTCACATCTGCCGAGGCTTGAGAATGAATATGGCAATGTTTTGTATGTAAATGTATGCAGACTGGACCAGGTCACAGCTCTGCAAACTTGTCCCAAGGCGCACCCACTGACCGAGTAGAATGAGCTTAATCCCTGCTGGGACAGAATTACCTCTGACTCGGTAGGACTCCTAAATAGCTGAATGATCCGTTTTGCTAATGTCGCCTTGGGAGCGAGAAACCCCTTCCTTGGCCCTTCCTGGAGCACAAACAGGGCATCCGACCTGCAGAAGGACGCCGTACGCGAGACGTATCTCTTGAGAGCTCTCACTAAATCCAGTGTGTGGAGGGCCTTCTCGATGCTATGTACTGGTGCCGGACAGAGAGACGGTAAGACAATCTCCTGATTGAGATGAAAGGATGAGACAACCTTTGGCAAAAAGGACGGGGATGTTCTCAAAACCACCTTATCCAGATGAAAATTCAGGAACGGAAACTTGACAAGACAGAGCCGCCAGCTCTGAGACCCGTCTAATGGATGTGAGCGCAACCAGGAACCTTGAAAGAAAAGACAGGGAAACCTCCTGTAGAGGTTCGAAAAGAGCTTCTTGCAAGACTCAGAGGACCAGATTAAGGTCCCATGATTGCGACGGCATCTTATAGGGCAGCAATCCTATGGGAGACTCCCTGAATGAACGTCTTCACTTGTAATCTGTTAGCAATCCTGCGTTGGAACAGAACGGATAGGGCTGAAAACTGCCCCTTGAGAGAACTAAGGGCGAGACCTAAGTCCAAACCCGTTTGTAAAAATTTGAGGGTGGAAGGAATGGAGAATGCAAGAGGAGAACGACCCAGGTCGTTGCACCAGGAAAAGAAGATTTTGTAAGTGCGATGATAAATGCGCATAGACGTAGGCTTTCTGGTGCTGATCATGGTAGAGATGACTTCCGGAGAGAAACCTGCCTGGGTTGGAACCCAGGACTCAACGGCCATGCCGTCAAACACAGGGCCTCGGAGTCCTGGTGGTAAATGGGGCCCTGTGAAAGGAGGTCTGCGCGATTCTGTAATTGCCAGGGAACATCGGTGACTAGTTGAACTAGTTCCGCGTACCACGCTCGGCGCACCAATCTGGCGCAAGCAGGATTACCGGTACTCCCTTCGCTCTGATCTTCCTGATGACTTTCGGCAGTAAGGGAGCGGGGGAAATATGTACAGGAGCCGAAAATGACGCCACAGAAGTACAAGTGCATCTGCCCCGATTGCTGCTGGATCGTGGGACCGAGCTATGAAGTCGGGAACCTTGGAATTTAGCCGTGAGGCCATCAGATCCTTGTCGGGGGAGCTCCAACGACAGCAGATCTGGTGGAAAAACTCCGGATGAAGAGACCACTCCCGGAGTCGAGGCCTTGACGACTGAGGAAATCTGCCTCCCAATTGTCCACTCCCAGGATGTGAACCGCAGAAATCATTGAGCGGTTTTCCTCGGCCCAACAGAGAATGTCGTTCATGGCTCTTTTGCTGTAGGTTCCCCCTTGTCGACTGATGTATGTCACTTCCGTGGCATTGTCTGACTGCATCCTGATGGGATGACCCGCCAGGAAGGGATAGAATTGGAGAAGAGCTAACCTGATTGCCCGAATTTCAAAGATGTTAGTCAGAAGGTGTGATTCCTGAAGTGACCGACGGCCCTGAGCAGTGTGATGTAAGAACACCGCTACCCAGCCTAGAAGACTGGCATCTGTTGTCACAACTAGCCAATGTACTGGAAGAAAAGACTTCCCTTGATTCAGGGAGGACTTTAATGTCCGCCACCTGAGAAACTGTCTGACTCGCTGGGGAAAGAAGAACCTACGGGCGAGGAAGAGCGGGTTCCTGTCCCAAACGTCCAGGAGGGCATGCTGTAAGGGACAGAGGTGTATTTGGGCAAATGGAACCTCCTCCAAGGCAGCTACCATCCTGCCGAGGAGTTCCATTCTGAAAACGCAGAGAGTGAGTATGCGATTGGGAGAGCTTCCGAGCTTCCCGCTGTAAGGCTGAGATCTTTTCCGGGGAAAGAAGCACCAACCCCTGGGACGAGTCCAGTTTCAGTTTATCTTCCAACCCAGACGAGAAAGAGTATCTATTGTGATGTTCACGGCCTCCTTGCAGGTGCGGAAAGAGGGGCCTTTGATGAGGATATCATCAAGATAAGGTAGCACCACCACTCCTGGGGAGTGGAGTATGGCCACTGCAACCGCCATGACCTTTGTGAGTACCCTGGGGGCGATGGCGAGGCCGAAGGGCAGAGCTGTTGTTCCTGAACTGCGAAGCAAAGAAAACTTTTAGTGGGAAGGTAAAATAGAAATGTAGAAGTACGTGTCCTGGATGTCTATAGACGCCAGGAACTCGCCTTTTCCCATGGAGGTGATGACAGAACGAAGCGATTCCATCTGGAACCGGCGCATCCTGACGAACGTGTTCAGCAGTTTTAGGTCCAGTATGGGCCGTACTGTAGCGTCATTCTTTGGAACCATGAAGAGGTTTAAATATTAAAAAAAAACCTTGAAACCGTTCGCTTTGACGGACCGGAATAATAAGTCCGTCTTTACTCAGAGAGCATATAGCTTGGAAGAACTCTGAAGATTTTGCCCTGGGAGGATGAGATAAGAAGTCTATCTTGTATCCAGAGAACACTAAATCGCGGATCTACTCGTCGTGAACGACCGAGAGCCACACAGCACTGAAGGAAAGCAGGCAGCCACCTACTTTGAGGGTGTCCCTCGGATACCACAGGGAGTCATTGCGTGGAAGATCTGCCCGTTCTGGAGCCTCTGGATCCCGACTGCCTAGGCCTGCCCTTCCATCAAGGGAAAGGGGTATCAGATGCCTGGAAACCTCTGTCTGCACGTTGTGCCCGGCCGGAACCGGGAGATGTGGAAGTAGAGGACCAGCTGGAGTTGTAACGAAAAAATCGGGACCGAGCCAGTGGTTGTGGAAGAAATTTACTCTCCCCTCCAGTGGCGTCGGAAATCAATTGGTCAAGCTTTTCGCCAAAAAAGTCGACCGCTCTGACATGGTAGAGAAGTTAATGACTTTTTGGAAGCAGAATCCGCACGCCAGTCCCTGAGCCATAAGGACCTCTGGATGGTGATGGCGTTTGCTGCTGATTGAGAAGCGCAGTTAGCGGCATCCAGGGACGCGGTTACTACGACGTCTCCAACTCTGGCTATCTGAGTAGCGAGGCCCGCTATCCTGGGGGAAAGATTGGTATCCAGCACAGCTGAAGACAAGACCTCAGCCCAGTGAGTCATATAGCCTTAGCCACCCACGTAGCGGCAAAATATTGGAAGAGTGCCTACTGAGACCTCAAAGGCTGACCGCGCCATATTGTCGATCTGACGATCGTTTGGGTCTTTTAATAGAGGCGCTCTCCAAGGAGAATAAAGCAGATTTAGTAGCCAGACGCGATCGGGGGAGACTGCGACCAATCTTTTCTTGGATCCTGGGCAAAGGAATATTTTGACTCCATGGGTTTGCCCGGTGAAACGTTTATCTGGATGGATCTTGCGAGAATCAACGGTTTCCTTAAATTCGGGAGAGTGGCGAACACTCTGTGAGCTCGCTTGGTCATCTTAAGGGACACGGCATGATCCGTTTTAGATAAAGGTTCCTCCTCAAGCTTCAAAGCCTTATTCACTGACTCAATGAGAGTCGAGAGTCTCCTGATCGTGATGAAATTCCTGATCTAGGGATGTATCAGAATCGTCCTCTGAAACAGGTTCTCTACTAGCCCCAATGGAAGGGGAGCGAGAAATGGAGCTCTCAGAACCCGAATCCCGGTGATGGTCTGAGGATATGGCATGAGTCCTGTTCCTGGAAGAGTGAGAGCTCCTTGGCAAGGTACGACCCCTGAAGTACAAGGGGTTCTGATCATCAGAAGCGTCATCCAAAATAGTGCCCTGGTTAGAGGAGGGGTCTCGGAACGATTCTAACCCTTTTGCCAGGGATGCCATAGACCGGGTAAGGGAGGCAGCCCACTCAGGGGGACTAGGCTCACTGGGTTCTGTATCAGTAACAGGTGGTTCCTGAGCAGTCACCGGTTCACAAGCTGTGCATAATGCAGTATTGTGACCGCGGGATAGTGACACCTTACGAGCGGTACATGCTGCAAAAAAAAAAATAGTGTGGGTTTTCCCAGACTTTTTGAGGCTTTGATTGAGGCATAGCATAGCCTTGAGGAGAGCGCTTACTAACAGGGGAAGGGTAAAGCTATGTTTCTGGAGCGTACCCATGGTCCTGTGTCTTGAGTCCCCAGGGGAGGTCCGCAGTGTGATGTAACGGGAGTTATGCACAGGAATTGCTAGTCCTGAAGGCTGTGATTGAAAAGACTGGAGCAGCACTGCAGCATCAGCCCTGTGGGTGTACCAAGATGGCCGCTGAGATCAGGAAGTGAGAGTGTCTCTCAGGGAACGAGAAGCGCCAGAAAGAGTGGGCGGCGGTAACTGCTGGTGGGCGTGGCCAAAACTCCAGCCTGTATGAAGGGGAAAAGCCGGGGGCTAAATTTTAAACCTGCGGTTGCGGCCTGTGGAGCCACGACTGCTATTAGCGCCATTCTTAAGCCACACTCTCTGAAGGAATTGCCACACTGCAGACCACACACGGACCCGGGCTTTAAGGTGCGGACCTCCCATACCCCAGGGACCAGGACCCAAGCGCCTTGCCCCTGCAGTGTACTCACAGTAGATGCGGTGGGCCGGTGCTCAATCCACCGTCGCCATAGTCAGGGAGGGGGTGGAGAGCTTCTGCCGCCATGCGTCATCCACTATATCAGTGGTGATGCAGAGGGGGGCTGCACGGACGCCATACATAATATGTGTCCGGCTGTGCACCTGGCTCCAGGAGAGGTAGATGGAGGGCTACTCCATGTGGTTGCCTGCTATGGAGGGGGGAGATCGGAACGCGAAGGAACCGTCGCCCTCAAGGTGAGCTCAGGGCTGGCATCCAACATTGCAGGAAAGGATACGGGAGGGATGCTCCACGTACTTGCCTGTTGATGATTCGGGGGAGATCGGAACCTAGAAAGGGTCCGTCGCCCCCATTCGCTCCGTTAAGGAAAAAATAGAATAAAAAGTAAAAATTAAAATAAAAACGGTGGGGTCTGAAACAGACCCAAGTGCCTCCTACAGACACTAAGCAAGAACTGGTTCACTTGGAGCCAGCAGGAGGGTGTATACTGCAGGGGAGGAGCTATTCTTTCTGTATTACTTAGTGTCCTTCTACTGGCAGCAGCATAACACCCATGGTCCTGTGTCCCCCAATGTGGCATAGGAGAAAGTGCATAATTAAGTATATAAAGTGCATATACGACAAGGAAGATAATCTTCGTTTCTTTAAGGCATCCGTGAAGGAAAAAATCCTTTAGATTTTTTCCCCTACGTTGTGTCATCAGAGGGGACTTTGTCAAATGTGGTGCCAAGACACAATCAGTCAACAAAATAGGCCAATGTCTATTCAAGCTCTCACAGATCCGACCCCAGTGGCAATTAGAGGTGGAGATGAACCTAACCCCAGAATCATTGTCGGGTCCAGGTTTCTTGGATTGTAACAATAAGTCCTCCCTTCGTGACACAACGTAGGGGGAAAAATCTAAAGGATAATCTAGTGAGAAGTCACTATGTGGCTAAAACAAAGAATCTTTTCAACATAGGCAGCCCCAGACAAGGCTGCTTCCCCTGTGGTTCATGTGTCGCGTGTCCTAACATTCAGATGTGGGACCTTTAAGACATCTGACGGAAGCAGGGAATTCAAGATTCGGGAATTTATCTCATATAACACCACATTTGTGGTATATTATGCCACATGTCCCTGCTCCCTGATTTATATGGGCCTCAAATCCAGAGAATTGAAGGTTAGGACACGCAAACATGTACGGGACATTGTGGCTGCTAAAGAAGTGACAGACATATCCAGTCTTAAAACCTTGCCAAGGCACTTCCGGATGCACCATGGATCCGACCCAGGGGGCTTAAAGGTGAGGGGCATAGATAGGATTCATGGAGGTATTTGAGGTGGCAATATTGGCACAGCGTGAATATAAATGGATTGTCACCCTTGATACCCTTGCCCCTAAGGGACTCAATGAAAAGTTGAGTTTTGTCTCCTTCTTGTGACTTACCCTGTCCTGTATTTTAGTTCCATTTTTTTCGTCTTGTTTGTGTGGTCCTTTTTGGATCTAAAAAGTTAAAATTTTATATATGACATATTTGTCTCTCCTCTCTCTTTGATGAGTTTACACCCTATTCTTTTTAATTTCTTTTGTATATTTATTGTCTTTTGGTGTTTTCTAGTTTTCAGCTACATTTGTTTCACTTGCCACGAGTTTAGATGCCATATGAATTATGATGGACTCCTTTTTTCCTTCACGGATGCCTTAAAGCAGTGTTTCACAACTCCGGTCCTCAAGAGCCACCAACAGGTCATGTTTTCAGGATTTCCTTAGTATTGCACAGGTGATAGTTGCATCACCTGGACAGGCAAGCATTCAGTCACCTGTGCAATACTAAGGAAATCCTGAAAACATGACCTGTTGGTGGCTCTTGAGGACCGAAGTTGGGGAACACTGCCTTAAACAAACAAGAAGATTATCTTCCTTGTCGTATATGCACTTTATATCCTTAATTATGCACTATTGTCACTTTAACTTATTTATTAATGGTGGTATACTACTTAATTAATTGTATTGTTATCACTGTTATATATTATAATGATGGTTTCTTTACCGCTTTTTGTAGTTCACTGGGGGGTTTAGATATTTGATATGCCGATTATGGCATTATCGTCCTTCTAAATGTGGCTGCGCTCTTGGTCTTCCATAAAATGGTTGCTGGTGGAGCGCATGTACGTTTGTTGCCCGTGATGCTCGTCTCCCTCAATGGCTATCAATAGAGGCGGAGTGCACATGTCACATGACGTCACACATGGCGGAGTTCCGCCTACATGTGCGCTCCGCTATGACGGCTTTGGTGGTGGCGTGCGCAGGTCGCTGATGCGCATGCGCCGCTTATCGGCTACACTACCGGTGTCATTTATATATAAACACATGGGACTGGCAAAGGATTAACCCCTGTTGAAAAAGCTGTACCGTGAAATGCGCGTTCGGGGCTGCCGGGTAAGGTGGGGTCTGCTCCCCTGATCTTTGAATGGGTAAGCGTGCATTATTGAAAGTATTGTAGTGGACATTGGGCTATAGTATACAGAGATACTGTGACTCATAACATTGAATGGCCCGGTTGATCATTCATCAATATTTCTCTTTATGTGTGCATTTAATGATTGCAACCCAGGGATGAATTTTACTACCTGTACTTAACCCGGCGTACCGTCATGATTCCTCTGCTATATCTCCTTGTTGTTATACATTGCACACAGCATGTATACTTGTATAGTTGTCATTAGTATTGCTACATAAATACATTTTGTATTTGATCTTTTAAAATATGTTTGGGACATTTCTACTACATTTTTTTCTCGGTTTTATCTATCTGCAGTTGTCTATCCGATTGGATACCGTTGGGGTGTTCTGGGAGAGCCAGTGTTGCGTGCTCTCGGCCACAATACACGTTGGTGCTTTATGATTATGTTTATAAATACTTCAGGAAATGTAGCGCCTTTGTGCGTGAACGTGATTTCCTAAAACTGTCAAAATCACAATAGTCCCATGTGGCAGATAAATGCTTCTTGCCGGCCAAGGATCAATCAGCTTTAGTCACTTCCGAAAATTATTGTGATCGGTCCCTGTGTACAGGCAGACCAATCACGATGACAGAGACTGGTTTGCGCTTGTATCTGATTTGCTAAAACTATCACTGCACGAAATTGAAATTGTCTCACATGGCAGAGAAATGCTGGTTGCTGCCAAGGACCAATCAGCTTTTGTCCTGCTTGACAATTATTGTGATCGGTCCCTCTGTACAGACAGACCAATCATGATGACAGAGACTAGTTTAGGCTTCTGTCTAGGTTCCGATCTTCTCAGTAGTGTCAGAGAGAGTGTTTCCCCTGACTCCCTGCTACATCTATCAACCACTTAGGTGCTGCTAATAGCAATAGCAACTAGATGTTTAACAGAGGGAGCAGACTGGGTCTGCCAGCTACAGTGGCCTAGAGCAAGTTCTGATAGTGTAACACTGACAGGTCTCATGCACTCTAGTACAGATGTATTTAAGTACCACATTGTAACTAAATAAAATAAAAAAAAAATCAATAAAAAAATGAAAAGAAAAAATATATATATAAAAAATGTTGCCACTAAAAATGCAGGTTTTAAGTGAATAAAAAAATTCAAAAGTACACAACTGGTATTGCTGATCTAAAGATCTATTACTTATGTTGTATGGGGAGCACTGTAAAAAAAAAAAATGTATGCAGCGTTTTTTTCACTTTCTAATTACTGATTTCTATGAGTGGAAAAAAACATTGCAAAAAGGCTGAAAGAACTGACCACTGCAGTGCACAAATTCAGCCAGGAAAAAAAAAAACAGGCATGTGCTGGAAATTCCTGCTATCTTGTTCGTTCTGTAAAAATCATATTTTAATTTGCGTAAAAAAAAAAAACAGAGTTAAAAATGCTGCATGTGAAGATACCCTAAGTGTGCACACAGCCTTATGCCTTTTGGGGGAGTTTTTCTGTTCCCAACATTTTTGCCACCTTTTCATTGAACACTGCTCAGTTGGGAGAGGTTTTTTTTAGGTGACCTGCACTTACTTTTTTTTTTTAACTGCCAAGAGTTTTTCTTTAAACATATCCAGGAAGAAAAAACTCAATTATCTCCTCATATTGATGTCATATAGAAATGAATTAGAAGGGTTTTCCACAACTGTTTGATGCAGTTTCTGAGGAGCTTTTTCGAGAGGTTCTGCTCTAAAAACACCTGAAAAAAAAACACCTCCGTGTGAACATAGTCTGAGCAAAGAGGACTAGAGCAGGCGGCTGCACCAGTGCAGACTAATTGATCAGCCCTGCTGCAGTTCGGTTGGTTTTAGTGTCTTGCTCATTTGTAAGAGACTATGCTAGGACTGTGGATTCAGGAGGCGTCAGAAACGTGTCAGTGAGATCCATGTAAGGCCGGGATCACACATGCGCGAGATACGGCCGAGTCTCGCAGGTGAAAACCCAGCTCTGGCGCCGGCACTCCGTAGCGGAGCGTGCAACTCCATGTATTGCTGTGCTGCTGCACGCTCCACTCTGGAGTGCCGGCGCCAGAGGAAGGATTTCACCCGCGAGACTCTCGCCGTATCTCGCGTATGTGTGATCCCGGCCTAAGCAAGATGCTTTTCTCACTTACTGTTGGTTATGGATGATGCCAATACTGAATTATCCATCATCAGGCTTGGACTGGCCTACAAGAGAACCGAAGAATCCTCCGGGGGGCTCCTGTTCAAGAATGGGCCACCACCCTCTTATATGAGCAGTTCTTGACACTATACACTTGAATCACCTTGTACAGATAAAAGCAGCATCTTATTAATTTAAAAATCGATCCCGTTCATTGTTATGTAACTGAAAAGTGGGGCTCTGGAGTTGGATTCTGGTGGGCCCTTGGCACCCCAGTCCGACACTGTCCGTCATTGTGGAGACCGGCAGTCCTGCACCTGGGACACGAGCATCGAGTAATGGGGGAACGTAAGTGACAGAGGCAGGGTTTTCTCTGCAGACACTTTCTGCTCCTGGTGACGGATAGATAACTGACTGATAATCCAGAAAATATCAGTCCACGTTCACATGAAGAGAATTTGTTGAGGTTTTTATGTTGCAGATTTTCTGGTTATTTGTATTTTTTTCCCATTATAATGTTGTTATAATACGGTTCTCAGCCTCAACTGAGTTTTTTGGTCAGGATTGGTGCAATGTGAATGGAGGACGGCTTTGACATATCCAATAAGGTTCCTGAACCTCTCCCATATCTTTGGCCTAGGATGCTGGTTTGGAGCTTTGAAGCTCCCCCAAAAGAACATTTTTAAAAAAATGTAAAAAAATTTGCACTGAATTTTTCATGCTGCGTGTGCAGTTTTGAGAATTTTGGTTCAATTACTTCAGCTAAAAAAAATACATCTGGACAAATAAATAAGAAAAAAAAATGGCAGGCGTGGTACTGAATAAGGTGCGCGCCTCTGACTGGGGAGCACACAGAGCAGCATTAAAATGATGTCAATGCCAGTTCCCCCCTGGCATCACTCCCCCCTTAGTGATGCACTAATTAGGAGACCCCCGGCCGGCCAGTGGTCACTAGAGGGGAGGGGTCCTACGGCCACTCCTACGGGGGTTAAATCCAGGTGTCTGGCCGGGAACTTCCTCTTTTCCTCCCGGCGGACACCTGGAAGCTTTTGTCCCACCCTCCCTCCCTTTTAAGGGCTAATGGCGATACTAACCTGCGGGATAATGTAAATTTGTAAATTCTATTGCAATATTATAAAAAAATAAATAAATGTATATACGTATGTTGATATATCTAACCTTAGTAATCTTTATTAAGTCACAGCGGAAGAAGCGGAGGAGGGCAAAGGTCGTAACCGCTCGTTGGGCCAATTCCCCTGTCGATCACGGACAGGAGCTCGCCGCTCGTTACAATATGTAATTGCCTTTCTCTGCTTATTTAATTAATAAACTGTGACCGACCTGTTCAACCCACCTAGGACTGTGTGTGTTTCATTACGGGAGTGACGGGAGGGGGAAGGCACTGGTTACGACACCCAGGTCTCCACAGTCTTAAATTGCTGAACTGTCCTCAAGTTTTTCATATCACTTTGTATATACACGTGGCATGAGGAATTTGGTGCAAAATGAAAATTGTGACTTTTTGCAGTAGAAAGGCCGAACACCAACACAGAAGTTCTGGGAAAAAGTCTAATTCGTGAGGAGAGCATAAATTCAGCAGGCGAGAAGTTTGGGACATGGATCATTCTGCAGTTTCTCTGATCCTGCTGATAAGGAAAGAAGTAAAGGAGCATCATGACTGCTCTTGGTGGGACTGAACCCAGGATCCAAAAGCTCCAAAGCAGAAGTGCTAACCACTGAGCTATTGAGTGGTAAGACCACTGCTGAGTAAAAAATCTAATCTAAATCTGCAAAAAAATCTAATTGTCTTCATTCACCAGTGACAGCTTCTGCTGAGCCTTCACAGAACGAAAAATTACAATTCTTTAATTAGGGACACTGAACTGAAGAAAAGAACCCAGGACCCAAATGCTGAAAAGCAATAGTGCTAACCACTCAGCTATGGAGTCAGGGAGGTGGTATAGCTGTAAATAGTATATTTTTAGTGCACAGAATAATTGGGCTTCATTGACGCCTTTTATTTTGTTGAGAGAAGACGTGGCGAAACTTCACAGAATGAGACGAAGTGTTACCTATCAAAAAAGATTCTCAAACCTTTCACTAATGAGGCCTAATTTTATGGCTACTGATAGGGACAGGGCAAAGGTCAGGGTTAGGATAAAGGAGTATGGTCAGGGCAGGAGTCTGTATTGGAGCAAGGAGAAGTTGCACTATAGGTTTTGATCAGATGCTGTTTTCTCCCTCTGTAGATTCCCCTTCTGCAACTCAGGATCTTGGGGGAAATGTCCCCTGTATGCTCCAAAATTAGGTTAAATAATTACTATGCTTCATTTGGAAATATGGATTCAAACCCACAACCTGCAGGCAGGAGCTTTAGCTGTGAGCCATGGGCTGAACTGCTGAAATTACATTTTCTCTGTTTAAAGAACTCAGTAGTTTCGCCTTCGTTCCAGGAACTTACCATGTCATCTCTATACACTGGCAATACAGGTATATTTTCTACAAAGTAACTAAAAAATAAAGATGCACAATTCAAACAATCTTTTTTTTTTTTTTTTTTTTAATAACAATGAACATCACAGATCAGTAAATATAAACATATTTGGTCACCTTATAATCGTAAAACCTGCACAATGCAAAGAGCAGTAGATGTAGGCTATGTGCCCACGGATTCGTGTGCGGATTTTTCCGCACCGTTTTTGAAAAATCTGCAGGTAAAAAGCGCTGTGTTTTTTGTGCGGATTTACCGCAGATTTCACCTGCGGATTCCTATTATGGAGCAGGTATAAACCGCTGCACAAAGAATTGATATGCTGCAGAAAATAAACTGCAGGGTTTCCGCGTGGTATTTTCCGCACCATGTGCACTGTGGATTTGGTTTCCCATAGGTTTACATGGTACTGTAAACTCATGGAAAACTGCTGCGAATCCACAGCGTCAAAACCGCACCATGTGCACATAGCCTTACAGTGATCAGCAAAAAGCGTTAAAAAAATGGCTATTATTTTTTTTTAATCTCCATTACATTTATAAAACGTTTATACCATTTTAATGCTTACATTATATGTTTGTTTGGCAATTTCACAAAAAAAGTATGGCTGTTACCAGTGGGCAAATTTTATATTTTTTATTGATTTATTTATAATTGTGTGAACAAATGCATCAGAAACACCAAGGTTACTTACCGGTAGCCGGTTTTTCCGGAGCCCATGACAGTACACCTGAGAGAGGGGATCTGCCCAGTCAGGACAGGAAACCTACTGAAATAAAAGGGCGATACCTCTCCCTCGCTTCAGTTGGTTTTCAGAGCATGAGAGGCCCCCTTGGTTAGTTCACATGGCAATCTACCACCACATTATAATAATAACAAAAAAGACCCAATTAAAAGTACGCACCAAAGGGTGAAAAAGAAGGGAGGGAATATACAGATGCTGTCATGGGCTCCGGAAAAAACGGCTACCGGTAAGTAACCTTGGTGTTTTCCCGTCTCCCATGTCTCCCATGACAGCACACCTGAGAGATTTTTGGAGAAAGGAACACCTTAGGGAGGGACCACCGCTTGCAGCACCCTTCTACCAAAGGTAAGGTCAGTAGAGAAAGATAAATTCAGTTGGTAGTGTTTAAAGAAGGTAGATGGTGAGGACCAGGTAGCGGCCTTACATATCTGATCAATCGATACCTCTGCTTTTTCAGCCCAGGAAGTAGCCACGTCCCTGGTGGAGTGAGCCTTGATGCCTTCAGGGATTGGAACGCCACATGCAGCATAGGATAAGCTAATGGCCTCCCTAATCCATCTGGCAATAGTACCTTTGGACACCGCATGACCTTTCCTGCTACCCTGGAAAGCTACAAATAGAGACTGATCTTTCCTCCACTGACTGGTTAAGGATATGTACTGTAACATAGACCTCCTTACATCAAGAGTATCAAACCTCTCCTCACCTGGATTTCTAGGATTAACACAAAATGAGGGTAATACAATCTCCTGACTCCTATGAAATTTAAGAACTACCTTAGGTAGATAAGCCGGATCTGGTCTTAGAACCACCCTGTCGTCATATATCTGTGTGTATGGAGGACAAACGGACAGGGCTTGCAAGTCACTCACCCTACGTGCAGACGTTAAAGCTACCAGTAGCACTGTTTTTAGAGTGAGAAATGTTACCGATAACTCTTGCAAAGGCTCAAAAGGACTTTTAGTTAGAGCATCTAAAACCAGATTCAAATCCCAGGGAGGAATTTTCTGAATTTCTACAGGTCTAGACCTACTACGTGATTTAATGAAACGGGCTACCCACTTATTGGAGGCTAAATTACAATGATATAAAGCTCCTAACGCTGACACTTGAACTTTAAGCGTATTGGTTGCCAACCCTAGTTGTAAGCCTGCTTGTAGAAACTCTAAAATAGCACCCACAGGAGCCTCATCTGACAAAGGTTGTCCTAAAAACTCTAGAAACCTCTTCCATGTCCTACCATAAATTCTCAATGTATTCGGCTTCCTACTTCTCAACAGGGTGGAGACTAGCCCTGGCGAGAATCCCTGTCGGCTTAGTAATGCCCTCTCAAATTCCAGGCTGCCAGATGGAAGCCCTTCACTTGAGAGTGGCATACTGGTCCCTGAGTAAGCAGGTCCGGAACCTCTGGTAGAATCCATGGATCGGTTACCGACATTTGTGTTAGGAGAGAAAACCATGGTCTTTTCGGCCAAAATGGAGCAATAAGAATCACTCTCACCTGCTCCATTCTGATCTTCCTTACTACTACTACCGGAATTAATGCTATCGGTGGAAACACGTAAGCGAGGCTGAATTTCCACGGTATTTGAAGGGCATCTACTGCAACCAGGTTCCCCCTCGGGTCTAACGAGCAGAACCTCTCCACCTTCCTGTTGTGAAGAGTGGCAAATAAGTCTATTACCGGTTTGCCCCAGGCCTGCACTATCTGTTGGAATACCCTGGGACTCAGCGACCATTCTCCCTGTCTTAGCTTTTTGCGACTTAAGTAGTCCGCTTTCGTGTTTTCGACCCCCTTTATGTGCAGAGCTGTGAGGGACAGTAGGTGAGATTCTGCTAACTGAAGAAGAACAGATGTTGCCCCCATAAGTGAAAGGGACCTTGTCCCCCCCTGATGGTTGATATAGGCTACTACTGCGTAATTGTCGGACATAACTCTGGTATGACGACCCTGAAGGATAGGAAGGAAATGTCTTAATGCCCTTTCTACAGCCCTCAACTCTTTTACATTGGATGTCTGATGTGTTTCTGAATGGGACCAGGATCCCTGTATCGAAAGGGTCCCTAGATGTGCACCCCATCCTGTACCACTCGCGTCCGTTGTGATCATGTCTTCTATAGGAGTTAGCCACTGAACCCCTGAGCTCAAGTGATCCCTTACTGACCACCAGATTAGGGAATCTCTAACGCCTACTGAAAGGTGAACTTTTCCCTCCAAACGCCCTTCTAACAGTTTTTGTGTTGACAGGACCTCCCACTGTAATTGCCTCAGGCGAAACTGTGCCCATTTTACAGCGGGAATACAGGATGTTAGTGACCTTAGCAGGGACATTGCCTTCCTCAGTGTCATTACAGGCTGATGTATCGCCAATTCCACAAGACTTTGTATTTTGGAAACCTTGCTCTCCGGCAGGAGACAGAGTTGGCGCGTGGAGTCCAGAAACAACCCCAGGAAGGACTGAACTTTCTCTGGTGTTAATCTCGATTTGGCGACATTTATTTTCCAACCTAACACTGCTAGGGTCGTAGTCACCTCTTCTATTTGTGCAAGACAGTGATCCACTGATCTGCCTATTACAAGGAAGTCGTCTAGGTACGGAACAATGACTATGTCCCGGGAACGGAGGAAGGACATGACCTCTGACATTAATTTTGTAAATATTCTTGGCGCTATCGATAGACCAAATGGAAGGGCAGCATACTGGTAGTGTTTGAGTTGCCCTTGGACAAACACTGCTACCCTCAGAAATTTTTGATAGTCCCGATGAATTGGGACATGGTAGTAAGCGTCTTTTAAGTCTATAGCTGCCATGAAGCAGTCCGGGAACAGCATCTTTATTGCTGAGTTTACCGACTCCATCTTGAAGGAGTAATTTATTACTGACCGATTGAGTTTTCTTAAGTTGACAGTAGTCCTTAGCGAGCCATCTGGTTTTCGTATCAAAAAGAGAGGGGAATAAAAACCTTTTCCCTCCTCTTCCCTTGGAATTTCTGCTAGGACCCGTTTTAGAACTAGCCCAAATACCTCTGTTTCCAGAGCTAGCTGTTCCTCTGGAAGTTTTCTGTGTGGTGTCAACACAAAAGTCTGTCGACGTGGATGAATAAATTCTATTTTTAGTCCGTCGCTGACGACACTTAACGCCCAATGACTGGGGGAAATACTTATCAAGGTGTGAAGAAAGAAAGAGAGCCTTCCCCCTACTTCTGGCTTGGCGTCATTGGGAGGGCTTTTTTGCCGATGTGGAGGGTCCCTTAAACATGTACCCAGATCCTTTTCTATCGCTATAGTCCCAGTTCCTTCTATCTCCCGGAGGTCGACCTCTATTAAATTTTCCTCTCCGAAAATAAGGTCTTCTGATATCCACCGGAAAGCGAGGAAAACCTTTTTTCTTGTCGCCTGCTTTTTCTAAAATGTCCTCCAGCTTCTGACCAAAGAGGAATTTGACGTCGCACGGAATGGAACAAAGTCTATTTTTTTAGGGTAAGTCCCCTGGGCACCCCTTTAACCACAAGGCACGTCTTGCTGCGTTAGACAATTCCGCTGCCCTAGCTGCTAGTCTTACAGAGTCTGCTGAGGAATCTGCTATGAAAGCTGCCGCTCCTTGTGCCATTGCCATATTGGCTAGGACCTCTTCTCTCGGCACTTTAGATTTCAACTGATCCTCTATTTGTTGCAGCCAGACAATAAGGGAGCGGGCAACACATGTTCCGGCTATTGCCGGTTTTAGACCTCCTGCGGCTGCCTCCCAGGTATGTTTCAAAAAAGCATCCGCTTTTTTGTCTAAAGGGTCTCTTAGGACGCCCGAATCCTCTAAGGGTAGGGATTACTTTTTAGATGACCTAGCCACCGCACCGTCAATCTTAGGGACTTTATCCCATACTTCTGAATCCTTTTCCTCAAAAGGATACCGTCTCTTAGAAGCTGAGGGAAGGCTACCAGACTTCTCAGGCTTCTTCCACTCTCTTTCTCTAAGGACTTTTATTTTAGTATTAACTGGGAAAGTACGCTTCCTTTTCTCCTCCAAACCACCAAACATAACGTCATCTACCGATCTAGACGCTTTCTCATCCTTAATGCCCATTGTAGCCCTAACTGATTTCACCAGTTTATCTGTGTTCTCAGTTAGGGTACCGTCACACAGTCGCATTTTCATCGCTACGACGGCACGATTCGTGACGTTCTAGCGATATAGTTACGATCTCGCAGTGTCTGACACGCTACTGCGATCAGGGACCCTGCTGAGAATCGTACGTCGTAGCAGATCGTTTGAAACTTTCTTTCGTCGCTGGATCTCCCGCTGTCATCGCTGGATCGTTGTGTGTGACAGCGATCCAGCGATGCGATCGCTTGTAACCAGGGTAAACATCGGGTTACTAAGCGCAGGGCCGCGCTTAGTAACCCGATGTTTACCGTGGTTACCAGCGTAAAAGTAAAAAAAAACAAAACGTACATACTCACCATCTGATGTCCGTCAGGTCCCTTGCCGTCTGCTTCCCGCTCTGACTGTCTGCCGGCCGGAAAGTGAGAGCAGATCACAGCGGTGACGTCGCCGCTGTGCTCTGCTCTCACTGTACGGCGGGATCTCAGTCAGAGCAGGAAGCGGACGGCAAGGGACCTGACGGACATCAGATGGTGAGTATGTACGTTTTTTTTTTTTTTTTTTTAACTTTTACGCTGGTAACCACGGTAAACATCGGGTTACTAAGCGCGGCCCTGCGCTTAGTAACCCGATGTTTACCCTGGTTACCAGCGAACCTCGGCATCGTTGGTCGCTGGAGAGCGGTCTGTGTGACAGCTCTCCAGCGACCACACAACGACTTACCAACGATCACGGCCAGGTCGTATCGCAGGTCCTGATCGTTGGTAAATCGTATAGTGAGACGGTACCCTTAGAAAGCATGGTCGACCCCCAACATCGCTATCTGAAGAGGAGCCAGAGGACATAGAAGAGGATGAAAAGGGAGACAGAGGTTCCTCTTGATATTCCTCGCCAGACTGAGAGGCACCAGAATCCGAAACAGTCTCTTGGCCGTTGCTACTTTTCTTTTTAAGGACTGATTTTAAAGACCCTTTAACCTCTGCCCTAATCATGGCCCTGAGGCTAGAGGCAAAGCCAGGGGATTCATCCTGAATAGTCTTTTGGATACAGTCCGCACATAGGCTTTTCTGCCATTGGACTGCTAGCGGGACTTTACAGAGGGCGCATTCTTTGTTCTTTGACTTGGCACTAGCCTTCCTCGGCGCCTGACAAGTAAAGGTACCTTCACACTAAACAACTTTCCAACGAGAACGACAACGATCCGTGACGTTGCAGCGTCCTGGATAGCGATCTCGTTGAGTTTGACACGCAGCAGCGATCTGGATCCCGCTGTTATATCGCTGGTCGGAGCTAGAAGTCTGGAACTTTATTTGGTCGCTAGATCGGCGTGTATCGTCATGTTTGACAGCAAAAGAAACGATGTCAGCAATGTTTTTACATGGAGCGTGAACGATAAGTGAGTCGCCGTTACGTCACTGGATCGCTCCTGCATCGTTCTGGAGTTGCTGTGTTTGACGTCTCTACAGCGACCTAACAGCGACGCTCCAGCGATCTAGTTTAGGTTGGATCGTTGTCTATATCGCTGGAGCGTCGCTTAGTGTAACGGTACCTTAAGCAGAGAAATGTAGCCCGTTACCACCAATGTGACATTCCCGAAGAGCACTCCCCACCCGCTGACACTCAAGGGTACCGGATTTTGAGGCCGATCTGGAGTATGGACAACGTCCCTCCTAGAAGCTGAGGAGTCCTGCGACTTTCGATCCGGACGACTGCCGCTTCTCCTCTTAGTATGCTGGTGACCAGATATAGCACCTGGTAAGATCTCTTGCTGCTGCTGCTGTAGCAATGGCTCTTGTGGGTGTTGCTCCATACAATCCTCCATAGTGGAGCTCTGTAGATGTGAGCACTTCCACTGTGGACTCACCACCATTTGAAGGGTCATCCACTCTGCTCACTGCCTCATCCGGTTCAGAAATTGCTCCTCCCCCGCCTCTGCGCCCACCAGGAGACCGCCAGAAGATCCCTGCGACCCGGCCAGCATTTGTCTATGGGCGCCGCCATCTTGGATCTGGCGTGCAGCACTGACGTCATGCGGGCACGCCCATTCCCAGCGTGCCCTGCGCGCAACGCCTGCCGCGCACCCGGAAGCTAGGCCCAGGGCCGAAGGCAGCAGCAGAGGGGGCAGACAGCGGCGTGGCAGCCGCAGAAGAACCACAGGACTCCGGACTGCGCTGACCCGACGCCCACACGTGCACGAAGGCCCCAGGACCTGCGAACGGCGCTTCCACAGCCTGAAGGCCGGCATACAGGCTCTCTGCCTGTTCTTCCAGTGCCGGGACAGGAGTGGGTGAGTCTTCAAAGCCGCCGTGATTCCAGAACTAGGGCTCCCATCAGGACAGGAAACCCAACTGACGCGAGGGAGAGGTACCGCCCTTTTATTTCAGTAGGTTTCCTGTCCTGACTGGGCGGATCCCCTCTCTCAGGTGTGCTGTCATGGGAGACGGGAAAATATGTCATTGTATTTATGTGTGTTAAAGCATTGTATGTTTGTACTATGTACATGTCAGTAATGTGTATGTGTGTATTTTATATGTTTGTACTATGTATATTTGTATTTTGTTTGTACTATATGTGTGTAATGTGTATGTATTTTATATATGATTGTACTATGTATGTGTGTGTAATGTGTATATTTTATATGTTTGTACTATATATGTGTGTAATGTGTACGTGTGTATTTTATACTAGATGGAGGCCCGATGCTATCGCATCGGAAGGGTGGTGACGTCCCGATGGGGGCAGGCTTTCAGCACTGACAATCTCTTAAAGGGAACCTGTCACCCCGTTTTTTCAGTATGAGATAAAAATACCATTAAATAGGGCCTGAGCTGTGCTGGACAATAGTGTATTTTGTGTACCCTGATTCCCCACCTATGCTGCCAAAATACCTTACCAAAGTCGCTGTTTTCGCCTGTCAATCAAGGTGGTCTGGTCAAATGGGCATGGTGAAATCGCTTCTTCTCCCCCAGATCTTGCTTATCTTTCCGTTGGTGGCGTAGTGGTTTGCGCATGCCCAACAGCGGAATGCACTGCGCAGCTGAAGAAAAAGAGCACGATGTGCACTATTCACCGCTTTATCGCTGGCGGCGGCCATCTTCTTGAGGCCGTGCGTGCGCAGATAGAGCGCTCTGCTGCCCGGAAAATGGCCGCGGGTGGCCCCTGACGAAGCCACGTTGTGGCGATACGCGTTGGGCTTTTTTGCCCCCCTCTGACTGGCTCTATACTCCACGGCTGCTGACTCGTGTTTTTGGCAGGTTCTATGGCGTCTCTCTTTACATCTACATGCCTTTTTCATTTCGTTATGGTCTAGGCTTCTCTACCTTTCCCAGGCCATTCTATTCTTTACAGGCAGGTCTGGTATGATGTTCTGTGCCATCTTTTTCTGATCTATACAGATCTCCCTCGCATCCACTTATATTGATGTTTGGGCACTGCCTCACTGCCTATACCATTTTATGCTTCTTAATGAATGATTGGTATCTCTAATGGTCTGTCAATTCTGTGTACCTTATCCGGTTTATATGATATGTAGGGTGCCTTGATATATAAGATTCAGTGGTTTATTGTGACCTTATATTCTATTAACATCTGCATTTACCATAGGTGTTGGGCCATACCTGCCATATTAACATAAAGGCTACATTGATTAGATACCTATAATGTATTTACTATAGCCAATTTTTTGAGCAGCAGCATATTCCATACTTATTGTGCATTTTTTATGTATTATATACTGGTATTTGAAATAGTGTATTATTCACGCATATACTTACAGTGGAGTGAGCCTTCATTTTGTCTTAGGGGGCTTGTCTTTTTCCCCTCCCTCTTTGGGGTATGTACCAACTTTTGGTTTTTAATTGTTTGTTGTGCCTTGTTTGATCTAATAAAATTTATTCTACTTTTATATATAATGTTTTGGTGATCCCTGGATTAGTGTATGTCTCTCTTTTTCTCTTCATATGGCCGCGGGATGCCACGCGTGCGCAGATGGAGATCGCAGCGGCCATTTTCCTGAAGCCGAGTTTGCATACTGGAATACCCATCGCTTGGGTATTCCAATATGGCAGTTGGCGTACTTCCGGTGCGACGTGCTGGATTGTGGGATTCGAGGACGTCTAGACAGAAGTGGATGACAGAGAATTTAAGGTAATTATATAGATTTTTACTATGTATATGTGCGTAATGTGTACAGTATATTATGTTGGGCAGCACGGTGGCACAGTGGATAGCACAGCAGCCTTGCAGCGCTGGAGTCCTGGGTTCTAATCCCACCTTGGACAACATCTGCAAAGAGTTTGTATGTTCTCCCCGTGTTTGCGTGGGTTTCCTCGGGGTTCTCCGGTTTCCTCCCACATTCCAAAGACATACTGATAGGGAATTTAGATTGTGAGCCCCATCGGGGACAGTGATGATAATGTGTGCAAACTGTAAAGCGCTGCGGAATATGTTAGCGCTATATAAAAATAAAGATTATTATTATTATGTTTGTATTTGTGTATGTGTGTAATATGTACATGTCTGTGTACATTGTATTACATGTTCCCATCTTATTATATTGCTCCTAATGTGAATATACATGTAAATGTGTGTGATTACATGGGTGGAGGCTGACCAGGAAGTGAGGAGGCACAGGGTTCTTAGTAATGGTGCTGGCATTGGTCGTCTGCAGTTTAAGGCTATGTGCACATGGTGCGGATTTTGCTGCGGATCCGCAGTGGATTGGCCGCTGCGGATTCGCAGCTGTTTTCCATGCGGTTTACAGTACCATATAAACCTATGGAAAACAAAATCCGCAGTGCGCATGGTGCAGAAAATACCGCGCGAAAACGCCGCGTTGTACTTTCCTCAGCATGTCAATTCTTTGTGCGGATTCCGCAGCGGTTTACACCTGCCCCTCAATAGGTATCCACAGGTGTAAAACCGCAGGTGGAATCCATACAAAAACCGCAGGAAATCCGCAGTAAATCTGCAGTGCATTTTACATGCGGATTTAGCACAACCGGTGCGGAAAAATCCACACACGAATCCGCACCGTGTGCACATAACCTTGCACTGTCATGGCTAAGGAACGACTTGCGGGTCTGAACACATCAGTGTTGTACTTGGGTAGTTTTCTTGCCCAGCTCCTTTCTTTGACAATATCGTAGGCGTTACGTCCACACGATTCGCCTTGGCTGAATTTTTCCCTTGTTGGCACCAGCCTTGGTCAACTCTCCACATTGTGGCACGACAAAAACCCACAAACCTAACAAAATGGCTCCACTCTGAACTAGAACCAATGACCAAGCATTGATCGGAGTGCCTCTGATCACGTGATTTCATGCTGTGCTCTGAATATTGAATGCCAATAGGACACAAAAGAGAAGGTGTCACTAATAAAGAGGCTATTCAGTGTGAGTTCCACCATTGTCTTACCACTGTGACACACAGCCTATAAATTCACCTACAGCACTGGCAAAAAGTAAGAGACCACTGAACAGTTTTATAAAAATCAGCTTCTCTACATGTCTGACAGCCATTCCATTCCAGTGTCAGTTGAATTCCAACCAGAGGACACCTCATTCTACTTACTGTGCTTCTGATTAGGTGATCACCTGAACAATCTTATTTAACGAAGGAAAGTATAAAAAAAACCACTGCTATGGTGTTCACAATCCTCTTGCAATAGGACAAGCTGGATGGCAGGACAAGCTGGATGGCAAAACAAGTGCTAGTAATATCCCAAAAGTAATAGGAATGAAAAAATAACTTAATTGTGCCAAAGTAGTTGAAAAGAAAAGTCTTGAGTAAGGAAACGAAGGGCTCAATTCTGGCTTTACTAGCGGAGGAATACAGTGAGCGTCATGTTGCCTCCATCCTTAAAATTTCTAAGACGGCAGTCCATTACAACAAGGTCAAGCAGCAGACATTGGGGACAACAAAGCTACAGACCGGCAGAGGGCGAAAACGACTCTCCACTGACCGGGATGACTGTCATCTTATTTGAATGTCACTCAGCAACCGCAGGATGACATCAAGTGACCTACAAAAGGAATGGCAAATGGCAGCTGGGGTGAAGTGCATGGCAAGATCAGTTCGTAACAGGATCCTAGAGGCAGGACTCAAGTCATGTAAAGGTAGAAAAAAGCTTTTCATCAATGAGAAGCAAAGGAAAGCCAGGCTGAAGTTTGCAAAATACCATAAGGATTGGACCATAGTGGACTGGAGTAAGATAATCTTCTCTGATGAGTCTAATTTTCAGCTTTGCCCAACAACTGGTCGTCTAATGGTTAGACGGAGACCTGGAGAGGCGTACAAGCCACAGTGTCTTGCACCCACTGTGAAATTTGATGGAGGATCGGTGATCTGGGGATGCTTCAGCAAGGCTGGAATTGGGCAGGTTGTTCTTTGCAAAGGACGTATGAATCAAGCCGCATACAAGATTATCCTGGAAAAACAGTTGATTCCTTCTGCTCAGGCAATGTTCCCCAACTCTGAGGACTTTTTTTTTCCAGCAGGACAATGCGCCATGCTACACAGCAAGGTCAATCAAGGTGTGGATGAAGGACCACCACATCAAATCCCTGTCATGGTCAGCCCAATCTCCAGACCTGAACCCCATTGAAAACCTCTGGAATGTAATGAAGAGGAAGATGGATAGTCACGAGCCATGAAACAAATAAGAACTGCTTAAATTTTTGTTTCAGGAGTGACATAAGGTCACCCAAAAGCAGTGTGAAAGACTGGTGGAAAGCATGCCAAGACGCATGAAAGCTGTGATTAAAAATCATGGTTATTCCACAAAATATTGATTTCTGAACTCTTCATGAGTTAAAACATTAGTATTGTTGTTTCTAAATGATTATGAACTTGTTTTTTTTGCATTATTTGAGGTCTGCAAGCAATGCATTTTCTTGTTATTTTGACCACTTCTCATTTTCAGAAAATAAATACAAAATTGATTGCTTGGAACTTCGGAGACTTGTCAGTAGTTTGTTCTTTTATTCTATAATTTACATTTACTCAAATATATCTATAAAGAGAAAAAAATCAGACAAACTGAAAATTTTGCAGTTGTCTCTTAATTTTTTACTGGAACACTGTGTTATATGAAGAAATGGAGGGTCAGATCACACCTACTGCAGTTTACTTGGCCCTCCCTGTGACAAGATCTGACTGCCAACCAGTAAACTTTTACCAGTGAGTGGTTGTATGAATGCCGGTTTACATGGTCAAATGATACACACTGAGCAATATACACCTGATCTGTCGTTGCACATGTCACCTTTGTATTGTCCTGTGACATCAAGCCCACGGCTTAGTAATGGAGAGGCATCTATAAGACACCTCTCCATTACTGATCCTATAGTTATATGGTAAAGACACAGCCAGAAAAGTCCTTCATTTGAAATAATGACACAGACTCCTTTAATAATCTTAATTAAACTATACTTACTGAACGCCTAATCCACCGAAACCCTCATCTCCTGCAACAAAAATAAAATAAACCACAAATACTCCTCACCTGTCCGCCGAGAAGGTAATCCATAATGTCCCACGATGATTCTGATCACTTTGAGAGTCACATCAGTGATATAACTGCTCTCAATGACAGTAGGCAATACACTGACAGGAGGTAATCGCTCCTGCAGTGTATCACTGCGCAGCCATGAGAGTTCACAGGAGTTCATCAGGAACTCCGGTGCTCTCAATTATGGCACCGCTGCTGTGTGGGAAAGTTCTCAAACAGCGGTGCCATAAGTGAGAGCACCGGAGTTCCTGATGAACTCCTGTGAACTCTCATGGCTGCGCAGTGATGCACTGCAGGAGCGATTGGCTCCTGTCAGTGTATTGCCGGCGGCCGGGTAGAGTGGTCACATCTCCTGATGTGACTGTTCTACACGGGAGATCGCCGTGGGACAATCTGGATTACCTGGACTACGGCGGACAGGGTGTATATAGTGGTTTATTATCTTACATTATTTGCATATTCGTTTTTCCCTCCTTTTCTTCCCAGAGCCATTACGTTTTTATTTTTCCATCAATATGGCCATGTGAGGGCTTATTTTTTGAGGGACGAGTTGTACTTTTAAATGACACCATTGGTTTTAAAATGTTGTGTACTAGAAAATTGAAAAAAAATTCCAAGTGTGGTGAAATTACAAAAAAAGTGCAATCCCACACTTATTTTTTTTGTTTGGCTTTTTTGCTAGATTCACTAAATGCTAAAACTGACCTGCTGTTATGTTTCTCCAGCTTATTATGAGTTCTTAAACACCAAACATGTCTAGGTTCTGTTTTATCTAAATGGTGAAAAAAATTCCAAACTTTGCTTAACCCCTTCGCGCCATTCGCCGTACTAGTACGGCGCTGCCGGCACTGCATTTGTGCCAGCAGCAGTACTAGTACGGCGCACCGATCACCGCGGTCTCACGCTGAGCGCCGCGGTGATCGGGTGCGGGTGTCAGCTGTATATGACAGCTGATACCCCGCAGCAATGCCCACGATCGGCGCTAGCGCCGATCGCGGGCATTCAACCCCTCTGATGCCGCTGTCAGTAGTGATAGCGGCATAGAGGTGGATCGCGCAGGGACGGGGGCTCCCTGCGCTCTCCCACCGGAGCAACGCGATGAGATCTGGAAGGAGTCCCCGGATCCAAGTTGGCCGCGGGACTCCTTCCGGGTCATTTACTGACCTGGCTTACCGGCGCCTGCTGAGAGTTCCTAATGGCAGGCGCCGGCAAGCCTCTGTAAGTTGCCTGTCAGTTCGTTGATCTGACAGAGTGCTATGCACACTGTCAGATCAACGATCTGATCTAAAACAGTGATGTCCCACCCTGGGACAATGGTAAAAAGTAAAAAAAAAAAAAATACAATGTATAAAAAATAAAATAAAAAAATCCCCAAATAAAGAAAAAAAAAAAACCATTTCCCAGTAAATCCATTTATTTTTGTAAATAAAAAAAACCCAAAAAACAATAAAAGTACACATATTTGGTATCGCCGCGTCCGTAACGACCCGCTCTATAAAACTATCCCACTAGTTAACCCCTTCAGTGAACACTGCAAAAAAAATAAATAAAAAACAAGGCAAAAAACAACGCTTTATTATCATACAGGCGAACAAAAAGTGGAATAACACGCGATCAAAAAGACGGATATAAATAACCATGGTACCGTTGAAAACGTCATCTTGTCCCGCAAAAAAAAGCCCCCATACAGCATCATCAACAGAAAAATAAAAAAGTTATAGCTCTCAGAATAAAGCGATGCAAAAACAATTTTTTTTTTATATAAAATAGTTTTTATTGTGTAAAAGCGCCAAAACATAAAAAAATTACATAAATGAGGTATCGCTGTAATCGTACTGACCTGAAGAATAAAGCTGCTTTATCAATTTTACTACACGTGGAACGCTATAAACGCCCCCCCCTAAAAGAATTTCAGGAATTGCTGGTTTTTGTTCATTCCGCCTCCCAAAAATCGGAATAAAAAGCGATAAAAAAATGTCATGTGCCCGAAAATGGTACAATTAAAAAGGTCAACTCGTCCTGCAAAAAACAAGATCTCACATGACTCTGTGGGCCAAAATATGGATAAATTATAGCTCTCAAAATGTGGTGATGCAAAAACTATTTTTTGTAATAAAAAGCGTCTTTTAGTGTGTGATGGCTGCCAACCATAAAAATCCGCCAAAAAAACGCTATAAAAGTAAATCAAACCCCCCTTCATCACCCCCTTAGTTAGGGAAAAATAATAACATTTTAAAAAATGTATGTATTTCCATTTTCCCATTAGGGTTAGGGCTGGGGTTAGGGTTGGGGTTAGGGCTAGGGTTAGGGCTGGGGTTAGGATTTCAGTTATAATTGGGGGTTTCCACTGTTTAGGCACATCAGGGGCTCTCCAAACGCGAGATGGCATCCGATCTCAATTCCAGCCAATTCTGCTTTGAAAAACTAAAACAGTGCTCCTTCCCTTCCGAGTTCTCCTGTGCGCCCAAACAGTGGTCCCCCCCAACATATGGGGTATCAGCGTTCTCAGGACGTTGGACAACAACTTTTGGGGTCCAATTTCTCCTGTTACCCTTGGGAAAATAAAAACGTGGGGGCTAAAATATCATTTTCGTGCAAAAAAAAATATTTTTTATTTTCACGGCTCTGCGTTATAAACTGTAGTGAAACACTTGTTGGTTCAAAGTTCTCACAACACATCTAGATAAGTTCCTTGGGGGGTCTAGTTTCCAATATGGGGTCACTTGTGGGGGGTTTCTACTGTTTAGGTACATCAGGGGCTCTGCAAATGCAACATGACACCTGCAGACCAATCCATCTAAGTCTGCATTTCAAACGGCGCTCCTTCCCTTCCGAGCTCTGCCGTGCGCCCAAACAGTGGTTCCCCCCCCATGTATGGGATATCAGCGTACTCAGGACAAATTGGACAATAACTTTTGTGGTCCAATTTCTCCTGTTACCCTTGGGAAAAAAAAAATTGCGGGCTGAAACATCATTTTGTGGAAAGAAAAAATGATTTAATTTTCACAGCGCTACATTCTAAACTTTAGTGAAACAATTGGGGGTTAAAAGTGCTCACCACACATCTAGATAAGTTCCTTAGGGGGTCTTCTTTCCAAAATGGGGTCCATTGTGGGGGGTTTCCACTGTTTAGGCATGTCAGGGGCTCTTCAAACGCGACATGGGTTCCGATCTCAATTCCAGCCAATTTTGCATTGAAAAGTCAAACGGCGCTCCTTCCCTTCTGAGCTCTACCATGTGCTCAAACAGTGGTTTATCCCCATATATGAAGTATCAGCGTACTCAGGACAAATTGCACAACAACCTTTGGGGTCCAAGTTATCCTGTTACCCTTGGGAAAATAAAAAATTGGGGGCAAAAAGATATTTTGTGAAAATTAATATGAATTTTTTTTTACGGCTCTACATTATAAACTTCTGTGAAGCACTTGGGAGGTTCAAAGTGCTCACCACACATCTAGATTAGTTCCTTAGAGGGTCTACTTTCCAAAATGGTGTCACTTGTGGGGGTTTCCACTGTTTAGGCACGTCAGGGGCTCTCCAATCGCGACATGGGTTCCGATCTCAATTCCAGCAAATCTTGCATTGAAAAGTCAAATGGCGCTCCTTCCCTTCCGAGCTCTGCCATGTGCCCAATCAATGGTTTACCCCAACATGTGGGGTATCAGCGTACTCAGGACAAATTGTACAACGACTTTTGTGGTCCAATTTCTCCTGTTACCCTTGGTAAAATAAAACAAATTGGATCTGAAGTAAAAATTTTGTGAAAAAAAAGTTAAATGTTCAATTTTCTTTAAACATTCCAAAAATTCCTGTGAAGCACCTGAGGGGTTAATAAACTTTTTGAATGTGGTTTTGAGTACCTTGAGGGGTGCAGTTTTTAGAATGGTGTCACTTTTGGGCATTTTCTGTCATATAGACCCCTCAAAGTCACTTCAAATGTGAGGTGGTCCGTAAAAAAAATGGTTTTGCAAATTTTGTTGCAAAAATGAGAAATCGCTGGTCAACTTTTAACCCTTATAATTCCCTAACAAAAAAAAATTATGTTTCCAAAATTGTGCTGATGTAAAGCAGACATGTGGGAAATGTTGTTTATTAACTATATTATGTGATATAACTCTCTAATTTAAGGGCATAAAAACTAAAAGTTTGAAAATTTTTGTTTTTTTCACAAATAAATGCAAGTCATATCGAAGAAGTTTTACCACTATCATGAAGTACAATATGTCACGAGAAAACAATGTCAGAATCACCAGGATCCGTTGAAGCGTTTCAGAGTTATGACCTCATAAAGTGACAGTGGTCAGAATTGTAAAAATTGGCCCTGTCACTTAGGTGAAAACAGGCTTCGGGGTGAAGGGGTTAAATTTTTTTTTAAAAAAATAGTGCAATATTCCGATATCTGTAGCGTCTCCATTTTTCATGATCTCGGGTCAGGTGAGGGCTTATTTTTTGCGTGCTGAGCTGATGATTTTAATGATACCATTTTGGTGTGGATACATTCTTTTCATCGCCTGTTATTGCATTTTAATGCAATATCGTGGCGACCAAAAAAACGTAATTCTGACACTTAGACTTTTTTTCTCGCTGCGCAGTTTAGCGATCAGGTTAATCCTTTTTTTTTTATTGATAGATTGGGCGATTCTGAACGCGGCGATACCAAATATGTGTAGGTTTGATTTTTTTTTGTTTTATTTTGAATGGGGTATTTTAAACTTTTTTTCATATTTTTAAAAACTTTTTTTTAATTTTGGCATGCTTCAATAGCCTCAGTGGGAGGCTAGAAGCTGCCATAACTCGATTGCCTCTGCTACATAGAGGCGATGCTCAGATCGCCCCTATGTAGTAGAATTACAGCATTGCCATGAGCGCCGACCACAGGGTGGTGATCATAGCAATCTGCCATCAACAACCATAGAGATCTCAAGGAGACCTCTGGTTGTCATGCTGACGCACCGATGCGCGCATTTCCAGCCGGAAACGTTTGTTAAATGCCGCTGTCAGAGTTTGTCAGCGGCATTTAACTAGTTAATAGGCGTGGGCGGATCACGATTCCGCCCGTGCCTATTGCGCGCACATGTCAGCTGTTCAAAACAGCTGACATGTCCCAGCTTTGATGCGGGCTCTCCACCAGAGCCCACATCAAAGCGGGTGTTCTGCCATCGGACGTACTATCCCATCTGTCATAGTGTGATATGCTATGTGGGTATCATTTGTGTGTGTATTTCTATTTTACTTATTTTCATGTTTCTCTTGTAGAAGGAGTTATTTGCTACAGGTACCTTCACACTAAACGACTTTGCAACGAGAACGACAACGATCCGTGACGTTGCAGCGTCCTGGATAGCAATATCGTTGTGTTTGACACGCAGCAGCGATCTGGATCCTGCTGTGATATCGCTGGTCGTTGCTGAAAGTCCAGAACTTTATTTGGTCGTCAGATCGGCGTGTATCGGCCGCGCTTAGTAACCCGATATTTACCCTGGTTACCATTGTAAAAGTAAAAAAAAAAAAAACACTACATACTCACCCTCTGATGTCTGTCACGTCCCCCGGGTCCGCGCTGCTGCTCAGAGCTTCCTGCACTGAATGTGTCAGTGTCGGCCGTAAAGCAAAGCACAGCGGTGACGTCACCGCTGTGCTTTAGGGCCGGCGCTTACACAGTGCAGGGAAGCTGAAGGCGAGGGACGCGACAGGCACCGAAATGTAAGTATGTAGTGTTTGGTTTTTTTTACATTTACACTGGTAACCAGGGTAAACATCGGGTTACTAAGCGCGGCCCTGCGCTTAGTAACCCGATGTTTACCCTGGTTACCCGGGGACTTCGGCATCGTTGGTCGCTGGAGTGCTGTCTGTGACAGCTCTCCAGCGACCACACAGCGACGCTGCGATCGGCATCGTTGTCGATATCGCTGCAGCGTCGCTTAATGTGACGGTACCTTAATTGATGAATGGTTGTTGCTGCCATCTGATATCAGCCCTCAGAGTACTGTATTGTTTGCTAATATGCTAATGACATGTTGACCTAGCTTGTTGAAACAATGAGCCCCCTGAGACCTTCCCCCTCCTGAATGAGAATGAGGAGGGGGACTTGTAAATATCAGTGAGGTGAGACACAGATCAGTCCTGTGTGGAATGATGATGGGTTCACAGCATCTCAGAGAGAAAGAAGAGTATATGGACTATGCTATCCTCTGTCTGCTGGATTGTTGGACTTTAATCCTGTTACTGAACTGCATTCGTGTTCTGGACTATTTTATCCTTTGTGTGGTGGATCGTATATGGACCTTTTGTATTTTTGCCTAAATAAAGGTCTTGGGATTGTTCACTCTTCGCTGGCTCTGCTGATGCGGTACCGGAGAAGGACCCTGTGACACCATCCGATGGCAGAAAGGGGTTAAAGTGATTCCACATGGTGAATTCATCAGAGCTAGACGTAAAAGCACTGATGACCAATCCTTTCTATCAGAAAGTCTCATCATCAAAGAAATACTACGAGAAAGATGTCTCAAAAATTTCAATATCATTCCAGCTTTTAAAAAAAAAGTTCACAATAAAAAAAACACGCAAAGCTGTACTTCATGAAACCAAAATAAAATTGTCATCTACTAATATTCAAAGAACTGAAGCTGCGATTACCTTCTCCACTCCTTACAGTACTCAGTGTAATGAAATTAAAAAAATTATATTAAAATATTTTCCGATAGTAAATCAGGATGACAGATCCTTAATAATGGAGTAAGATGTGTGGCTAGGAGAGGCATGTCGCTTGACAATGTGCTCTCTCCGGATCAATGCTCCTCAGCACGAAACTCCACCACAAGGTTCCTCACACATCATTAACTCATTTATTAATTGCGATACCGATTACCAAGTTTATTGTATAGAATGCAGCATCTGCAAGATCAGATACACAGGCTGCACCACAAGAAAGTTAAGAAAAGAATTGCAGAGTACATTGCCAATATAAAGAGTTAGGCTACGTTCACATTTGCGTTGTGCGCCGCAGCGTCGTCACCGCAACAAAACGCATGCGTCGTGCGGCCCTATCTTTAACATTGGGGCCGCATGGCGCCGCATGTACATGCGTTGTCATGCGTTTTGGTGCGTCATACGCCGCATGCGGCGTTAGGGCGCACCTGTCAGGGCGCAGCAAACGCAACATGTTGCATTTTTTGTGCGGCGCCGACTTTTTAAAAAACGCATGCGTCGTGTTTGCGTCGCTTTTGCGTCGTCGATGCGCCTTTTTTACCATTGATTTGTATTGACAACGCAGACGACGCAAGTACTTGCGTCGTGGTGCGTTGTACGACGCATGCGTTTTCTAATAAAAATGCCAAACATCGTCTAGACTTTGGGGGGGGCGCATGCGGCGCAAAACGCTGCGTTTTTTGTTCAAAACGCAACTGCGTTTTTGTTTGCGTTGTGCGTTGCGGCGCCGACGCTGCGGCGCACAACGCAAATGTGAACGTAGCCTAAAAACAGCACATGCTCAGGGGCTGTAACATTTCATTTTACTTTACTTTATCAGAATGATCTTTCCAGTTTTTCTTTTTTGGGGGCTGAAAGAATTATTAAACCTAAGTGAGGAGGAAACTGGCAAAAATAACTCATGTTGTGGGAAGCCTTCTGGATTCTCCATTTGGATACCAAATATCCAAGTGGCATGAACCAGAAAAAGCATCTCTTTTACATTCATTGACATTAATAGTCATACTTTTCAATAGTAAATGCAAGTAATATTTCCAAACTAAAATATTTGACTTAATTTCGTTTTACTACATCTTGCATTCCTTGAACACCTGCTTCTGCTTAAGGGTATGTGCACATGTTGCGGATTCTCTGCGGATCCGCAGCGTTTTTTGCGGTGCAGAAGCGCGGCAGATCCGCAATTGATTTACAGTACAATCAATGAGAAAAAAAAAAAAAAGCTGTGCACACGTTGTGGAAAATCAGGTGCGGAAACGCTGCGGATTAAAAGAAGTAGCATGTCACTTCTTTGTTGCAGATCTGCAGCGTTTTTGTACCCATTCCATTATAGAAATCAGCAGGGGTAAAAAACGCAGTAAATCCGCAGCAAAAAAACACTGCGGATCCGCACAAAAAAACGCGACAAATCCGCAGCTGTGTTTTTCTGCCAGGAGAGGCATAATCCGCACCAGAAATTCCTAAGGCTAATCCGCAACGTGTGCACATAGCCTAAGGCTGACAACTCCGCACATCCAGTTGCACATCAGTCCATACACCACGTTATTCAATCCAATCACCACCACACTTGTGCGTTTCTTTCTCTCTCTATCTATAACCATATTGCCATTACTATGTATCCTATGACTAAGGACACTGACGTGCCAGAAACGCGTCAGGCTTTGTTTTTAATCATGCTTTTCGCTTAATAGATTTTTGAATTTTATTTACTGGGTGTTTGTGCCGAGTTTCATCCTCCCCTTCTGTTCTACGAGATTCTTGCCGAGTCTATCCTCTAGTACGAACCACACAAGGGAAACAGCGCTTAGAGGAGAATGCTTAAGATGACGTGCTTTGAGGAACTTAAAAAGAATAAAAGGAAACCTCTCTGTGCCACAGTGCTGGCCCACACGGGAAGATAGAGGTGCCTACCTGCCCTTTAAATCTGTAGGGTTCGGCCCAGGAGAGAAGTCTGTTTAGTTTAGGCTCCCAGTTGGCTGCTGGCAGATAGGCAAGTTGATCAAATATGCGCTCTATGCCTCAAACGTATAGGCATAATCTACACACTCCAAAATACATATATACAATGTTCAGCTCTACCTTCACTCACTCAGTGTGGTGGAACTTGTGCAGCCGTCACAGCATCCTGTACACTTACCTAATTGTTCTACAAGGTGCTCCTCAATTTAGTTTGTTGAACTGCACAATTTGGGCTAGTGACGGCCTCCATCTTGGCTGAGAACGCCTCCTGTCTGTAATTAGAGCTGGATCCTGCCCATGGATGTGTAGACCCATGCCCTGGAGAGAGATGCCTGTCTCCATCTGCAGAGATCACCTTATTGCTGGCAGACGGGCTAACACAACTTGATCAACTGCCTCAATTTTGGAGGTATAGTATATACTAGATAGCACTGCGAAGAAAGTTTAGGTGTTGGCTGCAAAGGGTTAAATTCGCACCTACATGAACAGCATAAAGTGACATTCTGCAGATCCTATCCATTTATGTTGCGGATATATTTCGCAAATTGTGAATGAGATTTGAAGAAACCTCACCTACCTTTTTCACCAGAAAATACAGAATATTTTTATCTTATGGCAAGAAGACATACTGTAATGTGAGAATTCGTTCATGTGGCACGATGTTAGAAGTCGCAGAGAAAAAGCCTCATTCTTACGTGAAAAAAATAGACCGATTCCCATCAGCGTGCGCAATCAGTGCAGCATCCATTTTTACGCATATGTGAAAAAAAATATAAAAGTAAAAAATACAAACAACAAAAATAAATAAACAACAACCACCCTTTGTTACCCAATAAACTGCAAAGCACGGAGAGCACTCAGAGGTGGCCCATGTGCTGGCCGTGATGTGAATGGGCGAGTTTGATCCATGACGTGGATCAATGAAGGGACATGCCAGAGTTTTTATTTTTTTTTGCAGACATGTGAACATGCTCCATAAAAGAGAACGAACCTCAAGGTTACAGAATACGGGCGTCTGAATGAGGCCTAATAGATGTAACCCATTGAAGACCCCCTTCCCAGCCGGACGCCACGTGGGGTGAACAGTTTGGCGAGTCACTGAATAAACAGGACAAGGACCCCGGTGACTGGACATGCCTGCACGGATTTACTGTCATCCAAGGAACAATCACAATTTGGACACAAAGTACAATAACTTAAAAAGGCTCACGGAGGCGTCTACGCATTTTAGGATCGAGCTACAACTAACATTGCACTGAGGACCACGGCTCCACGCTCTGCTCACAGTGCTGCCGTGACAACCGAGGGTGGTCCGCACAATACATGATATTATATTACAACGGTGTGTTCCGCTCCGTCCCCCCGACTAGTCGAACAGGAGGTCTTCATCGCGATCTTCAGCCAGCAGATTGACCGGCTCCGAGCCCCTGGAACTATCCCACGCTGCGCGCGCCTTCTCCGCCTTTTCTTTGATAATTTTCTTCTTCTCCTGGATCTTTTTTAATCTGGATTATAGACAAGAACATGGTGGAATATGATGATTTCCCCATCTATAGGACATGGTCTATATTTTTGTGCCCATCTGAAAAGATGGAAGAATGCAGAACAAACAAACAAACCCTACAAGCTTAATCCATTGGAATTACACCAATGCGACTCTATGGCTGAATCCCGTTATTAGGGGGATTAAGATGGAGCCCCTGGAAGAGCGATAGACATGGAAAATTTGTACCGCAGGGGAATTCCTGCCTGAGATTACTCTCAGCATGTGGATGAGAATGATAAATCCGGAAGGAAAATCTGCAGTCATTTCAGTTCTAACTGGGGGAAAACAGAACTGTAATTGTGGCCTTCTATGTTTGGGAAAAGCTGGGTGCAGTAGTAGTAGTAAAACCTATGACTGTGCACTTAAAGGGGTTTTCTATTTTTAGAAAACTCCTGTATCCAGCAACAGATTTTTTTTTTTTATTTATTTTTTATTTTTTGAACAGTGCCATGTTTACTCGCCCTCCCCAGGTCCAGTCTAGAGTCTCACTGCTCCCGGAGTGTTATCGTCTACAGCGCTGACGTCACGTCAATAAATAGTGCTGCCTCCAATAGGGGAGCTCTGCCCGAGCTCACCGATTGGCTGAAGAGCTATCAACATCAGTGCTGCAGACACCGGGAGCAGTGGCCGTGCCGGACCTGGGGAGAGGGAGTAAAGCTCATACAGTTTCACTTTGACGCCGAAAGTAGAAGTTGTATGTACCTGTAGAACTCTTCTCTCTCGCGCTCGTCCAGTTCAGTAATGATGTAAGACAGGGTGCGCTCAATTCTAGGGATAATCACTATGGAGGGAAGAGAAAAACCTGATCAACAGCCAAACACAAAGCTGGAAAATTGCAGATCTCTGTGCGAATATTCTTATGATTCTGCTCCTTGAAGGTTCCCCATCATGTCACCAAACTTCTATTACCATGTAGTGGGGGTGCAGATGTGGAGATCCCCACTCATTTCTACAAAGAAGTGGCAGAAGTGCTCAGCCCCATTATTTCCAACTGGTGGTACAAATCCAACAGTGCAAACCCCACCACATGTGAGACGGCTGGGAAAGTAATAGCGCCCCGTTGTGTCATTTCATTTTGTGAGGGGGGAAATCACCAAAAAGCTGACACCCTTTCTAATTTTTTTATTTTGTCTTTCACTGTACGGAATAAATCTCTATATAATATTAGAAAATCCTGAACTCAGTGATGACAAAATCTGCTGTAGTAATATGGGGGCTTCAGGGGGCTCACGGCTGCCAAGACAGCCAATCCGCAGCCCATGAGTGCGGGTAAGGGGGCGACACTGTAAAGATGGCCTATAATTTGGTCACATTATGTATGTAGCGGCCATTGTTAGACACAAGTGCACATGGCGACGAGATCATCCTGCAGTAACTCCCCGCATTCAGTAATAAGGTCACTCAGTGGTTAGCACTGTACTATTCATAGAGCAGCACTGTGGCTCAGTGGTTAGCACTGTACTATTCATAGAGCAGCACTGTGGCTCAGTGGTTAGCACTGTACTATTCATAGAGCAGCACGGTGTCTCAGTGGTTAGCACTCTATTCATAGAGCAGCACGGTGCCTCAGTGGTTAGCACTGTACTATTCATAGAGCAGCACGGTGCCTCAGTGGTTAGCACTGTACTATTCATAGAGCAGCACGGTGTCTCAGTGGTTAGCACTCTATTCATAGAGCAGCACGGTGGCTCAGTGGTTAGCACTGTGCTATTCATAGAGCAGCCCGGTGGCTCAGTGGTTAGCACTGTACTATTCATAGAGCAGCCCGGTGGCTCAGTGGTTAGCACTGTGCTATTCATAGAGCAGCCCGGTGGCTCAGTGGTTAGCACTGTGCTATTCATAGAGCAGCCCGGTGTCTCAGTGGTTAGCACTCTATTCATAGAGCAGCACGGTGGCTCAGTGGTTAGCACTGTGCTATTCATAGAGCAGCCTGGGGCACAGTGGTTAGCAATGTACTATTCATAGAGCAGCACGGTGTCTCAGTGGTTAGCTCTCTATTCATAGAGCAGCACGGTGGCTCAGTGGTTAGCACTGTGCTATTCATAGAGCAGCCCGGTGCCTCAGTGGTTAGCCCTGTACTATTCATGGAACAGCATGGTGGCTCAGTGGTTAGCACTGTACTATTCATAGAACAGCACGGTGTCTCAGTGGTTAGCACTGTGCTATTCATAGAGCAGCCCGGTGTCTCAGTGGTTAGCACTGTACTATTCATAGAGCAGCACGGTGTCTCAGTGGTTAGCACTGTACTATTCATAGAGCAGCACGGTGTCTCAGTGGTTAGCACTGTACTATTCATAGAGGAGCATGGTGTCGTAGTGGTTAGCACTCTACTCAGAGCAGCATGGTGGCTCAGTTGTTAGCACTGCTATTCATAGAGAAGCACGGGGGCTCAGTGGTTAGCACTGTACTATTCATAGAGCAGCAGTGTCTCAGTGGTTAGCACTGTGCTATTCATAGAGCAGCACGGTGGCTCAGTGGTTAGCACTGTGCTATTCATAGAGCAGCCTGGGGCTCAGTGGTTAGCAATGTACTATTCATAGAGCAGCACGGTGTCTCAGTGGTTAGCTCTCTATTCATAGAGCAGCACGGTGGCTCAGTGGTTAGCACTGTGCTATTCATAGAGCAGCCCGGTGCCTCAGTGGTTAGCCCTGTACTATTCATGGAACAGCATGGTGGCTCAGTGGTTAGCACTGTACTATTCATAGAACAGCACGGTGTCTCAGTGGTTAGCACTGTGCTATTCATAGAGCAGCCCGGTGTCTCAGTGGTTAGCACTGTACTATTCATAGAGCAGCACGGTGTCTCATTGGTTAGCACTGTACTATTCATAGAGGAGCACGGTGTCTCAGTGGTTAGCACTCTATTCATAGAGCAGCACGGTGGCTCAGTGGTTAGCACTGTGCTATTCATAAAGCAGCCTGGGGCTCAGTGGTTAGCAATGTACTATTCATAGAGCATCACGGTGTCTCAGTGGTTATCTCTCTATTCATAGAGCAGCACGGTGGCTCAGTGGTTAGCACTGTGCTATTCATAGAGCAGCCCGGTGCCTCAGTGGTTAGCCCTGTACTATTCATGGAACAGCATGGTGGCTCAGTGGCTAGCACTGTACTATTCATAGAACAGCACGGTGTCTCAGTGGTTAGCACTGTGCTATTCATAGAGCAGCCCGGTGTCTCAGTGGTTAGCACTGTAATATTCATAGAGCAGCACGGTGTCTCAGTGGTTAGCACTGTACTATTCATAGAGGAGCATGGTGTCGTAGTGGTTAGCACTCTACTCAGAGCAGCACGGTGGCTCAGTTGTTAGCACTGCTATTCATAGAGAAGCACGGGGGCTCAGTGGTTAGCACTGTACTATTCATAGAGCAGCAGTGTCTCAGTGGTTAGCACTGTGCTATTCATAGAGCAGCACGGTGGCTCAGTGGTTAGCACTGTACTATTCATAGAGCAGCACGGTGTCTCAGTGGTTAGCACTGTGCTATTCATAGAGCAGCAGGGTGTCTCAGTGGTTAGCACTTCATAGAGTAGCACCGGGGCTCAGTGGTTAGCACTGTACTATTCATAGAGCAGCACAGTGTCTCATTGGTTAGCACTGTGCTACTCAAAGCAGCACGGGGGCTCAATGGTTAGCACTACTATTCATAGAGCATCACGGTGTCTCAGTGGTTAGCACTGTGCTATTCATAGAGTAGCACGGTGGCTCAGTGGTTAGCACTGTACTATTCATAGCGCAGCACAGTGTCTCATTGGTTAGCACTGTGCTAATCAGAGCAGCAAGGTGGCTCAGTGATTAGCACTGTACTATATATAAAGCAGCATGGAGGCTCAGTGGTTAGCACTGTACTATTCGTACAGCACCACAGGGGCTCAGTGGTCAGCACTTGCTTTGCAGCGCTGGGTTCCTGGTTTCAAATCCCACCAAGGACAACATCTGCAAAGAGTTTGTATGTTCTCCCCGTGTTTACGTGGATTTCCTCCGGGTTCTCCGGTTTCCTCCCACACTCCAAAGACATACTGATAGGGAATTTAGATTGTGAGTCCCAGTGGGGACAGTGATGATAATGTATGTAAAGATCTACAGAATATGAAGGTTCTGTAAAAGAAATGCGTAATAATAAATGATCACTAACTTGGCACCCATACACACCACATGGGGTAGGACACGGTGAACCAAGCTTTTACTAAACAGACCAAAGTATGGAGAAGGGGAGCAGAAAAACAAACAATAAAACGGGTTTTGCTTTCCTTACCGTGCTCTATAGCGTTAACACGTCGGTTTGTGATTTTAATGGCTTCATCCAATGTGACAAATGAAGTCTGCGAGAGTGAACGGTGGAAAGAACAAGTGGACAGGTTACACAGCTGATAGGAGGTTTTCCACTCTTTAATAAGCAAAGATTAATCACATATCAATAGAAAGTTCTACAACTATGTGATATGTTTTTATGCGGAGAGAGAAAAAGAGGATGACGGAAAAAAAGAAAAAGAAAAACTGGGAGCTAAATGAAGTAGCACAGAGATGTGTGAAGAGACTCGCTGCCTCCTATAGACAGCACATGCAGAGATGAGAGATATCTGATCTCCTAGCTCTATTTATTACATGTTGAGAAGCAGCAGCATGGAGCACATTATTCAACAGTACAGCGCAGTGTAGCTGTGAATCCAGCACTGCGAAAACACTCATCAAAAGGCAGCTGCTGAATCTCTGTATGTCTCTCTTTAGAACTTTCGAAGGCACGGAGATCCCTTACTGAGCACAAGATGCATTTGGGCGGGAGTTCAAAGTAAATATTCAGTGCAGAAGACGGGGAGGTGGAGAAAAGATGGTAAATTAATTAAGAAGCCTTTCGTTATTAAGACATATTACAATTTTCTTATCATTACTTATAATAAATAAAACCATGTAAACAAAAGCTACTTTTACTCTATTTGATAATGCATCTGACGCCAGCAGGGAGAGAGTAAATGGCCACAGTAACGCAAGTCTCCTCCTAATCTTGCTCACATTGAAATGAACAGTGTGTGTTCAGCATGTAAGTAACAAAGCTAATAAACTTTATAGAACAAAAAACACATTTCCGAATTAGAAACCTGAATATACACATTAAAATGTACTATACATACAGAATGGATGCAAGGTGGATTGCTGGAGCCTTGTTGCAGACCTTCAGTGGCTGTATTAGTTGTTCATTGCAAGGTGCAAGTTACATACAAAATGTAATACCGCCATCAGGTTAAAGACAGTTCAGACAAAGCACAGACGCTCGGCGCACTTCTGGTTTGGCCAAACATTTCAGTACACCTTTCCAACTAATTGCTTTGCATCATCTGTGCCCATTCACGCTCTTCCTCAATTGACAGCTCTGGCTTTTCAGGAGGCAAGAGAAGGGTGGTGACAGATGGAAAACAAGTAGCTGGGAAAGTGCAACTGTACCGCTCGACCATGCAAAGGGTGCACCAGCATCAGTGCTTGGTTACTGGACTACTCGACCACACCAAGGGTGCACCAGCATCAGTGCTTGGTTACTGGACTACTCGACCACACCAAGGGTGCACAGGCATCAGTGCTTGGTTACTGGACTGCTCGACCACACCAAGGGTGCACCGGCATCAGTGCTTGGTTACTGGACTACTCGACCACACCAAGGGTGCACCAGCATCAGTGCTTGGTTACTGGACTACTCGACCACACCAAGGGTGCACAGGCATCAGTGCTTGGTTACTGGACTGCTCGACCACACTAAGGGTGCACAGGCATCAGTGCTTGGTTACTGGACTGCTCGACCACACCAAGGGTGCACCAGCATCAGTGCTTGGTTACTGGACTACTCGACCACACCAAGGGTGGGCGGGCATCAGTGCTTGGTTACTGGACTACTCGACCACACCAAGGGTGCGCGGGCATCAGTGCTTGGTTACTGGACTGCTCGGTCACACCAAGGGTGCACTGGCATCAGTGCTAGGTTTGAACAGTCATTTTTTGCACAGACTCACTTTAAAAAGGTATTCCCATCTTGTGACGTCACTGGACCCTATATAACTTCTGTACTCCATTGTGGGGTCACTGGACCCTATATATCTTCTGTACTCCATTGTGGCGACACTGGACCCTATATATCTTCTGTACTCCATTGTGGCATCACTTGACCCTATATATCTTCTGTACTCCATTGTGGGGTCACTGGACCCTATATATCTTCTGTACTCCATTGTGGGGTCACTGGACCCTATATATCTTCTGTACTCCATTGTGGCATCACTTGACCCTATATATCTTCTGTACTCCATTGTGGGGTCACTGGACCCTATATATCTTCTGTACTCCATTGTGGTGTCACTTGACCCTATATATCTTCTGTACTCCATTGTGGCATCACTTGACCCTATATATCTTCTGTACTCCATTGTGGGGTCACTGGACCCTATATATCTTCTGTACTCCATTGTGGCATCACTTGACCCTATATATCTTCTGTACTCCATTGTGGGGTCACTGGACCCTATATGTCTTTACTCCATTGTGGCGACACTGGACCCTATATATCTTCTGTACTCCATTGTGGCGACACTGGACCCTATATATCTTCTGTACTCCATTGTGGCATCACTTGACCCTATATATCTTCTGTACTCCATTGTGGCATCACTTGACCCTATATATCTTCTGTACTCCATTGTGGGGTCACTGGACCCTATATATCTTCTGTACTCCATTGTGGCATCACTTGACCCTATATATCTTCTGTACTCCATTGTGGTGTCACTGGACCCTATATATCTTCTGTACTCCATTGTGGCGTCACTGAACCCTATATATCTTCTGTACTCCATTGTGGCATCACTTGACCCTATATATCTTCTGTACTCCATTGTGGGGTCACTGGACCCTATATGTCTTCTTTACTCCATTGTGGCGACACTGGACCCTATATATCTTCTGTAGACCTATATATCTTCTGTACTCCATTGTGGGGTCACTGGACCCTATATATCTTCTGTACTCCATTGTGGCATCACTGGACCCTATATATCTTCTGTACTCCATTGTGGCATCACTGGACCCTATATATCTTCTGTACTCCATTGTGGCATCACTGGACCCTATATATCTTCTGTACTCCATTGTGGCATCACTTGACCCTATATATCTTCTGTACTCCATTGTGGCATCACTTGACCCTATACATCTTCTGTACTCCATTGTGGGGTCACTGGACCCTATATATCTTCTTTACTCCATTGTGGGGTCACTGGACCCTATATGTCTTCTTTACTCCATTGTGGCGACACTGGACCCTATATATCTTCTGTAGACCTATATATCTTCTGTACTCCATTGTGGGGTCACTGGACCCTATATATCCTCTGTACTCCATTGTGGCATCACTGGACCCTATATATCTTCGGTACTCCATTGTGGCATCACTGGACCCTATATATCTTCTGTACTCCATTGTGGGGTCACTGGACCCTATATATCTTCTGCACTCCATTGTGGGGTCACTGGACCCTATACACCTAATGGACGCAATTGAGTCACTGGATGCTATACTGTATATGCATTTGGTGCCATCTAATGGCCATTATTGAGTATTACTACAGAGTAACACTGAGGCCATAGAAGTATATGTATATTTCCATAGATTGCCATTTACTGTCAGCTATCTATGACACTTACATGTAATAACTGTCTGCCGTCCAAGTACTTACAATACTATTATGACTATCTTGTGGTCACATTTGTGTCCTCACCAATTGACCTGCTCCTGCAGCTTCTTTACGATATGCAATTGTCGCCTATTCATAAATGTTGATCTTCACAATTAAATATAATTTTAGTATAATAGGCCAGTACATTATTTTTGCATCCACCTTGGGGTTCATACACTCCATGTTTTGTATACGTGTTCCCCATATTTTTGGGATTATGGTCTTTAGCCTTGTCCATATCTCTGGCTCTTCTGTATGTAACACTTCTGTACTGCAGGATATCAGACCTGGCAGTTTCAGGTCGCGATCAGACAACTGTATAAATTGGACTGAGATGGGAACACAACGCATAGATCAGACCTGCAATCTTCTGACCCGAGCCTGAAGGCTGCATTAAAATATATGAAGTGGTCAATGCTTGGATTGGGAGGGCCGCCGGCCAGTTTGAGCATGGCCTTCCAATCTCGGTCTGATTTATACGGCTGTCTAACTGCGCCCTTACCCCGACACTTCGCCTTTTAGACCCTTGGCACAGGCTTACAGGCACCCAGTGACTGCAGGGTGGCGATAGGCTTAGAGATGAAGTCCCCTCCTTCAACTAACCATCTAGATACGGAGTTGACTATTGACAGCAGTATCTAATATAAACAGCCATGACCAGTCCCAATCCTGATCATGGCCGATGTATATCATAGCTGACATCAGCTGATGATGCGGCTTTGGTGTCTGTGGTCTCCATTAGGGTTGAGCGAAACGGGTCGGCCATTTTCAGAAGTCGCCGACTTTTGGCAAAGTTGGGTTTCATGAAACCCGACCCGACCACTGTGTGGGGTCGGCCATGAGGTCGGCGATCTTCTGAATCTGGGATCGGAATTCCGATACAGAGTTATGATATGTTTGCGATATCGGGAATCGGTATCGGAATCCATATTTAAGTGTAAAATAAAGAATCAAAATAAAAAATATTGATATACTCACCCTCTGACGCTCCCTGGTACTAACCGGCAGCCTTCCTTCCTAAGAATCAGCGCTTGAATGGCCTGCGGTGACGTCCGCGGCTTGTGATTGGTCGCGACGGCCCATGTGACCGCCACGCGACCAATCACAAGCCGTGGACGTCATTCTCAGGTCCTAAATTCCTAGAATTCTAAAGAATGATGTCCGCGGCTTGTGATTGGTCGCGTGGCGGTCACATGGGCCGTCGCGACCAATCACAGGCCGTGACGTCATCTTAAGGTCCTTCACGCGCTGATTCTTAGGAAGGAAGGCTGCCGGAAAGAAGCCGAGGGTGAGTATATACCTAATAGGAATATACTCACCCTCGGACACGCCCTGCTTCTTTCCGGCAGCCTTCCTTCCTAAGAATCAGCGCGTGAAGGACCTTAAGATGACGTCACGGCTTGTGATTGGTCGCGACGGCCCATCAGAAGCCGCGGACGTCATTCTCAGGTCCTAAATTCCTAGAATTCTAAAGAATGACGTCCGCGGCTTGTGATTGGTCGCGTGGTGGTCACATGGGCCGTCGCGACCAATCACAAGCCGTGACGTCACGGAAGGCCCTGGACGCGCTCATTTTAACCAAAGCAGGCCGCCGGTTCCCTCGGTAAGTTGCAGGGGCTGCCAGACAGGTGAGTATATCAATATTTTTTATTTTAATTCTTTATTTTACACTTAAATATGGATCCCAGGGCCTGAAGGAGAGTTTCCTCTCCTTCAGACCCTGGGAACCATAGTATCCCATTGCAGTGCATTGGGTTTCGGGTTTCGGCCGACCCCGACTTTTTTATAGGATCGGCCGATTTCACTCGACCCGACTTTTGAGAAAGTCGGGTCTCATGAAACCCGACCCGATCCTATAAAAGTTAAGGTCGCTCAACCCTAGTCTCCATCTTGTTTTACTTCTGTTTCCTGGTGATCCAATAATACTGCTGGGCAGGGAAGTGTCACATTTCTACTCAGGCTCCTAAAGTTCTTATTGGCTACCTATTTCGGAGGGAACTTTCCTGTCTGTAACACGACTCTTAAAGAAGTTGTCCACTACTATAACCTTTTTTTTTTCATAAATCTTGCTATTATGGGCCACTGAAAACATCTACTGTGTATATTTTAGAAATATTACCTTTTATCATGCTGTAGCAGCACATCTTCAGTGCTGGATCCAGCTCTCATGGGTTAATCAACAACTTCCTTTCTCCGGAGTTATTGTGCTCTAATACTACAAGTTCCATGATGCATTGCACTCGCCTGTAACTCTGCACCTGGCACACCCACTCCAAAACACACCCCAACCCCTCCCTCCTCTATCTTCAGAAAGATTTGTGATGTCATTTCTGTCCAACCTCCTCTTTTACATTTGTCCAACGCACACTCCATTACACACAGATAGATAGATAGATAGATAGATAGATAGATAGATAGATAGATACAGATATATCTATATATCTATGTCTATTTCCATAGGTATGTCCATATCCATGTTTCTAAACCCCTTCACCCCTGGAGCTTTTTTGTTTTCGTTTATCGCTCCCCTTCTTCCCAGAGCCATAATTTTTCCGTCAATATGGCCATGTGAGGGCTTATCTTTTGCGGGACAAGTTCTACTTTTGAACAACACCATTGGTTTTACCATGTCGTGTAACAGAAAATGTGAAAAAAATTCAAAGTGCAATGAAATGGCAAAAAAGTACAATCCCACACTTGTTTTTTGCTTGGCTTTTTGGCTAGGTTCACTAAATGCTAAGGCTGTGTGCACCCGTTGCGGATCTGACTGCAGATCCGCAGGGTTTTTTGCTGCACTGAATTGCATCAAATCCGCAGTGTAGTGCACAACCAATGTAAGTCTATGGGAGCCGCAGACTTGTTGTGCACATGCTGCGGAAAAAGCCGCACCGAAACCACACCAAGAACTGCATCAAAATTGCACCAAAAACTGTATCAAAACCGCACCAAAACTGCACCAGGTTTTGATGCAGTTTTCGGTGCAGTTTTGATACTTTTTTTGGTGCGGTTTATGCGCGGTTTTAATGCCGTTTTTGGAAATAAGTAAATAAACGGAAAATGTGCATGATTTGAATGGAAACATGCATGAAAAAACGGATTCCAAGGCCGGATTCATCATTTCACAGCTCAGTTTCATACGTTTTTTTGCCGAATCCGTCGCTGTGCGTTTTTTCGCCGGACAGAAAAAACGTTCCTCTGTATGTGTTTTCCATCCGGCGGAAACAGCTTTTTTGACGGATCCGGCAAAAAACGGATGAAACTCTATGAGAAAAAACCAGATCCGACGGAAAAAAATGGATCCGTTTTTTTCAAAACTCGCCGGATTGTGCCTCACGGCAAAAACCTGATGTGTGAAAGCACCCAAATATATGGATAGATACATCTATGTATCTACAGATATATCTATAGATAAATATATCTATAGATAGATATATAATAGAAAGGCCGATGTTTCTATAAGGCTACTTTCACACTTGCGTTTTTCGCAATCCGTCTTTTTGGGAAAAAAAACGGATCCTGCAAATGTGCTCGCAGGATGCGTTTTTTACCCATAGACGTGTATTAGTGAAGGATCGCGACGGATGGCCACACGTCGCCTCCATCGTGCAACGGATGCGTCGTGTTTTGGCGGACCGTTGGCACATCCGTCACGTCTGCCATTTTCTACCGCGCATGCGCGGCAAAAACTCCGCACCCTCCTCCCCGGACTTCAGAATGGGCAGCGGATGCGTTGAAAAACTGCATCCGCTGCCCACGACGTGCACAAATTTCACAACGTGCGTCGGTACGTCGGCCCAACGCATAGCGATGGACCCGTGCCGACGCAAGTGTGAAACAGGCCTTAATGAGCGTTTAATTTAATAAAAAACTGAAAAAAACGGCGTGGGCTCCCACGCAATTTTCTGCGCAAGAGGGGGAAAGCCGACGGCCGGGGGCCAATATTTGTAGCCTGCTATGAATATCAGCCCGCAGCTGTCTGCGTAGCCTTTACTGGCTATTAAAATAGGGGAACCCCCCCCAAAAAAATGACGTGGGGTCCCCCTATATTTTATAGCCAGAAAGGCTATGCAGACAGCTGCGGGCTGATATTCATAGCCTAGAGAGGGGTCATGGATATTGGTCCCCCCCCTGCTACAAATACCAGTCCGCAGCCACCCCAGAAATGGCACATCTGATGCGCCAATTCCGGCACTGAGGCTGGTTTCACACTTGCGTTTTTGGACGCTGCGTTTTAGCGCTAAAAAACGCATGCGTTTTTTTCTATACTTGACATTAAAAACGCATGCGTTTTTTCGCATGCATTTTGACGCGTTTTCGGAAACGTATGTGTTTTTGAACGCGCGCGTTCATTTGCAGAAATGCAACCTGTAGTAATTTTTAGCGGCGTTTTTTATAGAAAAAAACAGAAAAAACACTGAAAAACCACCCACCATCAGGGTGATAAAGGGATCCAAACCCTAACCCTACCCCTAACCTCACCCCTAACCGTTTAATGAACATTTTCTGACAGTCATAGTGCCACGATATTTCAGTGCCACGTATATAAGTGCCACGTATATAAGTGCCACGTATAAGTGCCACGTATGTAAGTGCCACGTATGTAAGTGCCACGTATGTAAGTGCCACGTATGTAAGTGCCACGTATGTAAGTGCCACGTATGTAAGTGTCACGTATTTCTGTCACGTTTAGGGTTAGGGTTAGGCCCTAACCCTACCCCTAGCTATTTCTATTTATAGTGGGTTTTCATGTGGATTTTGATGATTGGCAGCTGTCACACACTTCTCAGCATGCGTTTTAAAACCGCAAACGCATGAAAAAAACGCATGTAAACGCGGCAAAACGCCGCATTTTTTTTCTACATGCAAAAACGCATGCGTCTAAAAAACGCAGCGTTTTACCACGTTTACATGCGTTTTTTCACACATGCGTTTTTTTAAAAAACGCGTGCAGATAAAAACGCAAGTGTGAAACCAGCCTTAGCCACTCTCTTCCCACTCCCGTGTAGCGGTGGGATATGGGGTAATAAGGGGTTAATGTCACCTTGCTATTGTAAGGTGACATTAAGCCGGGTTAATAACGGAGAGGCGTCAATAAGACGCCTATCCGTTATTAATCCAATACTAAAAAAGGGTTAATAAAACACGCACACATTAGGAAAAAGTATTTTAATATTCTTCATTTAACCATACTTACCATACTTCAGCGCCTGCAAAAAACGTAACATAATAAACCGTATACTACCTGTCCGCCGTAGTCCAATTAATAACGAGTGTCCCACGACGATCTCCCCTATAGAACAGTGACATCGGGTGATGTCACTGCTCTATAGGACCCTCAGTGACACACTGACAGGAGGCAATGGCTCCTGCAGTGCATCACTGAGGTTACTAAAGTTCACTGGTCTCACTTTATGGCAAAAAGCTGCGTGGGAACTTTCTCATACAGCATGCCATAAAGTGAGACTAGGGACTATTTTCTCACAGGGGCGTAGGAATACATTGTGGGGAATACATTGTGGAAGGATACCTTCCTCCCCTCATTGTGTTCCTGGAGCCCCTGGAGAGTGGTTGCGTCAGCTGATGCTCCTGCTCTCCACGGGAGATCGTCGTGGGACACTCGTTTTAATTGGATTTCTGCGGATCAGGGAGTATAGTGTTTGTTTATTATTTTAATATATTTTTTACAGATGACAATGGCTTCGGGGATCAAAGTGACAAGTGATGGTGAGTATGTACTCTATGTTTTATGTACTGTATGTCTGTATGTATGTACTGTATGTATGTACTGTATGCGCATGTCGTCGCATGCCGTCGCATGCAGCATGTCGTCGCATGGCACATGTCGTCGCATGCAGCATGTCGTCGCATGCAGCATGTCGTCACATGGCGCATGTCGGCGCATGCAGCATGTCGGCGCATGGCGCATGTCGTCGCATGCCGCATGTCGTCGCATGGAGCATGTCCTGTATGTGTTCTATGTATGTATGTACTGGATATGTGTTTTTTTTTTTTTACATTCAACACATTAGCCGCATGATGGGACTACTACTGTCCCATCATTGGCTAATGTGTCACTCACTGTCACTGTAGCAGGCAGAGCCCGATGGGACTTGTAGTCCCATCGGACATGCTTGCACACAGAGACGCCGCCGCCACCACCACCGCACAGCCACCTTCAGCACCGGCAGCCGCCGCCACGGCACCGGCCGCAGCCGCCGCCACGGCACCGGCCGCCGACGCACCAGCCGCCAGGGCACCGGCCGCCGACGCACCAGCCGCCAGGGCACCGGCCGCCGACGCACCAGCCGCCAGGGCACCGGCCGCAGCCACGGGATCAGCCGCAGCACATCTCGGCAAGCAGATCCCATCCCAGCACCAGACACCTGCAGTGCACAGCCCCGCCCGCCCCCAGCAAAGCCCCGCCCGCCCCCAGCACAGCACAGTCCCGCCCACAGCCCAGTCACTCTTGAGTGACTGCTGACTGTGCGGCTGGGACACGCCTGTTACTGACGTCACGTCAATTTCCAGAGTCTGGAAATTGACGTGACGTCGGCAGAAATGAGAGGCGGCTGAAGCCTGGGGGTCACGTGACCCAGACTCAGCCACCAGCATAGCGCCGCTCACAGGGGAAAAAGGCAACGCAAGGTATTTACACAATTCATCAGGGGCCCCGGGGGGATACATTGGGGGGATAATTGAAAGTAGTGGACAACCCTTTAATAAAGCAGAAGTCCTGAGTACACCATATAAGGCTGTGCTGTATTTATGTCCTGAGTGCTCGTAAAACCAATCTTATTAATTTAGAGTTCAAAATGTACAGAGGAAAGTGGATTTCGCTCACGCCTTGTATTTATGGTGGTTTGAAGGAAGTCACCTCTGGCTTTGGCATACATATACGCCGCATGTCAGGAAATGGTTAAGAAAAAAATCCTTCTCTCCATATTCACCTACCACCTGTGACATACTGTGATCTGGAGTGACATAAATGAAGATTTTGGGTACCTACCATAAAATCTTTCTCTGAGCCTTCATTGGTTTCTTGTGTCCCCCAATGATAGAGAAATAAGGGGCGCTGGTATGGCCCTCCTTCGGGCTGCTCTCTGCTGTCCCAAGAGCTCCGTTGCACCACGAGCAGCCTCAAAAGACCCCTGCTATAATCCAAACGTTTTGCCCACTTGCAAGGAGTGACATGGATCTAAATCAGCGCTGCGAACCCTTCGCTCTGAGGATATTCTAGGATATGTCATCATTTAATGAACAGTGGGGGTCCACCTCTGAGACCCCACAGATCATAAGAGATGGCATATCCTCGCAATATTTGATAACATATGATGGAAATCCTTCTTCCTACAACATCTCGAATAGGAGACGTGGCAGCTTGATGTCTATCCCGTATACCGCTGAGCGCCCAGCCATACCTGCAATGAGGCCAGCTCCACCAGCAGCTCCACCGCCTTTGCATAGTTCCTCTTCAGTTTAGCGAGCTGTTCTCCACCTCTCGCCAGACCCGTTAATTCGTAACCTGATGGGATACAAAGCATTAGGAAAGTGTTCATCGATGGGTCGGAGTGGAGGATGAAATAATGGAGGTTTTACCACTAGTGAGTGTACAGAGAAGATGTAATCTTATACTCACTATCGCCCCCTTCTTGGTAATGTTCAAACACCGGTAAAGTCACACCTGGAAGACGGAAGAACAGTCAGTGGTGGACACATCTGCGATAACCTGTGTACATTAACCTCCTAGTCACCAGGACTCCTTAGGATAATCAAAATCAAATCCATGGGGGAAGGGGGTAAACTCTTAGCACCTCGGCCAATCAGCTGCTTGAAAGAGTAGAAAAATATATATATATATATATATATATATATATATATATATATATATATATATATATATATATATATATATATATATATATATATATACACACAGCATCCCGACTGTCTATGGGTTGTGCACAGTATTGTCTTTAAGTGAGCTGCAATACCAGACACAACCTGTGGACAGGTGTGGCACTATTTCTGGGCAATTGTAATAAAGATGACCTTTGCTAGGCATCTGAGCAACTGTACCCACTATCTCTCAGCTGCCGCAAGGGAGTACGCATACACAGGGGTGGTCCATCTTTAGGGATAATTAATTTTTTTTAACCTAACCCTTTCATGACTGAATGATTTTCCGTTTTTCCTCTCCTTTTCCCAAGAGCCATAACTTTTCTATTCTTCTGTCCCCATAGCCGTATGAGGGCTTGGTACTTGTGGGACGAGTAGCACTATTGAATGACACCATTCATTTTATCATCATGTAATGCACTGGAAACTGCAGTGACATTGTAAAATCAGTGGAATTCTACAATTGTTTTTTGGGATTGTTATTTACCACGTTCACTATATGGTAACACTGACCTGACAATATCATTCTCCACGTGTAACGCTGCACCCTTGTGCTGACATGTTAAATGCCACCGTCACAGATGGATAGCGGCATTTAACAGCTCAAAGCTCCTTTTCACCGGCGGTTGTTAAAGGCACATGATGGCTGATAAAATCGATGCGGGCTCAGTGAGTGAACATGTGTCACAGTCAGGGATACATCATATGATGTAATTGTAAGTCCTGTGGCGTGAAGGGCTTGATTTAATTTTAGGCTAAGAATCTTTTTTTAGAATTGGGCGCTGTTAAAAATTTTGCCTTCTATAGCCTTTTTGCTGCAGAATGAAGTAACTGATAATTCATCAGTGAGCTCATTCTGACGGTCTGAACGTAGCGTATGGAACGCTTATCTGTCTTTTTCGTAGCTTCTTCTCTTTTCCATTAGGTCTATGACATCACGTGATTAATGACTGATGAGCTGAATCCTTCTAAGCTCTATCTACATGTTTCTCTGAAAGTAAGACAGGGTCTTATATATTTTTTTTTCTCCGAAAGATGGGTTAGGGCTTAATTTTCCAAGGATGGCTTATTTTTTTCCCCCCCATGAACAACAATGCACATTTATTCTTGGGAAAAAACAAACAAACATGTGATCGCATTCTGGGACATCAGCATGAATTTCTGGAAATCCTATTTCCATGTACAACAATCTCCTCTTGTCATCGGCTGAGGATGAATGACGGGATTACAGCGATCACTAGTAGATCATTCTGTCCCCATACATATGTTATCGGCAGCACATCTCCTGTTTACATTGGATGATGTGCTAACGAGAACAATGGCCCCGATTCATTAAGATGGAGCTGTGCTGGCCAGTCTGAATGAACGGGGCCACTGGAGTAAGATGAGCCTAATTCATTAAAGGGAATGGGTGAGCAGGTTTTTGCCATCTCAACCGACAGCAGCCTGATGTCAGCTAAGAGAAGCTGAATCCAACGATGTATTACTTAGATCACCGGGTGCAGCTGTTCTGACACAGAGCTTTTAGATTTAGCATGAAGCAGAGCTGAGGAAGCTAACTCCGCCCACACTAGGCTCTGTATATACAATGTCCATAGACAGAGGACTACCAGACACACGCTTTTGTGTCCCAGCAATGATAAGCTCCTGGTGCTAAAACAATCATAGCAAGCAAAGAAAACCACAGAGCTTAAGGAGAGACATTGCTGAAATCTGTTTTACCCCTACAGCATGCTGTCATCATGTTACATAGCAAAAACCTGCGGCTGTATTTCAAGCATACTGCAAAAATCCTGTAAAATCAGGCTAGTGCTTTTTTCGGTGAAACACAGTCTAAACAGAAAGACTGTTTTTCATGCAGGAGTCATCATCAGAACTACAATTCTATGTCACTGACAAGTCCCTAACAGGAGGGGGAGGAAAGGAGCAGCTGGGTCAGCAGTTGAAGAGGGGGATGACTCATGCAGGGAAGCGAGACCTCCTGTTCCTACATAGAGCTTCGAAGGATTCAGCTCTTCAGTTATTAATCACGTGATGTTATAGACCTAATGGAAAAGAGAAGAACTAACTGGGTAGAAAGGTGGGCTCTCTGCCATAGGGACCAGCATAGGCCTGCAATGATACTTGTCCCCTTCTGCGCCTCTAAAGGTACCGTCACATTAAGCGACGCTGCAGCGATAGCGACAGCGATGCCGATCGCTGCAGCGTCGCTGTTTGGTCGCTGGAGAGCTGTCACACAGACCGCTCTCCAGCGACCAACGATGCCGAGATCCCCGGGTAACCAGGGTAAGCATCGGGTTGCTAAGCGCAGGGCCGCGCTTAGTAACCCGATGTTTACCCTGGTTACCAGCGTAAAAGTTAAAAAAACAAACAGCACATACTCACCAGCGCGTCCCCCAGCCTCTGCTTCCTGACACTGACTGAGCTCCGGCCCTAACAGCACAGCGGTGACGTCACCGCTGTGCTTTCACTTTCAGTTTAGGGCCGGAGCTCAGTCAGTGTCAGGAAGCAGAGGCTGGGGGACGCGCTGGTGAGTATGTGCTGTTTGTTTTTTTAACTTTTACGCTGGTAACCAGGGTAAACATCGGGTTACTAAGTGCGGCCCTGCGCTTAGTAACCCGATGTTTACCCTGGTTACCAGTGTAAAATATCGCTGGTATCCTTGCTTTTGCTGTCAAACACGGCGATACACGGCGACCTAGCGACCAAATAAAGTGCAGACCTTCTAGCAGCGACCAGCAATTTCACAGCGGGATCCAGATCGCTGCTGCGTGTCAAATACAGCGATATCGCTATCCAGGTCGCTGCAACGTCACGGATCGCTGGCGATATCGCCTAGTGTGACGGTACCTTTAGTGATTATGGAGGAATATCTAACCTCCCCATGCTGTGAATCATTCATTACCTGCTACATTGTCCTTCTTTGCTCGAACTTTAACTTGGGCTTTATTCACATTCTGGATAACTGTTGTACTGTGGCGGAGAAAGACTAGATTAAGCAGAGTTGAATGTGTTCACAATGTAAACGAACATTAAAGGGAATGTGTCATCAAAAACTTTTTAAACATTAATGTTTTAAATTTAAAAAAAAAAAAAATTTTTATATATATATATATATATATATATATATATATATATATATATATATATATATATATATATATATATATATATATATATATATATATATACACACATACACACACACACATATACACATTATTTCTGACATAAAAGAAGAACAATTATGTAAAAAGTTTAGATATTTCCATGTTTAAACACTAGGGGGGGAACCTGCTGAAATATGCCATGAAAACCTAGTGTAGTGCTCGCTCACCTTACGACTGCAGCAAAAGTGGGCGGGGTCAGATGTCACTCCTCACCTCCCCTTCTGGGTGATTGGACAAGAATGAAGGAGGATGAAGTGTAGGATCGCAGTGTGCAGACATTACTGGTGACTGCCAGTGATACAGAGCTGCTGACAGTCACTGAAGACGGCCGGCAGCGCAGATTCTGGTAGCCACTACTGCTCACTGTACCACACATTATAGGATTAGATACATAGCTCAGTAAACTGTATCACATTTGATAGGATTAGATACACAGGTCAACCTATCAAGTGTGATACAGGCAGTGCATCCACACAGTGCATGGCGGGGGTCCGGAACGTCATACACTGGATGTTACACACCAGGGGCAATGGAACTGTAGGAGAAACCTGAATGCAAGGATTTAGACGTGTGTCCCAATACTTTCCCCTACAGAGCATCTTGTGCTGCATCTCATCCTTGTCTCACGATGGCAGCGATGGGACTATAATTTATGCCGCTCACCTGAAATCTCCTGCGGTGAACTTGGCTTCAGCGAGTGAGAAGGCGGCCTCCCTCATTACCTCCCCCATTAGCATCTTGGTCTAGAACACAAATGTCAAGGAGAATTATTAAGTCATTTCTAGAGATAAAAATCACTGAATTCATTTTCACCAAACTGTCTTAAAGAGGTTTTCCAGATTCAGGTAATGTCTGCAGTCAACAGCGGGCAGATCGCTTGCTGCACTTGACGTGATGTCAGCGCTGCAGACAATAACAGATACTAGGAGACGCAGAGCTGGAACCGGCAAAGGTGTGTAAAGACTGTTAAAAAAAACAAACAAACAAACTAACTACAATCAGGAGTCAAAAGTTTATCAGATACAAGATAGGTAGACCTGGGGTGCACAAACTTCCCACATTGTGAGATTCCACTGCTGTATTTTAAATAACAGACATTTATGGTCCATGCACAAAACGATCCATTACTAGCAGAAAGCCCCTGAAGAAGCTCCAGAGGTGAAACACGTAAATATGGTGGGATTGGAGTCATACCCCAAGGCAGCTGCATACACAATAGGGAGTATTTCCCACAGGTGGCCACCTTTCCACTATAAGCAGGCCCTCACTTTTACCATCAGTGCTTCATTAGTATTTTGGGTGATTTACAGTCAGGTCCAGAAAAATTCGGCCAATGACTGAATCTCGGAGATTTCAGCTCTGCAGGCCACGATTTCTGATTAAATGTGAAACAGAGATGCAACTGAAGTGGAAACTTATTGGTTGAATTAAAATAGGGTGAACACAAATATCCTGTAAAACGTTAAGGAATTGCAACCATTTATCCACAGCGGCAAGTCACACTATGCAGACAGTCAAGGTGCAAAGAAAGTAATGAGAATATCAAATGCAGTGAGCGTAGAAATGTACCAACAGGTAAGAGGACAAGTTAAATTGGCCGGCACAAGAAAATGGAATATATTAAAAAAAAAACAATGTGCAAAGAACAGGTTAGTGAAGATATCAGACGTTTATTAATAAAAACGTGAAGAATAAAGTGTGTGCATAGATGGAGCTACAGTACACCACAGCAGGGGGAGGGTAACGGACCGCTACAGCGGGTTATGGAGTCAGAGGGGGGTGTAATGCCGCAATATACGGCCCATAAATAATAGGAGAACAGAAGCACCGCGCGGCAGGAGAAGAGCGCATGACTGCAGAGGAACTGAGCGCCGCAGAAAACAGGATATAACCATATCAAGAGTCCGCCGTGGAGCCACGTCCCCATTCTCCTACAAAGCCGCCTCATTTCAGGGGTAGTTAGAGAAATTAACTTTACCATAAATAAAATGTCTATTTCTAATACTTTGTAGAGAATCCTCTGCAGGCAATGACGGCCTGAAGTCTGGAGGTCATGGACGTCTTCATCGCCGGGTTTCCTCCTCTGTGATGCTTTGCTGCCTTTACTGCAGCTGACTTCTGTTTATGGATAGTGCGGATTCTTTTATTCCTTCGATGGCACCGTGAAGATCAGTTGATGTTACAATTGTTTTCTTAGAGAACACAGATGCAAAATAGGAATTTAGAAGTTCGGCCTGCTCAACATAATTTTTGACCACTTTGCCCTTTTCATCCTGTAAAAATTAATGCTCATGGCCAAGGTAGTAGCTGATGGAAATGGAGGGATGGAAGAATAAAAGGCTGGAGGAGAAGGTGCCAGGAAAAGATACAGTGGAAGTACAGGCAGAACATGTCACCAATTGAAAAAAATGCAAGTGGCTTCCCGGATTGCTGAATGGAAAGACCCAAGTGATATAGTGCAAGGATAAGAAGGTAGCAGCCCAGGTGAGGGAGCCCCTGGCAGTTCTAGTTTCCATATCCCAGTAATACAGCTTATTCCAATGGTTGGTGTGGACCACAAACGTCATAATAGGAGAGACGTCTATAGGTCGCAGGATTGCAGCTTCCTAAATAAATCCCGATTACAGCTTGCATTATACGAGTGCCAGATTCTAGTTTCTACATTGTGCACCGCATTACACACAGGGACATATATTCCCCTCTATAAACACTGACCTCCTGGAGAGTGTTCTTCACTTGGGTGGATGCTGTGAAGGGGTCTTTCTTCACCATGGAAAGGATTGTGCAATCATCCACCACTGTTGTCTTTTGTGGATGTCCAGACCTTTTTGAGTTCCCAAGCTCACCAGTGCAGTCTTTTATTGCAGAATGCACCAAACTGTTGAATTGGCTGCTGCTAACATTTCTGCTATCTCTGATGGATTTCTTCTTTTTCCAGCCTAAAGATAGTCTGTTTCTCTTCCATTGAGAGCTTCTTTGTCCACATGTTGTGGTTTCACAGCAACAGCTTCCAAATGCAAATGCCACACCTGGAATCGGCTTCAGACCTTTTACCTGATTAATTGATGGATTAATGCGGGGAAAGCCCATGTAGCCCATGAAATAGATTGTGAGATAACAGACCAATTACTTTTGGTCCCCTTAAGAGCTGTAATTCCTAAACCCTTACTCCAGTTAGGATGTGAGTACCCTCAAATTAAAGCGGAGAGTCGACGCTTTAAACTCAGATTGATAATATAACTGTATATTGAATGTTTTGGTAAACAGCTATAGTGTCAAAACTTATGTCACTGACCAAATATTTCTGGACACTCCACCACGCTTCTTTTTTCTGACAAAACATATATGGAGACCAAGCGACCAGAGGGCACTCATGTGGTTCTTCAAGGACGTACATTGACATCTATGATCAGTGCAGGCATCTAATGACCACCAGAGGGCGCTCATGTGGTCCTTCCAGGCCTTGCAGTGATACCTATGATCAGTGCAGGCATCACAACCAATGATGGTTTGGGGAGCCATGTCATCTGCTGGTGTAGGTCCACTGTGTTTTATCAAGATCAAAGTCAGCGCAGCCGTCTACCAGGAAATTTTAGAGAACTTCATGCTTCTCTCTGCCAACAAGCTTTTTGGAGATGGAAATGTCATTCTCCAGCAGGACTTGGCACCTGTCCACACTGCCAAAAGCACCAATACCTAGCTTACAAACAACAGTATCACTGTGCTTGATTGGCCAGCCATCTTGCCTGTCCTTAACCCCATAGAGCAGAGATGGGGAATCTTTTTTCTGCCAAGGGCCATTTGGATATTTATACCATCCTTTGGGGGTCGTACAAACTCCGACCACAAAGTACATCCTGACTCTGGCACTGGTGTCAGGACGTAATCTTTCATTGCATGCCCTTCAGTGTTCAGTAGCGAACATTGCATGTGTGTGCTAACAGAGCAAGAAGAAATCAATGAGCTGGTTGTAATAAAAATACACCTCCCTGACCAAGTATGTGGTCCCTGAGAATCTGCTCGGGGGCCTGATAAAAGGTCATCAAGGGCCGTAAATGGCCCTGGGGCCTGAGGTTCCCCACCCCTGACATAGAGAATCTATGGGGTATCGTCAAGAGGAAGATGAGAGACACCAGACCCAACAATGCAGATGAGCTGAAGGCTGCTCCCAAAGCAACCTGGGCTTCCATAACACCTCAGCAGTGTCACAGTCTGATCATCTCCATGCCACGCCACATTGATGCAGTAATTGATGCAAAAGGAGCCCAACCAAGTATTGAGTGCATTTACTGAACATACATTTCAGTAGGCCAACATTTCGGATTTTAAAATCATTTTTCATGCTGGTGTTATAAAGTATTCTAATTTACTGAGATAATGACTTTGGGGGTTTTATTTGCTGTAAGCCATAATCATCAACATAAACAGAAATAAACACTGGAAATACATCACTCTGTTTGTAATGACTCTACATAATATATGAGTTTCACTTTTTGTATTGAAGAACTGAAATAAATTAACTTTTTGATGATATTCTAATTTTGTGAGAATCACCTGTACCTATGATCAGTGCAGGTATCTACTGACCGGCATAGGGCGTTCATGTGCTTCTTCCGTGACGTGCAGTGCTACCCATGATCAGTGCAGGCATCTAATGACAGCCCTCTGCAGAACAGAGATATGGCTGACTAGTCAGCTGTGTCTCTAATATCAGGAGACAGACAGTTATGTCTGGTTCTCGTTAGCTGGGGGATGCCAGAATAGCACTGAGTTTTGGGTTGTGTACTCCTCTCAGCTGCGGCCGGACCTCACCTCTATAATTTTCTTAAGGATCTGTCGGAAGCGCATGGTTAAGGCATCAGACTTTTTCTTCAGCAGGTTGCGTCCAGTTTGGGCACCTTTCAAACGAGCCTTCATGATGGTCTGAGCCCTAAAAGAAAAAAAATATATATTATGGAAACCAAAATCTAGGTGCCCTTTCACTGTGGAAATCTTATACCAACACTAACCTGCTTAATTAATGGGTACCCAACCACTATGATTCCCGGCAATCACTGTATAAGTACAGATCCTAAGTGCTGCTGAGTGTACGGAGTGTGGGGGGACAGATGGTGGAAAGGAGAGATTAGGAGGAAAGTGTAGGAAGGGAGAACGGAGGACAGTTACATTAGGGAGGTAATGTGTTAGGACAGCCTAAAGAGGAAATGTGTTTTTAGGACAGAACTAAAACTGTAGGTATTGGGAACCACATTGTCTTGGGTAGTGCATTCCAGAGAACTGGTGCAGCATGAGAAAAGTCTTGGATATAGGAGTGGGAGGTCCGGCTTATGGAGGATGTTAGTCCTAGCTATTAAGCAGAATGGAGAGCATTGATAAAAACTGAGAGCTCAGGTAGGGGGGGCAAACAGATGATGGAGGAAATGTAGGGCGGTACAAAACTATGGAGAGGACAGTAGGTGTGTGATAAGAGATAAGGGAGGAAATAAGGCGATGCAGCACTGCGGAGAGCAAGGATAAGGTGGTAGCCATAATTGAGGAGAACATAAAGTAGCTAGATGAGGAAGGATATGTAGGTGAGGAAGGATATGTAGGGTGATGCAGGACTGTGGAGAGCACAGGTAGGGTGGTAGACACAGATGAAGGAGAAGATGTAGATTGGGGCAGGACAGTGGAGAGTACAACAGGGTGATAGATAGACATTAGGGAGGAGATGCAGGGCAGTGCAGCACTGTGGAGAGAATGGGTGAGGTGGAACACCGAAATTAGGCCATGTGCACACGTTCAGGTTTTTTCGCGTTTTTTCACAATAAAAACTCATTAAAAACGCATACATTATGCATCCTATCATTTAGAATGCATTCTGCATGTTTTGTGCACATGGTGCGCTTTTTTCCGCGAAAAAAACGCATCGCGGTAAAAAAAGCAGCATGTTCATTAATTTTGCGGATTTTCCGCGTTTTTCCTGCAATTCTATGCATTTGGAAAAAAACGCACAAAAACGCAGTAAAAGCGCATGCGGATTTCTGGCAGAAATGTCCGGTTTTTGTAAGGAAAATTTCTGCCAGAAATCCTGACGTGTGCACATAGCCTTAGGGAAAAGATGTAGGGCGGTGCAGCACTGTGACAGATTTTGTAAGTAATAGTGATAAATTTATATTGTACACACTGCCCCCTGAGGAAGCAGCGGCGAAACGCGCGTTGGGGTACCTGAGCTGTGGCATTTGGCATCCGATGGGTAAGACAGGCTGGTGGATTTTTTTCACATGCACTTATTGCAGTTTAGTTTCAGCCTCATGGCTCAATTATTGTACCAATAAGCCCTCTATGGTCTTTACCCAGTTTCATAGGTTTATTCCTTGAGGTTCCCCCCTTTTTTGTGCATATATATGTGTGGGTATTTGGAACGCTCTCATGCTATGGATAGCCTGCCACGCCAGATTTTTTGCATCATCTGTTTCAAGATCTGTCCAATAGTTGTGGTACTATTTATGTATATTTTATGTGATTTTTTCATATATTTGTGTGCCTTGTTTTTTTCTATATAACTAATAAAGAGTGGTATATTTTTATAGTACTTTGTCCTGGTATTTATTATTATATTTTCACTATTCAATATTGGGGAATGTACAAACTCCATGGTTTTTTTCGTATGGTCTCTATTGTTGTTTAGGAGTATTCCGGTTTAAAATGGTCCTTTGTGATCAGTTCTGGTATGTTATTATATATTATATTGTACTCCGTAGCAGATGGGGAACCATTGTAATGACTGGCACAGGGTGGAGGCATCGGTGTAGCAGCTGGACAGAAATAGGAGTCTGCCTTCAGGATAGATTGGAGAGTAGAGTGTCTAGGGATAGCAAAACTGATAAGTAGAGAGTGGCAGTAAGAAGGTAAGGAAAGGCCAGATTATTGTGATGTTTTTGAGGTGAATGTGACATGAGTGAGTGATAGGATACAGGGATTGAAGGAAAGATCTCAGTGAACTATAACCCATGAGTGGGTATTCTGCCTGCCAGTTATGGAAAGGGAACTATCAGGCTTAGGGACGTTAAAAAGCAGGAGGAAAAACAAAGTTTAGATTTGGAAAGATTCGGGTTCAGATACAGAAGTACATGACAGACAGATCATTACTGACATGGAGGTTTTGATGAGAGGCACTTCCTACATCACAGTTCCTCAATCTGACTGCTTGACATACTGATACCGGGGGAGCCCAGCGCTTGCCCTGTGTGCCTGACTGCAGTCCGATGGGCAACACAGTACCGTAGGTTTCATATGACATGATGTCTATGAGGCCCAATGGGATCAGCACAACATACGGTGCAAATCTTTAAAAATAAATCTGATAACATTTCATGACTCCCCTTAGTTACACAGCTTCCTATACAATTTGCAAAATCGCTCATGTAATTACAAAAATCAGCAAGTGTGATTGGCTGTTTTTGGGTCCCCCATAGAAGTCAATGGAGAAAGCCACAGGTGCTGTCAACTATCTACAGATATCACTCATTGTACAGGAGCACATACAGAGCTATCACTTAAATAGTTAACACAGGATCCACCATTCACAATAGGTGATGTCACAGCTCACCTCCTCCTGTACAATGACTGATATCACCTCTATATACAGTAGATACGTCATTGTACAGGAGAAGGAGGTGAGCCGTGACATCCCCTATTGTGAGTGGTGGATCCTGTGTTATCTACTGTATATAGAGGTGTTATCAGTCATTGTACAGGAGGAGGAGGAGGTGAGCTGTGATATCACATATTGTGAATAGTGGATCCTGTGTTTTCTACTGTATATAGAGATGTTATCAGTCATTGTACAGGAGGGGATGGAGGTGAGCTGTGACACCACCTATTGTGAATGGTGGATCCTGTGTTATCTACTGTATATAGAGGTGTTAGCAGTCATTGTACAGGAGGGGGAGGGGGTGAACTATGACATCACCTATTGTGAATGGTGGATCCTGTGTTATCTACTGTATATAGAGGTGTTAGCAGTCATTGTACAGGAGGAGGAGGTGAGCTGTGCCATCACCTATTGTGAATGGTGGATCCTGTGTCATCTACTGTATATAGAGGTGTTATCAGTCATTGTACAGGAGGGGGAGGGGGTGAACTATGACATCACCTATTGTGAATGGTGGATCCTGTGTTATCTACTGTATATAGAGGTGTTAGCAGTCATTGTACAGGAGGAGGAGGTGAGCTGTGCCATCACCTATTGTGAATGGTGGATCCTGTGTCATCTACTGTATATAGAGGTGTTATCAGTCATTGTACAGGAGGGGGAGGGGGTGAACTATGACATCACCTATTGTGAATGGTGGATCCTGTGTTATCTACTGTATATAGAGATGTTATCAATCATTGTACAGGAAGAGGTGGTGAGCTGTGCCATCCCCTATTGTGAATGGTGGATCCTGTGTTATCTACTGTATATAGAGGTGTTATCAGTCATTGTACATGAGGAGGAGGAGGTGAGCTGTGCCATCACCTATTGTGAATAGGGCATCCTGTGTTATCTACTGTATATAAAGGTGTTATCAGTCATTGTACAGGAGGAGGAGGTGAGCTGTGACATCCCCTATTGTGAATGGTGACTGCTGTGTTATCTACTGTATATAGAGGTGTTATCAGTCATTGTACAGGAGGAGGAGGTGAGCTGTGACATCCCCTATTGTGAATGGTGGATCCTGTGTTATCTACTCTATATAGAGGTGTTCACCACGGGCAAATACCGGCCCAGAGGAGACCACCCCAGTACCTGTGTCAGACCTGGCGCAGGACATTATCCTGCCACATGTGGGCAGAGTTTAGGCAGTTCTTAGATTGACACCAATAATGGACCTCCATGTTCCCTGAATGGACTTATATCTTAGTATCTGACACGGCCACGTAGTGCCATAGTCCATGATCCACCAATACCTGGGAGGAGATCCCTCCATGTGGCCATCTACCCTCTCATCGGGGGTGCACACAGGCACGTGGGGCCAAGCACACCGCAGAGTAACATGTCACTATGAAAACAAGCTGTACCCGCTAGCCGATTTCATGGCCAAGCTGGGAATGTGCACAGCCACTGCTAATGTGTACAGCTCCCTACACTCTGACAGCCGCCTGCAGTCCTGACGGTGGGGCAGGGACGATTCAATAAAGTCCCCGTGTAGGATCATTCCTTACTGTTATTTCTTCTCTGCCGCCCCGCTCCATCCTCTACCGGCCGGATCCAGAATGCTCAGAGGCTGGTTTACTATACACACACACACACACACACACACACATCTCCTGTTTACATGACATTACCCTGAGAAATGTCCCCGCACCTACTGCCAGACTGGTCCTCATCACAGCTGGTGGCACGTCTGTCACATTCAGAGGGGCAACCAAACTGATAAAGCAATATTAAAGGCATTGCTCCCCCTGGCACCTTAGCCAATGCCTGAGCCAGGAATTCACCACCATAACACCCATTAGGTCATTATACTGGGGTGGATTCCATCATTCTGGTAAAAAGGTACTAAAGTTTATAAGACATAAAGGGTTTATTTTTAAATCAGAGGACCCCTTTAAGGCAGGAGCCATCAGATCACAAGTGTCTGGTAGGAAAATCTGATTTCTTTCTGTTCTAGCATCAAAACAAGGAAGGAGTTGAACAAGCAGTGACCCAGGGTAGAGGACGCCGCTGATCTCCGCAAAAGACACAATGGAGGGTGTTGATGGTGAACACAACTGCTGTGTATGGTAAAAACACACAGCGGATGGGGGAGGGGGCGACTGACACTACATGATTTGTTACACACAGGGCACGGTCATAGAATTAAAGGGGGGCACTTACTTTTAATCAGGGAACACTTAGGTACGGGCAGTTTAAAAAGTAAGGGGGCTGCAAGTAATATCCCCACCAATCAAATACCTATGGTGGGTCCCACATTATTCCCCACCAAGACCCCTAGCTCTGATCCCAGCTGTATATACCCCACTGTCAATATATGACACAGGCAGGTACATCATAGGGTCCAATACCACATGATGCCTGGGTGTACATGGATTACCAGGGCAGCATAGACCCCCAATTCTGCCATATGTCAAGCCCAATCAGTGGCCACTTCATGTGATTTCTCCTCTATACTACAACACTGCACTATTGTATAGTGCAGGTGATCAAAGGTTCAGGACCCCCAATAAAGGAACTAAATAAATGCAGGGGAATGCATATACAATATATATATATATATATATATATATATATATATATATATATATATATATATATATATATATATATATATATATATATATATATATATATAGTGGGGCAAAAAAGTATTTAGTCAGTCAGCAATAGTGCAAGTTCCACCACTTAAAAAGATGAGAGGCGTCTGTAATTTACATCATAGGTAGACCTCAACTATGGGAGACAAACTGAGAAAAAAAAATCCAGAAAATCACATTGTCTGTTTTTTTATCATTTTATTTGCATATTATGGTGGAAAATAAGTATGTGGTCAGAAACAAAATTTCATCTCAATACTTTGTAATATATCCTTTGTTAGCAATGACAGAGGTCAAACGTTTTCTGTAAGTCTTCACAAGGTTGCCACACACTGTTGTTGGTATGTTGGCCCATTCCTCCATGCAGATCTCCTCTAGAGCAGTGATGTTTTTGGCTTTTCGCTTGGCAACACGAACTTTCAACTCCCTCCAAAGGTTTTCTATAGGGTTGAGATCTGGAGACTGGCTAGGCCACTCCAGGACCTTGAAATGCTTCTTATGAAGCCACTCCTTCGTTGCCCTGGCGGTGTGCTTTGGATCATTGTCATGTTGAAAGACCCAGCCACGTTTCATCTTCAATGCCCTTGCTGATGGAAGGAGGTTTGCACTCAAAATCTCACGATACATGGCCCCATTCATTCTTTCATGTACCCGGATCAGTCGTCCTGGCCCCTTTGCAGAGAAACAGCCCCAAAGCATGATGTTTCCACCACCATGCTTTACAGTAGGTATGGTGTTTCATGGATGCAACTCAGTATTCTTTTTCCTCCAAACACGACAAGTTGTGTTTCTACCAAACAGTTCCAGTTTGGTTTCATCAGACCATAGGACATTCTCCCAAAACTCCTCTGGATCATCCAAATGCTCTCTAGCAAACTTCAGACGGGCCCGGACATGTACTGGCTTAAGCAGTGGGACACGTCTGGCACTGCAGGATCTGAGTCCATGGTGGCGTAGTGTGTTACTTATGGTAGGCCTTGTTACATTGGTCCCAGCTTTCTGCAGTTCATTCACTAGGTCCCCCCGCGTGGTTCTGGGATTTTTGCTCACCGTTCTTGTGATCATTCTGACCCCACGGGGTGGGATTTTGCGTGGAGCCCCAGATCGAGGGAGATTATCAGTGGTCTTGAATGTCTTCCATTTTCTAATTATTGCTCCCACTGTTGATTTCTTCACTCAAGCTGGTTGGCTATTGCAGATTCAGTCTTCCCAGCCTGGTGCAGGGCTACAATTTTGTTTCTGGTGTCCTTTGACAGCTCTTTGGTCTTCACCATAGTGGAGTTTGGAGTCAGACTGTTTTGAGGGTGTGCACAGGTGTCTTTTTATACTGATAACAAGTTTAAACAGGTGCCATTACTACAGGTAATGAGTGGAGGAAAGAGGAGACTCTTAAAGAAGAAGTTACAGGTCTGTGAGAGCCAGAAATCTGGATTGTTTGTTTCTGACCAAATACTTATTTTCCACCATAATATGCAAATAAAATGATAAAAAAACAGACAATGTGATTTTCTGGATTTTTTTGTCTCAGTTTGTCTCCCATAGTTGAGGTCTACCTATGATGTAAATTACAGACGCCTCTCATCTTTTTAAGTGGTGGAACTTGCACTATTGCTGACTGACTAAATACTTTTTTGCCCCACTGTATATATATAGTGAAAAAATTGGAACAGCATCAAATTACTACCTTAGGCTACGTTCACATTTGCGGTCGGCGCCGCAGCGTCGCCGCATGCGTCCCCATATTTAACATGGGGGCGCATGGACATGCATCGCACTTGCGTTTTGCGCCGCATGCGTCCCTGCGGCGCCCGCGCGCAGAGGACGCAGCAAGTTGCATTTTTGCTGCGTCCAAAATCAATCAAAAAAAGGACGCATGCGGCGCAAAACGCAGTTGTGCATGCGTTTCGCTGCGTTTTTGTTTGCGTTGTGCGTTGCAGCGCCGACGCTGCGGCGCACAACGCAAATGTGAACGTAGCCTAACAAGGCATGCAGAGCTCTTCCGACCAGCAATCCAATGGTCAAAAAGTAATAAACTCAAAAAAAGGAAAAGCAGCACAAAATAATTGAAAAAAAAGTGGACTTTAATGCCTGAACGGCGTGGCAACGTTTCGGATGTGTTATCCTTTGTCAAGCCTTGACAAAGGATAACACATCCGAAACGTTGCCACGCCGTTCAGGCATTAAAGTCCACTTTTTTTTCAATTATTTTGTGCTGCTTTTCCTTTTTTTGAGTATATATATATATATATATCACACACACACACACACACATACGTGTAAAAATATATTCCAATCATCTCACTTTTTACCAGTTAAATATAAAAGATACAAAATAAATAAAAAATCTAAATATATATATAAATTATAATAAATAATTTTTATTTAGTGGCAACATATTCCACAGCACTTTACAATGTGTATACACACAATATTTCGTATCACATACAAAAAAGCCAGATTGTAAAATTAATTATCCTGATCTTACCGATCAGGATAATTAATTTTACAATCTGCCATGACTCCGGAGTATGAAATAAAAAGCAATCAAAACGTCGTAAATGACCCCAAGCAGCGTCCGATAACAACAACCCTCCAGAAAAAGAAAGTCTCCGTCCAGATGGACAGAGAAATGAAGACGTTACCAGTCTTGGGAGACTACAAGGAGAAAACTAAATGCAACAAGATAAAGAAATAAGCAACCTGTGTCCTTATAAGGCGTAGTAATGTCCCGTGATGGTCAGACAGCGCCATTGTTTGGTGATGGAAACCCCCTCTAAGGCCTCGTTACTGCTAATCCCATGAAGGCCGCCCCCTGCAGTGGCCGCATCGCCCCCCACACACAGGGACACACGCACTGTACATACATCCGGGAGGGGAACACCTCGATCCTGTCTTTGCCCGACATCTTGTCTCCAGCGCCTCTCAGCCTCCTCTGCTGTCACTGGACGTTGTCACGGGGTTCTAGCTCTGGTCATGTGACATTGGTGTAGCAGGGTGGGCCGTCCGGGGATCTGTAACCATCACGTGACTCGTCTCCCACCACGTACTTGCACTCATTTTCCCCTTTTATAACACCCCTCACGCCCCATGCATTAATTCTAACATTACTAATGCGTTACAGTCCTCTTTTTTTATCCCAAGTAACAGTAAGGTCTCGTTTACCACAACCAAGATGGCCGTCGAGATTCGCCGCCGCGTACGTTCTATCTTGTTTCCGGTCTCTATGGTTTCCACTTTTGGAGGGAGCGCATGCGCAGTTACAGTTTGCCGGAACGCATGCTGATGAAATAGTGCGGCGTGTGCTACAGGAAGCTGATTGGGGCCCAGACACCGATCTGATCACGGAGCACCGGACACGGGCGGTATAACAAGTAGGTGGTTACTTCTAGGTTAGCAAAGGTACAGGGCCATGGAAGGCCCGTGCAGTGGGGGGTTGGAGCTGTAGGGCTGGATCCAGTGTACAGGGCACCGCTGCAGTACAGTGTGAGAGGAGTGGAGCCCTCCATGGTCCTATTCATACCAAGCACCATGTACCCCAAGAAGTGGCCGCACTGCACACACACAGTGCCTTCCTACAGGGCGATCTATCATGTCAGGCATCCAAAGATCTAATAGGGGCAAGTAATTGTTTATGTTCTTATAGAAATTTAATTAAAAGCCCTCATCCAAGAGGATGTAGGAGTCCACTCGTTTGTTAAAGGGGTTTTCTCCAAACTTACTATCTCTGTCAGCAGGTTTTTGCTATTATCTGATAGCAGAATGATGTAGGGGCAGAGACCCTAATTCCAGTGATTTGTCATTTACTTGGCTGCAGTTTTGATATGATTCCTGTTTTCTAAGTGGTAGATGTCGCCGAGGTCAGAATGCGGAGATGTGTAGCCTGTGCACATTGTCAGAAAGCTGCCAATCAGCAGTGGGGGAGGGGTTACACCCATTAGCTGGACTGCTTTGCGTGACACCTAGTCCTGCAGTGATAATCTCCTGCTGAGAAAACACTGATTGTATTGCAACTACAACACACGGCCTAATAAGTGACACATCCCTGGAATCAGGATCTGATGTCAGATTCAATTAGTCTTTTTGCTAAGTGTTTGGAGCTAAAACTCCTGAAAAAATATCCGAGGCCAGATTCACACATCCGTCATTCACAGTCTGAGTATGGATTGCAGTTCGGGTCATCAGACCCACAGGAAACCCATGTATCCGGTAAGTACTCGAATTGTGAGACGGGTGTGTGCATCCAGCCTTAGTTGTGCATCTGAAATATATGTCAGAGGCAAGAACCCAGCGGCTGCAGCAGGGCCAGTCAGCCATCTAATGGGTTCAGTTGCTTTGACCCCACTGATGTTGAGATTGGGGATTGCCATTAGTCCATGGCTCTTCTATTGATTAGCCGGCCTGGCAATGCATGTGATATCAGACCAGGCCAGTTAATCTAAAGATGGAGGCTCCTGTCTGCCAGCCACTGATGCTTAGAAGGCAGCTCGGGGAGAGGGTGGAGGTGATGATGCCACTCGCTGACCTGTCAGTATTAGTGCTGAGCCCGCACATAGACATTCTGCATAGAGCCTGGGACGCCCAACCCATTGCAAGACGTCTGATTAAGCCAAGGGTCCTGCCCTTTGTAAAGGTCGATCATCACGTGACCCTCACTTGCAGTCCCCATTGTGGTAGTCTCCAACCTGCAGATACGGGATAAAAGTCCGATCACAGCCGGCCCCTCAATGATTACAAAAACTGGGTTCTGTTGTGACTGGAGCAGTTGCCTGCATCCAGGTGTGACCTCACAAACAGGACACGAGACCCTCGTTCTTGTGATTGGTGGTCCTAGTAGTTGGGCCCTCTTGTGATAACACATTTTTTGGAGAACACAAGAACCATGGTTCCTGTATCCCCCAATGAGGACCTGTTATGAATGGAGGTAATGGGTGGGCTAACCCCTTAATTTGTAACCTACGCTGTGGAGATGTTTAGGGTCTTCTGAAGAAGACGCCTGGAGGCCATGACACTTCACGCACTGCTCTGTGGTTTCAGGATGCCTGGGTTAAGTTGTCGGTTTTACCAGCACAAGTTCCCGGAAGTGGACGATGTGGTGATGGTGAACGTCCGCTCCATCGCGGAGATGGGGGCCTACGTCAGCCTCTTGGAGTATAACAACATAGAGGGCATGATCTTACTCAGCGAGCTCTCCCGGAGGCGCATCCGCTCCATCAACAAACTCATCCGCATCGGCAGGAACGAGTGCGTGGTTGTCATCAGGGTGGATAAAGATAAAGGTATGTGACGGCGCTAACTGTCGATTTCTGCGGTGGATTTTGCCCGATGAGGGTGACAGTGGGCTGCAGAATTGACCTGCTGCAGACTAGAAGAATCCCGCCGTCCACTTATATTTGCGATCATAGCGCTGTGTTCGTTTGGGGACATATTTTGTATTTTCCAGGATACATCGATTTGTCCAAAAGAAGAGTTTCCCCAGAGGAAGCGCTCAAATGTGAAGACAAGTTCACCAAGTCCAAAACCGTGAGTTGGAAGACGTGACCACCATGTTGTGATGACAAGTGTAGAAAACATTTAACAAGTTGTGGAGGTTTGATAATTTGTGGTCCGGGCAGGGCGTATGGAGGTGGTAGCTTCGTAGTATTAAGCTCCAGAGCTGCGCTTCCAGTCTGATCAGCACTGCATAGTGATCTGATGTAGGGGCAACAGTCCCAGGGGTAAAGGAGAACGCACTTACGCTTTGATGTGGTCATAAATCAGCTCAGGGGAGGAGGGATAAGCTTGTCAGACCAAGTCACTGACTGATTCTCACATTCTGGAGTCTATGTACTGTGATACATAGAAGATGTAGAAACCCAAAATATTGAAACTGACATATACATGCATTTGAAAGGGTTTTCCCATTTTCATAGTAAAAATATAAACAGTTTGGCGCTGCAGTCCCCGCGCTCACAGACTGACTACAGCACTGCAGGCAGTAAAGGTATGTGCAGACGATGTCTTTATCAGGCTGGTCCTCGTGAAAACTCACAAAGAAAATCCTGACCATATGCATGACAGACTCAGGTTTTTAACCACTTTAAGTCTCAAGACGTTGTGTGTACATACCCCAACAGTCACCGGTGACAGCAGTGGAGACTTGGTGTGGGAGCTGGGGAGGGTGAGTAAAGCACTTAAAAAATGTGCGGCCAGGGAGTAGGTTTTTTTTTCTCCAGAAACTGAAAAACCTGTAGCTTCCCCAAAGGTGCCTTATTCTGCATGAACTGCCCGTGGTGCCTCCTCTGTATGCTGCCGAGTACATTGCTCTCCACTCTCCTCTACCGCCAGGTGTACAGCATTCTGCGGCACGTAGCTGAGGTGTTGGAGTACGTAAAGGATGAACAGCTGGACAGTTTGTTTCAGAGAACAGCCTGGGTATTTGACGATAGATACAAGAGGCCGGGATACGGAGCCTACGACGCCTTCAAGCATGCTGTTTCGTAAGTATGAAGGTGCATGGGGGATCTAAGCGGGGACGGATCTGCTCTACTCTTTCAAAATATTCTGCCTTTTGGTAAATATGGGAGTTTGAAGACTACACCGGACACATAGGTTTGACTCCAGTGCATGCGTCAGTAATGTACTGCCTCCGCCACCTCAATTCCCTCTCTCCCTCTCACTCCCTCCTTTCCTCCACCACTGTCCCCGCCACCTCGTCGCCTCCACCGCCTCACCTCTACCTTGTCACCTCCACCGCCTCAACTGTACCTTGCCACCTCCATCGCCTCACCTCTACCTCACCACCGCCTCACCTCGCCTCCGCCTCCGCCTCCACGACCTCTACCTCGCCTCCACGGCCTCACCTCTACCTCGCCTCCACGGCCTCTCCTCTACCTCGCCTCCACGGCCTCACCTCTACCTTGCCACCTCCCCTATACTTCACCTCTACATCGCCCCCTCTCAGCAGTGATTGACAGCTTGCTACTGGTCATCACAGAAGAGGTGCGTATACACATATGCAGACCCATACAGAGCTCAACATTCTCTCCAAATTGGGCATTTTTTGTGTTTTCGCCAGGGATCCCTCCGTTCTAGATGACTTGGATTTAACAGAAGAGGAGAGGCGAGTTCTCATTGACAATATTAACAGGCGTCTCACCCCACAAGCTGTGAAGATCCGAGCAGGTAATGGCTGCCGTTTGCCCTATGTCTTGTCGTTGGGTTACGTTATCTTTCTATTTTCTCAAACCAGGAAAGCAGAAAGAGAGACCCTGATAGACCTGGTACATAACTGATGAGTGCGTCCTCTTACCTGTCGCCTAATGTTGGAATATTCCGGCCATTTCCTTATAGTTTCTATTATTTTGTATTTTTTTCCTTGTAAGACATTGAAGTCGCATGCTATGGCTATGAAGGCATTGATGCCGTCAAGGACGCCCTGAGAGCAGGACTTGGCTGTTCCACAGAAAATATGCCCATCAAGGTAAGGCACCGATGTGAAGAAGAGAAACAGACGCAGCTCCGCATCTGCTGCCCAGCGGACCAAATTGGCTCTTGGTGACGACTGTCAAGATGAAACCATAGTCTGAGACCTCTCACATAGGAGCAGGAACTCTTGGGGTTCTGTTTTTACATCTGAGTTTTTCAGAGCCATATTAACGCACCCATAGAGATGGGAATATTGACTCCTAGGACCCTGGTCCATCAGCCAGGCCAGTGGTCTGTGGTGCCTAGCTTGGAGCCCTATGGACCACCTTCTACCTGTCTGTGTCCCCAGCTCTTCTGGTTAGCCGTCCTGGTGTGACAGCACCTTTGTCCTGAATTGCCCATGCGACTTGGTGCCAGGCTGGCTAATTAGATGAGGAGCCAAAAGTGGTGTCCGGCGGCCACAGAATAGTGACTTGGTTCCTGGACAAGGGACCGGCGAATCAATTTGCTCATCTCTAATAGATGCATGGGACGTCCATATTCCTCCATATTTCATGTTTGTGTTTTGTTTTTTTGAGGGATCTTACAAACCTGACATAGTAAAAATCCTGACATGTACTCTAGAGCAGGGGTGGGTAACTGATTTTTCCAAGGGGCCATATTAGAGATAGTGACTGTTGTGGAGGGCCAAACCAGTAGGCTGAAATTAATTCTGCTCAGTATTAACATATAATTATTTTTATTAATTATGTCACTTACTATTGAGCAGAATTAAATATGCTGACCTCCCTCTATATACCCACACAGCCTACCTATATACAGCTTTGCCGCTCACAGCTCCTCCATTTACAGCTTGTGCCCCCCACGCAGCTCATCCATATACAGTGTGTGCCCCCGTGCAGCCTCTATATATACAGCACGTGCCCCCGCGCAGCTCCATATACAGCGCCTGCCCCCGTGCATCTACTCCATACACAGCGCGTGCCCCCCGCGCAGCCTATATATAGCGTGCCCTGTGCAGCTCCTCCTTATACAGCACGTGCCCCCGCGCAACTTTTCTATATACAGCGCATACCCTACGTAGCTCCTCTATATACAGCGCATGCCCCCGCGCAGCTCCTCTATATACAGGGCGTGTCCCCACGCAGCCCCTCTGTATACATATATGGTGCCGGTGTGATAGCGCTACTGACGTGTAGTCAGACTGTGCCCCATTCTGTCTCTACATCCTTCCTGCAAACACTCTAAAACCTGATGAGCATGGACCACCCTCAACCCTAATGAACATATGTCTTCTGTGCAGATAAATCTGATTGCGCCCCCTCGGTACGTGATGACGACCACCACCCTGGAGAGGACGGAAGGCTTGTCTGTGCTGAATCAAGCAATGTCTGTCATCAAAGAGCGTATCGAGGAGAAAAGAGGAGTGTTTAATGTCCAAATGGAGGTGAGCTGTTCCCGGGGTCTGAGCTCAGTAGGGTTCACATAAGTAAACTGAGCTGAATTGTTGTTTGAGATCACAAGAGTCCGGTGGGCGGTCCTATGATGTGACGTGTCCCAGAGGCTGAGCACTACAGCATAATCCTCCCCTCTAATGTCTGATCACAGGACTAGAGCTGAGGGGAAAGGATAGGAAGTGTGGACACCACATGTGCCGTGCGCGGAGGAAGAAAACTTGTTTTTATCCACCTTGCAGTATTGATCCCTTTAATACTGCTCAGTGAGATTAAATGGTTTCTTCCGTTTTTACAGAAGGATATTGGTGGCTAGAACTTGGAAAAGCAAGCACTTTTGCAATTTACTGTTAATTAACATTTGCAGCTGTTCTTGAGATATTAACACTTTTCTTTTGCTTATAGCTCATTGCCCAAGAGACCGACCACCTCATCTGTGTAGCTTGTAAGCACTGCACTGGGACTAGGAGGTAGCAGGGCGCGCAGCCATCCTGGACGGCTTCAAAACAGGGTCTAAAAACTTAATAGAAAAGAGCTTGTGTACACTTCACGTGTTTTGCGGTCTAGCAGCAGTGGTCGGTCTCCAAAGCAACCAGCTGTAAACAAAACTGTTCATATCCTCAAACGGCTGTAAATTTTAATAAACAGGAGATTGCGAAGGTGCTTGTTTTACAGCCACTATCTGACAATATCCATCTATGAAAAGGGGAAAAAGACCTTTAAGTTGGACCTTTCACCCTTTGGCCTGCAGCGTGAGAGATGCGCCCTCATGCAATTTACGCCACAGATATTCTTCATTGTGTGTCCATGAGATATCTGAAAATCGCATGAATAACGCTGTTACTATAAAACGCAGCAGATTTTCGGGTACGGAAAATGAGTCTATGAGCATTTAGGGTACAGTGGCAAGTAAACGTTTGGGCACCCCTGGTCATAATTACTGTTGTTGTGAACAGTTAGGCAAGTTGAAGATAAAATGGTCTCTAAAAGGCCTAAAGTTAAAGATGACATATTTCCTTTAGATTTTAGGCAATATATACTGTATATTTAATTTATTTATTTTACATTTTATAAATTACAAAAAGGAAAGTTGGCCGATTTAAACATTTCGGCACCCTTGGAGATTTGTGTGCTCTGATGATTTTATTAACGAAGGTTTCAGACCTTAATTAGCCTGTTATGGTTATGGCTTGTTCATTATCATCATTAGGAAAGGTCCAGTAATGCAAATCTCCCAGCTTTATAAAAACCCATCCTGTTCTAACCTTGTGCCAAAAAACAGCAACCATGGGTTCTACTAAGCAGCTGCCTAGCACTCTGGAAATGAAAATCTTGGAGGCCCACAAAGAAAGAAAAGACTACTAGGACATATGAAAGCGTTTTCAAGTTGCTCTTTTCTCAGTTCAAAATGTAATTAAGAAATGGCAGTTAACAGGAGAAACAGTGGAGCTCAAAATAAGGTCTGGAAGACCAAGCAAAATTTCAGTGAGAGCTGCTCATAGGATTGCTAGAGAGAGAAATCAGAACTCCCGCTTGATTGCAAAAGACCTTCAGAGAGATTTAGCCAAAGGAAATGTCATCTTTAACTTTAGGCCATTTAGAGATCATTTCATCTTCAACTTGCCTAACAGTTCACAATAACAGTAATTTTGACCAGGGATGCACAAACTTTTACATGCCACTGTATTTAATTCCACAACAGAAGGGCAAAATTACCCATAGAGTACATCAACCCAGAAAGCAGAATTTATTTAAGCACTTTAAAATATTGACAATACATTAAATACAAACTTAAGAAAGTATAGACACTAAATAAATATATATATATATATATATATATATATATATATATATATATATATATATATATATATATATATATATATATATATATATATATTCACACATGCAGTGATAACAATTACCGTATTTTGCAGATTATAAGACGCACCCCAGATTTTGAGGAGAAAAATGGGGAAAAATAACTTTTTTCCAGGACGTCCCTCCTAACAGCACCCTGGAGGACGTCCTCCTCCTCCTTGCCAGGACAGGAAACGCACAAGAGTTTAAAGGTCATGTCCCACCCCCAATTCCTGTCCCTGCACGGAGGGATACACAAGAAAAGCTGCACAGGCTTACCGGGCTCAGGGGGATCGTGCGGCTTGCCAATACCCTTCCCCCTGTCAAGAGGCTCAGGGTCGAAACTTCCCGAGGGGGAGTCCCTCTACCCCAAAGGCCAGGAGCAGGACGAGGCTCCTGGATAGAGCCGTTCCTCCCGGTGGGAGGCTCTCGGCTCTGGACGCGGTGTCACAATGCAGAGGTCTGGAGTGAGGGGCTCCTCGCAGACAGCGGAGGGTCGCTGTCTTTTGTGACGCTACATCCAGCGTGGTACGCAGATCTTCCGAGCCAGAGCGGCTTCCGGAGTTTCGGTGGGACCGCATCACTTCCGGTATCGTCGCTTCCGGTGAAGTCTTGAAAGCCGGGAAGTGTGTGCGCTCCAGCGGTGGAACGCATAGCAGTGTGGACGCTTCTGGCAAATAGCGTCCTGTGTCGTGCCGTGGTGCTTCTGGGGAGAGAGAGAGAGAGAGAGAGATGCGTCGCACACGTTTTTCACTATTTTCATGACGTCTGTCGATCCGTCATTTTGCTGCACTACGATGGACACAAAAAGAGTGTGAAAGTAGCCTAAAGCTCTCGGACTCCCATGGCAAGACTCTGTGCACCTTGTACATCAAAGGTCATGAAAGATGAGCAATCATCGCTGCTTTCAGAAATGAGGTCCCTAATCCGGGAGGAGGTCCAGGCTTCTGTGTCCAGCCTCTCACAACATCCGTCCAGCCCCATTCCATGCCGCAAACGAGCCAGGCGGGAGAGAGACCAGAGACAGTCGGAGTATAGTTCTGATGACGGTTCAGATCTAAGGGACTCTGTCTCAGAAGAAGAGGGGGAGCTCCCCTCAGGGAGCCAGGACCAGCGTAGAAAGTACCTTTTCCAGTCAGAGGGAACGGACGACCTTGTCCCGGCGGTGGGAAGTATTGTACCATGCAGATCGAGGAGACTTCCAAGCCACAGTCCAGACAGGACCTGATGTTTGGAGGACTTATGTCACGGAGACAGACAGTTTTTCCTATTAGTGAACATATTAAGGGCATAATACTAGAGGAATGGAAGGATTCTGAATGCCGGCTGGTGCTATCTCGTGACTTTAAGGGTCGCTTACCACGTGACCCCGAGGAAGTCAAATTATGGGAAGAGATCCCTAAAATTGACGTCCCAGTAGCAAAGGTTGCCAAAAAGACTGCCATCCCTTTTGATGACTCGTCTAACCTGCGCGACCCTATGGACAGAAAAGCTGACATTCTCCTAAAGAGGGCCTGGGAAGCTTCTGCGGCCCTAATTAGGACAAATATATCAGCCACTTCCGTGGCCTGATCTATGTACCTATGGATGGGGCAGTTGGAAGAGCATTTGTCCAATAATACCCCTAGGACTGACATTCTAAGTTTCCTTCCCATTATGAAGTCGGCCATAGCATTCCTTTCTGATATGACGGCTGAGTCGGTTAGATTTTCAGCCAGAAACGGTTCCCTGTCTAATGCAGCTAGGAGGGCTGTATGGTTAAGATTGATAACGGCTCTTAAGACTAAGCTCTGCTCCATCCCATTTTCAGGGCTAAGGGTATTTGGGCCAGCCTTAGATACTATTCTAGAATCGGCCTCTGACAAAAAGAAGGGGTTCCCTGAGGACAAACCTAAACGGCCTCAGCACTTTCGGAGAGGTTTCTTCTCCAGAAAACAGTACGACTTCAGAGGGCAGGGTACGTCCTATAGAGGGTCCTACAGAGGTTCCCGTAGCCAGGGTAATAAGAACCGAGGTTTCTTCTTTAGCCTGACCTCCAAAACACAATGACGCCACTTGCATTGGGGGAAGGCTACGTCATTTTGCAGGAAATTGGGCCCAAATCACTCAGAATCAGTGGGTTCGCAGAACCATAGCAGAGGGATACAGCATCGAGCTTTACTCCCCTCCTCCGGAAAGGTACATCTCTCCTACCGTAGTCTCGGCAGACTCTGCCATACTGATAGACTTGCAGGAGATGCTCAGTTCGGCAGTCATAATTCCGGTTCCCCCGTCAGAAGTAGGCAGGGGACACCTACACCTCCCTATTCGCCATCACAAAACCGTCCGGCGAGACCCGCACTATTATAAATCTAAAACCTTTGAATGCTTGGGTCAGATACAAAACGTTCCAAATGGAATCTATTCGGTCGGCAATTCATCTCATAGATCGGGATTCTGCAATGTGCACTCTCGACCTGAAGAGTGCCTACTATCAGGTCCCGGTTCACCCCTCATCACAGAGGCTGCTAAGGTTCGCGGTAACTCTGCCAACCCAGACCTGCCACTACCAGTTTCAATGCCTCTCCTTTGGGCTTGCTTCGACACCCCGTATCTTCACGAAGTTGGTATCAGAGGTGGTGGCCTTCCTGAGAAACCAGGGTATTCTAATAATTCCATACCTGGACGACTTTCTCCTCGTGGCAAAATCGGTGGAGACTGTGACAGATCACAGAATTCGGACGATATCAGTAATGGAACACCTGGGCTGGGTCATAAACTGGCAGAAGTCCGACCTGATTCCAGATCACAGGAAGATCTTCCTGGGAATGTGTCTAGATTCCAGATGCAGAATATCCCTCTTAACAGAGGACAAGCTGGAGGCAATTCGAGTCCGAGTAAGGTACCTATTGGAACATTTCCATAAGGGTCGCTATAAAAGTGTTAGGCCTAATGACGGCATGTATACCATGCGTCAGATGGGCACAGTCACATTCAAGACTACTGCAGAGGCAGATTCTGTCCATCTGGGATCGCTGCCAGTCCTCACTAGACGGTCCCATGAGGCTATCAGGACCAGTACGGAAGTCTCTACGCTGGTGGACACAGACAGAATCTAAAGGTGGGAGTGTTATGGTCCACCTCCCCTTATGTAGTGGTCACCACGGACGCCAGCGCGTGGGGCTGGGGAGCTCATCTACAGGGCAGAATTCTCCAGGGCAGGTGGCCAGTAGACATCAAAGAGAGATCCTCCAACTTCAAAGAACTATATGCAGTCTGGGAGGCCTTAAGACGAAATTGGCTTGCGCTCTCAAACTGTCATGTCAGGATATTGTCCGATAACGTGACAACGGTTTCATTCTTGAAACATCAGGGAGGCCCAAGACACCGACCACTGCAGGACCTAGCGGAAAAAATATTCAGCTGGGCAGAAGGTACAGTTCTATCCATAACGGCAATTCATCTGGAAGGGTCTCAGAATGTGATAGCACATTACCTGAGCAGACGTCGGCTGTGTCCAACCGAGTGGGAGCTGAACCAGGATATCTTCCAGGAGTTATGTCATCGTTGGGGAACCCCCAAGATAGACCTGTTTGCAAACAGAAGAAACTCGAAGGTCTCAAAATTCTTCTCTGAACCCTTTGGATCTTCCAGACGGGATAGATGCCCTGAGCCAAAGGTGGGTGGAACCTCTCTCATATGCGTTTCCACCCCTGGCGCTGATCCCAGCCGTGCTACGGAAGATCAAGGAGGACCGAGCAAAGGTCATTTTGGTCATCCCGTACTGGCCAAGAAGGAGCTGGTTTCCTCTGCTAGGGGCCTTGGCGATCGACAACCCAATTGAGCTTCCCCTTCGGGAGGATGTCATTCACCAGGGTCCGATTTACCACCCAAACCCAGGGGAACTTCATCTTTCAGCCTGGATCCTGAAAGGGACATCTTGAAGGCTAAAGGCTTATCAGATCAGGTCATAGCCACTATCCAGGCCAGTAGAAAACCAGTCACATCGGCAATTTACCTAAAAATTTGGAAACGATTTTGTCTGGAGGGTGGCAGGTCCGACGTTGTGGCAGATACCCCGGACATACCTAGAATCTTAAAATTCCTTTAGGCAGGGTTCAACAAGGGCCTTAGACCAAGCACCTTGAAGGTGCAGGTCTCAACATTAAGCTCTTTCTTCGACTATCCTCTAGCATCTCACCCGTGGATAGTATGGTTCATTCGAGCTACTCAGAGACTGCGCCCCAACCATTAGGCAGTTGTCTCCACCTTGGGACCTTAACCTGGTCCTCAGGTCCTAGTGTAAGGGATCATATGCTCTGGGCGAGAATATGCCAGTATCAATTCGCACACGGAAAACTTCATTCTTAGTAGTGATCACCACGGCTAAGAGGGTGGGGGAGATCCAAGCCCTATGTACCAGAGACCCATATCTCCAGATCAGGGAGGATAGTTTAATCCTGAAATTAGATCCCTCATTCATACCAAAGGTAGGCGCTGAAAAAAAACGAAATCAGGAGATAGTGTTACCTTCCTTTTGTTACCTTCACTCTCTCTGGATGTCAGACAGGCGGTTTTAGATTATCTAGAGGCCACCAGTTCCTGGCGGGTGGATCCAAACCTCTTTATTCTGTTCGGGGGAAATAATAGGGGTAAAAAGGCCTCTAAGGCCTCAATCGCACGTTGGATCACAACCGTAATCTCAGATGCTTACCAAGCTGAGGGGATTTCTCCTCCAGCAGGTCTATGTGCCCACTCTACACGTGGGATATCTGCTTCCTGGGCCGAGAGGGCAGGAGCATCATTAGGTCAGATCTGTAGGGCAGCAACATGGGCCAGTGCTGACACTTTCTGCAAACACTATAAACTTAATGTACTGTCTGGTCAGCAGACCGCTTTTGGTAGGAAAGTTCTCCAGGCGGTAATCCCACCCTAGGGACGTCCTGGAAAATAGGCATTAGACCTACCGGTAATTATGTTTCCAGGAGTCCATCCTGACAGCACTGGTAGTTCCCCCCCCGGTTTGTTATGTCATATGATGTAATATGGTTCTGTCTTTAAAGTGTTATTTGCATTTTCCATGAAGTGGTTCTTGTTACAACACTGAGGAATTGGAATTGGGGGTGGGACATGACCTTTAAACTCTCATGTGTTTCCTGTCCCGGCAAGGAGGAGGAGGACGTCCTCCAGGGTGCTATCAGGATGGACTCCTGGATACATAATTACCGGTAGGTCTAATGCCTATTTTTATTTTTTTTATTTAATGGTGGTGCTTCTTATAATCCATGTGTCTTATTGCTTACCGGGGGTGGTGAGAGCTGAGATCTCATCTCCTGAAATCTTGGTGCCGAGATCTCCATCTGCGCATTCGCCACCTCCCGGCAGCCATTTTCCCGGAGTCCACCGCATAGGAAACCATGTAACTGCGGGGGCTCTAGGCTTTCACAAAATGTCGGCAGCGCCCTTGCAGTGCCGAACACCCCCAGCGGCACGCCGCACATCTGAACACCCCCTCATCCCAGCCTGCGGCCTCTAGCAACGCTCCACTCTTGCTTCCTCCAGCAGCGACCCTGGGACCCTGCTCCACCGTGGCTGGTAAGGTATATCTGCATTATAAGACGCACCCCCATTTTCCCCCCAAATTTGAGGGGAAAAAAGTGCATCTTGTAATTCGAAAAATATGGTATATGTTTTACTAGATATATAAGGAAAAGATAACATTAGGGCTTGGTTTTTATCAGGTATCCATGGGTAGAACTTCCCAAATAATATTAACACGGAGGGCACACATTAGACGGTACACTTACATGTATAGAGCTCTGCTTACCGTAGTGCCCCCACAAGCCACTCTGTCCATATGTACTCAGGGGGTGTAATATTACGGTCTTGCTTTTTGTTTAGCCCAAGGTGGTCACCGACACAGATGAAACAGAACTTGCCAGACAACTGGAGCGACTGGAGAAAGAAAATGCAGAAGTGGACGGAGATGACGACGCTGACGAAATGGAAGCAAAAGCGGAAGATTAAACCTCTCAAATAAAATAATTCCAATTCTAAACCCAGACCCGGCCATAATCTATTTGTATATCGACCCCACCCCCACAAAAAAGCAACAACCAAACAACCTTTTTCTTCAGTGCTCTAGCTCTTAGTCCTTATTTCTCTAGTCACCTTCCACGACAGCATAGGGGGTAAATAGTGCTGTCGTGGAAGGTTCCTAGAATCCAAATTACTGGTAAGACTAATTCTATTTTTTACTACAGAGGTGGTTCTGTTAAATTTTGGAAATTCTCATAAATTCTGAAATTTGCTATATTTAGGGTCAAGATTAAGTCCCCATCCTCTTTTGGGAAAGATTTCCCATCTTTGGCCCTGAATATATAGCTTCTATTACACAGTCTGTGCATTCCTGATGATTGACCGTTCGGAGCAGTGGCACGGTTGCGCTGCTGGTCCGAGCCGTGCAGTACTGGAGATTCGCAAGGGACAATAACAGGGTCTTGCACAGTATAAGGTATGTGAGTGTGCACTCCTCACCTAGGAAATAAGCCACCCTTTGCAGAGGTGGTCGGAGACTAGACAATGAGCAGTGATCCATGTTAAAAAGCCCACCATTCTTGAGAGAGGCTCTTTAGTAAGAAATTAAATTGAAAGTGGCTTGTTTTTCCAGATTAATAAGATGAGAACAACTCCTTTTAAGGACTATTGCCTTCATTATATTTCTGTAGAGCCTGGAAGTGTTACACCTGCCCGTCCTCCTTCATAGAGGTCTAGACTGGTTATAATGATGCCATATGGACCGTCCCAGATGGCGGCACACTGCTTTTACTGCAGTCCATTTGTGACTTTTGGCCCTGAGGAAACCATTGGACAAATGGAGGACCTGGTTTATTTTTTTTATTAACGTGTTGAACATTTGTTAGTTCATACAAGGACATTGCTTTACTGACAAATAAAACAAGTCTGATATTTACACCTGATGTCTATAATCTGGTATTTTAAAGTTTTAGGGACCATAAGGGAGATGTTTTCCCTTCTAAGGAGCTGCCCATTGCATTAAAAGCAGAGGCCAGTAACTACCAGGTATGATTATTTACTAATTACAGTCATGGCCAAAAGTATTGACACCCCTGAAATTCTGTCAGATAATACTCAGTTTCTTCCTGAAAATGATTGCAAACACAAATTCTTTGGTATTATTATCTTCATTTAATTTGTCTTAAATGAAAAAACACAAAAGAGAATGAAGCAAAAAGCAAAACATTGATCATTTCACACAAAACTTCAAAAATGGGCCAGACAAAAGTATTGGCACCCTCGGCCTAATACTTGGTTGCACAACCTTTAGCCAAAATAACTGCGACCAACCGCTTCCGGTAACCATCAATGAGTTTCTTACAATGCTCTGCTGGAATTTTAGACCATTCTTCTTTGGCAAACTGCTCCAGGTCCCTGATATATGGGTGTCTTCTCCAAACTGCCATTTTTAGATCTCTCCACAGGTGTTCTATGGGATTCAGGTCTAGACTCATTGCTGGCCACCATAGAAGTCTCCAGTGCTGTCTCTCAAACCATTTTCTAGTGCTTTTTGAAGTGTGTTTTGGGTCATTGTCCTGCTGGAAGACCCATGACCACTGAGGAAGACCCAGCTTTCTCATACTGGGCCCTACATTATGCTGCAAAATTTGTTGGTAGTCTTCAGACTTCATAATGCCATGCACACGGTCAAGCAGTCCAGTGCCAGAGGCAGCAAAGCAACCCCAAAACATCAGGGAACCTCCGCCATGTTTGACTGTAGGGACCGTGTTCTTTTCTTTGAATGCCTCTTTTTTCTCCTGTAAACTCTATGTTGATGCCTTTGCCCAAAAAGCTCTACTTTTGTCTCATCTGACCAGAGAACATTCATCCAAAATGTTTTAGGCTTTTTCAGGTAAGTTTTGGCAAACTCCAGCCTGGCTTTTTTCTTTTCTCGGTGTAAGAAGTGGGGTCTTCCTGGGTCTCCTACCACACAGTCCTTTTCATTCAGATGCCGACGGATAGTACGGGTTGACATTGTTGTACCCTCGGACTGCAGGGCAGCTTGAACTTGTTTGGATGTTAGTCGAGGTTCTTTATCCAACATCCGCACAATCTTGCGTTGAAATCTCTTGTCAATTTTTCTTTTCCGTCCACATCTAGGGAGGTTAGCCACAGTGCCATGGGCTTTAAACTTCTTGATGACACTGCGCACGGTAGACACAGGAACATTCAGGTCTTTGGAGATGGACTTGTAGCCTTGAGATTGCTCATGCTTCCTCACAATTTGGTTTCTCAAGTCCTCAGACAGTTCTTTGGTCTTCTTTCTTTTCTCCATGCTCAATGTGGTACACACAAGGACACAGGACAGAGGTTGAGTCAACTTTAATCCATGTCAACTGGCTGCAAGTGTGATTTAGTTATTGCCAACACCTGTTAGGTGCCACAGGTAAGTTACAGATGCTGTTAATTACACAAATTAGAGAAGCATCACATGATTTTTCGAACAGTGCCAATACTTTTGTCCACCCCCTTTTTTATGTTTGGTGTGGAATTATATCCAATTTGGCTTTAGGACAATTCTTTTTGTGTTTTTTCATTTAAGACAAATTAAATGAAGATAATAATACCAAAGAATCTGTGTTTGCAATCATTTTCAGGAAGAAACTGAGTATTATCTGACAGAATTGCAGGGGTGTGAATACTTTTGGCCATGACTGTACACAGCTTCAAAAAAATATGCCAACACTTAAGGTTCCTTCACACTAAACGACTTTGCAACGAGAACGACAACGATCCGTGACATTGCAGCGTCCTGGATAGCGATATCGTTGTGTTTGACACGCAGCAGCGATCTGGATCCTGCTGTGATATCGCTGGTCGTTGCTGAAAGTTCAGAACTTTATTTGGTCGTCAGATCGGCGTGTATCGTCGTGTTTGACAGCAAAAGCAACGATGCCAGCAATGTTTTACAATGGTAACCAGGGTAAATATCAGGTTACTAAGCGCAGGGCCGCGCTTAGTAACCCGATATTTACCCTGGTTACCATTGTAAAAGTAAAAAAAACGCTACATACTCACCCTCTGATGTCTGTCACGTCCCCCGGCGTCCGCGCTGCTGCTCAGAGCTTCCTGCACTGAATGTGTCAGTGCCGGCCGTAAAGCAAAGCACAGCGGTGACGTCACCGCTGTGCTTTAGGGCCGGCGCTTACACAGTGCAGGGAAGCTGAAGGCGAGGGACGCGACAGACACGGCAATATAAGTATGTAGTGTTTTTTTTTTTTTTTTTTTTACATTTACACTGGTAACCAGGGTAAACATCGGGTTACTAAGCGCGGCCCTGCGCTTAGTAACCCGATGTTAACCCTGGTTACCCGGGGACTTCGGCATCGTTGGTCGCTGGAGAGCTGTCTCTGTGACAGCTCTCCAGGGACCACACAGCGACGCTGCAGCGATCGGCATCGTTGTCGATATCGCTGCAGCGTCGCTTAATGTGACGGTACCTTTAGTCGGTTGTCCCAAGAATAAAGTAGATTTAATCAATAGATGTTGGAATAATAATAAGTGTTCACAATTGGATGTGTTAAAAAAAGTCCCTGTGTTGAGATAATGAACACAAACAATTACTGTTACGTTTCCCCCCTTGCTGCCCTGTCTGTGTACTGTTACGTTTCCTCCCTTGCTGCCCTGTCTGTGTACTGTCTTACGTTTCCCCCTTGCTGCCTGTCTGTGTACTGTTACGTTTCCCCCCTTGCTGTCCTGTCTGTGTACTGTTACGTTTCCCCCCTTGCTGCCCTGTCTGTGTACTGTTACGTTTCCCCCCTTGCTGCCCTGTCTGTGTACTGTCTTACGTTTCCCCCCCTGCTGCCTTGTCTGTGTACTGTCTTACGTTTCCCCCTTGCTGCCCTGTCTGTGTACTCTTACATTTCCCCTTTGCTGCCCTGTCTGTGTACTGTCTTACGTTTCCCCCCTTGCTGCCCTGTCTGTGTACTGTCTTACGTTTCCCCCTTGCTGCCCTGTCTGTGTACTGTCTTACGTTTCCCCCTTGCTGCCCTGTCTGTGTACTGTCTTACGTTTCCCCCTTGCTGCCCTGTCTGTGTACTGTCTTACGTTTCCCCCTTGCTGCCTGTCTGTGTATTGTTACGTTTCCCCCCCTGCCGCCCTGTCTGTGTACTGTCTTACGTTTCCCCCCCTGCTGCCCTGTCTGTGTACTGTCTTGCGATTCCCTCCCCTGCCGCCCTGTCTGTGTACTGTCTTACGTTTCCCCCCTTGCTGCCCTGCCTGTGTACTGTCTTACGTTTTCTCCCCTGCTGCCTTGTCTGTGTACTGTCTTACATTTTCTCCCCTGCTGCCCTGCCTGTGTACTGTCTTAGTTTCCCCCTTGCTGTCCTGTCTGTGTACTGTTACGTTTCCCCCCTTGCTGCCTTGTCTGTGTACTGTCTTACGTTTCCCCCTTGCTGCCCTGTCTGTGTACTGTCTTACGTTTCCCCCTTGCTGCCCTGCCTGTGTACTGTCTTACGTTTCCCCCTTGCTGTCCTGTCTGTGTACTGTGTTACGTTTCCCCCCTTGCCGCCCTGTCTGTGTACTGTCTTGCGTTTCCCTCCCCTGCCGCCCTGTCTGTGTACTGTCTTACGTTTCCCCCTTGCTGCCCTGTCTGTGTACTGTCTTACGTTTCCCCCCCTGCTGCCCTGCCTGTGTACTGTCTTACGTTTTCTCCCCTGCTGCCTTGTCTGTGTACTGTCTTACATTTTCTCCCCTGCCGCCCTGTCTGTGTACTGTCTTACGTTTCCCCCCTTGCTGCCCTGTGTACTGTCTTACATTTTCTCCCCTGCTGCCCTGCCTGTGTACTGTCTTAGTTTCCCCCTTGCTGTCCTGTCTGTGTACTGTGTTACGTTTCCCCCTTGCTGCCCTGTCTGTGTACTGTCTTACGTTTCCCCCTTGCTGCCCTGTCTGTGTACTGTCTTACGTTTCCCCCTTACTGCCCTGTCTGTGTACTGTCTTATGTTTTCTCCCCTGCTGCCTTGTCTGTGTACTGTCTTGTGTTTCCCTCCCCTGCCGCCCTGTCTGTGTACTGTCTTACGTTTCCCCCCCTGCCGCCCTGTCTGTGTACTGTCTTACGTTTCCCCCCCTGCTGCCCTGTCTGTGTACTGTCTTGCGATTCCCTCCCCTGCCGCCCTGTCTGTGTACTGTCTTACGTTTCCCCCCTTGCTGCCCTGCCTGTGTACTGTCTTACGTTTTCTCCCCTGCTGCCTGTCTGTGTACTGTTACGTTTCCCCCCTTGCTGCCCTGTCTGTGTACTGTTACGTTTCCCCCCTTGCTGCCCTGTCTGTGTACTGTTACGTTTCCCCCCCTTGCTGCCCTGTCTGTGTACTGTTACGTTTCCCCCCTTGCTGCCCTGTCTGTGTACTGTCTTACGTTTCCCCCTTGCTGCCCTGCCTGTGTACTGTCTTACGTTTCCCCCTTGCTGTCCTGTCTGTGTACTGTGTTACGTTTCCCCCTTACTGCCCTGTCTGTGTACTGTCTTACGTTTTCTCCCCTGCTGCCTTGTCTGTGTACTGTCTTGTGTTTCCCTCCCCTGCCGCCCTGTCTGTGTACTGTCTTACGTTTCCCCCCCTGCCGCCCTGTCTGTGTACTGTCTTACGTTTCCCCCCTTGCTGCCCTGTGTGTACTGTCTTACGTTTCCCCCCCTGCTGCCTTGTCTGTGTACTGTCTTACGTTTCCCCCTTGCTGCCCTGTCTGTGTACTCTTTCGTTTCCCCCTTGCTGTCCTGTCTGTGTACTGTTACGTTTCCCCCCTTGCCGCCCTGTCTGTGTACTGTCTTACGTTTCCCCCCCTGCCGCCCTGTCTGTGTACTGTCTTACGTTTCCCCCCTTGCTGCCCTGTGTGTACTGTCTTACGTTTCCCCTTGCTGCCCTGTCTGTGTACTGTCTTACGTTTTCTCCCCTGCTGCCTTGTCTGTGTACTGTCTTGTGTTTCCCTCCCCTGCCGCCCTGTCTGTGTACTGTCTTACGTTTCCCCCCCTGCCGCCCTGTCTGTGTACTGTCTTACGTTTCCCCCCTTGCTGCCCTGTGTGTACTGTCTTACGTTTCCCCTTGCTGCCCTGTCTGTGTACTGTCTTACGTTTTCTCCCCTGCTGCCTTGTCTGTGTACTGTCTTGTGTTTCCCTCCCCTGCCGCCCTGTCTGTGTACTGTCTTACGTTTCCCCCCCTGCCGCCCTGTCTGTGTACTGTCTTACGTTTCCCCCCTTGCTGCCCTGTGTGTACTGTCTTACGTTTCCCCTTGCTGCCCTGTCTGTGTACTGTCTTACGTTTCCCTCCCCTGCCGCCCTGTCTGTGTACTGTCTTACGTTTCCCTCCCCTGCCGCCCTGTCTGTGTACTGTCTTGCGTCTCCCTCCCCTGCCTTCCTGTCTGTGTACTGTCTTGCGTTTCCCTCCCCTGCCGCCCTGTCTTTGTACTGTCTTACGTCTTCCTCCCCTGCCTCCCTGTCTGTTTACTGTCTTACGTTTCCCCCCCTGCCGCCATGTCTGTGTACTGTCTTTTCCTTCCTCCCCTGCCGCCCTGTCTGCATACGGTCTTTTCCTTCCTCCCCTGCCCAGGAGAGCTGTGGTATGATCAGACCATGTTTCTGTACAGTCAGAGACAGTAGGGACACAATTATAAGATTATATCAGTACAGGAACATTTTTTTTCACACATTCAATTGTGGAAATTATTTTTATTTCATGATCTGTTGATTAAAATGTCCTTTGTTCTTGGTAAAACACCTTTAATTAACACACGTTAAGCAGTAAGTCATTTACACTTCATCAATCAGCCCCATTTTGATCCAGGAGTGTTTGTGAATCAAAGCGGCCTGCTTCAGTGCAAGTTTCAGTGATTCCGGGGGCATAGGAGGGGAACAGCAACACAACCCCCCCCCCCCCCCCCCTCCCAAAAACTCTGGTTTGTGGCATCTCACTGCTTGGCTGCATTGATGCTACACTGAACACTGTAAAACAAACCTGCAAAAAAACAATGGCAGAGCAGTTATTTTTTTTTCCCATTCCTCCTTGTTTTATAAGTACTTTAGTAAAATGAATGGTGTCAGTCATCGCTGGAGCTGATCCTGCAGAGAGGAAGCGCTCAAGTGTCTGCTACTAAAGGAAAGTTATGGACTATCGTGGAAGAAACCCAAGACAAATGTGAGAGCGGCAGCGTCAAACATGGGGTTAAATACATTGTAAAAACAAACCCTGCTCTCCCCGATTCTGGAAACTCGTGGATTTTTTTTTTCCTGTTTTTAACACAATGTGCAGCAATGGCGCACTCCGACGCCACACCTTGGCCTGCAAAAGACAATTCCTGGGTCACTGAAGGGTTGAGTGGGTCGTAGGACAAGAGGGATTTAGGCCGCGTTCACACACAGGTTTTTTTTTGGCTGCCAACATCTCTTCTGGCAATAGGAGCTGCGTTCAGTGCGCCAGGTTTTCAGCATTTTTTGCTGTATGTGTTGGTGCAGATCACACTATACAGTATGTTTAATAAAGGGACTTTTATTATTGTACATTTTTATAGCGCCATTTATTCCATGGCGCTGTACATATGAAAAGGGGCAAATATAGACAAGTACAACTAAACACGAGCAAAACAAGGCACACACAAGTACAGGAGGAGAGAGGACCCTGCCCGCGAGGGCTCACAGTCTACAGGGGATGGGTGAGGAAACACTAGGAGGGGGGAGAGCTGGTCATGCCGCGGTTCAGTAGGTTGAGGATCACTGCAGGCTGTAGGCTTATTCATCCAAAACATCACAAAAATATGCTTGTTGGTCTTTTTCAGCATTGTTTCACCTTCTGTGCAAAACTGCAAAAACGTGGAACGAAGTGACGCTTCACATTAAGAAATGCAAATCAGTCGGGGAAAAACAAACAGGAGATTGCTGGAGGATCCTAGCTTTTACTGTAGAAAAGCCTTCTCACCCAATAGAGAAAATGGAGTTCAAGTCCATAAATTTAAAAAGGTATAAATTTATTACAACAATAAAGATTTTGTACACACAAGGTCCATGATAATATAATAACAATTACTGACAGTCATACAGGTTTATAACAGGTGTAAAAGAAACGATGGGTATGCCAGAGATTTACCACATATCATATGAAATAAAGTGCTGTATTAGAAAGAGGGAAAAGATGAACAAGAGGAAGGGTGATGGATGTAACACCTACTAGCATAAGGGTCCGTGCCCTGTCAGTATCGTGACCCCCATTCCCTGGACATCTTACCCATAATGTGGTATCGTTTGGCTTCCCACCGTGCAGCCCCAACGTGCGTTTTGCATTGGCTTCATCAGGGGGCGCGAAACGCGCGTTGGGGCTGCACGGTGGGAAGCCAAACGATACCATATTATGGGAAAGATGTCCAGGGTAGTATGGGGGTCATGATACTGACAGGGCACTGACCCTTATGCTACTAGGTGTTACATCCATCACCCTTCCTCTTTTCCCTCTTTATAATACAGCACTTTGCACTTTATTTCATAAGATATGTGGTAAATCTCTGGCATACCCATGGTTTCTTTTCCACCTGTTATATCCGCTGAAACCTGTATGACTATCAGTAATTGTTATTATATTAGCATGGACCTTGTGTGTACAAAATCTTTATTGTAATAAATGTATACCTTTTTAAATGTATGGACTTGAACTCCATTTTTTCTACTGGGTGATAAGGCTTCTATGCTGGAGGGTTCTGTGTTTTTCATCTCTCTGTTTTTTGCTCCTCCACGTGGTGCTGAGCATGCATGACAGATGTATATACATGTTTTCCGCCATAGTCTGTATATACCTTTTACTGTATAAAGCAGCTTTTCATTTGCATAAAAGAAATGCAGCAAAAACGCTGCGTGTGAATAATAGCCTAAGTATGGTGTAAATATCTCTAGGGCGTCACGTCGTGTAAGACGCCCCAGCAACCAATGGGAGCTAAGCTTTCATTTTCCCAGAGCAGTTTTAAAAATGAAAGCTGCGCTCTGGTTGGTAGGCGGCCACAAGGCCAGTTTTGGCAATTGAGGTCCTCCGTTTCCACCATATTTCCGTCAGGGAATATCTGGAGGCATTTTTGTGATGTATTAGATGATTTGGTAAATGATTTCCTACACATCGTCTATTGAAAAAAAAAAAGGTCGAGAATGTGAATTCTGAAACGCGTTTGCTAATCTTGATCCTCTGCGGCCACTGTGATTGATCACGTGATTTTCTTCCCCGCACGGTGTTGACGGTAACCTAGCAACAAAAGACGCCTGTAAGAGCTACGACGATGAAGCGCTGCGGCTGCGGCTGAGCGGGAGGAAGAGGCCGCGCACCGTGTACGTATCACGGCGGCTCTGTGCTCTTCTAGCCGCCATGGTTCTTGCATTGCCCCGCGCTACAGCCTCGCATAGAGCTTATTAGTGGGGTGTAACCCTGGAAACACACCGTGCACACCGTGCACACCGCAGATACTTAACCCCTTGTTCCCCTCCCCTTCTGCCAGGACCGATACCTTTATACATTTAGCAATATCCTGTACTTGGCAGTGGGGTATTAGAGGGTAGCGGTTCTTCTTATATATCTTAAGGTCGGGTCTTGGACTTTATCGGACGACTTTAACGTTTCAGGTCAGAGCTCTTAGTTCTGCTTCTAGTCAAGATGGATATCATGAAGGGAAGCTTGGAGGACATTTCCAGACCTGCCACCGCGTCTCGTTCCCGTCCTGGAAGTCGCTTGTTCCAAGTGGATAAACAGAAAGTGAACTCGTCTCTGTGCTTGGAAGTGTTAACCCCAGAACCAGGGGGAACATCGCAGGTAAGAGGTCATGGCTCACAGGGAGCATTTCACTGTGTACACATGGCACTCCGAGTCTTCTTTTATTTTCAAAAACACCAACGCGTTTAAGAGACCAATCTCATTCATCAATATGTTTTTTATCTATTGCCACCAGTCCATGATGTCACCTTTAAGGTTAAGGTGGTCATATTTGTCAGTTTTATCAGGGGGTATAGTAATAGGATAGTCCCATGTCTCCTCAGCAGGAGTGGGACTTTATGCCAACTTCAGATGATGAAGAAGAGTCTTCTCCTGCACCATCTTCTGAAGACCCGGGTGATCAGAAGACCTCAAGGAGCTCTACAAGGACCAGTGTGCGAGATAGGATGAGCGGCTCACCAGAGGATCCAGGTAGACGCTTTGGGGGGTAATTTATAAGATCCACACTTCACACTAAAAAGGTCCACGCCTCTTAAGAAATGTGACGCATTTTGGGCCGTCGGTAACTCATAAACCACAAGATGTAACGTGTCCTGTGGCTGAGATGGTTGAGTGGGGGAGGGGGAAATGTTACACTATTCTAATTATCTATCTCTATCATTATTTATCTGCCTGTTTATCCATTGGGTCAATACAAAGGGCCGAGCTTCCAGGTGTAACCCCTGGGCATCCAGCCCGCTGTTGGTACAGCTACCTCCCTTTAAGGGCTGGCTGATCCCTTTAAGAGCTTTGTATGTTAAATGAATATTGAACTGTGCTTTTTTTCTCCTTTAGTTCCCAGTTTTGTGAATGAAGAATGTAAAGATGAATTTCACGACAATTCTGCCAAGAAAGCTGGTGATGGATGTGCAGAAGGTAACTAGGAGGGTCTGGTCACGGGGTCTCTTAGGACATCTGTCTCTGCTGTGTGACCTATTCACCCACATAGTGACGACGGCTTTGATCGCTTTCACCATCGCACTTGATAACAATTCTATGAAAAAGAGTCACTAAACCTTCATCATAATGAGGCATGAATAAAATGGAAATGAAAAAGAACTGCGAACAGTTGTGATCAAATAGTAGATGAGACGTACTGTAATAAGACGCTTGGCTTCCCCTTCTCAGAAGTCGGGCTTTGATACTAACGATCTGTAGTCAGGCTGATGCGGAGGACATATGGGCAGCACATGGCGATATCTTTATATGTGGCACAGAGATGCTTTTTCTGTAGACCACATCAAAATGTCTGTGATCCGAAGGGAAAGGAATTGTTTAAACCACCGGGACTGAACTAATTATATATGGAGATCACTGTCGGCTCCAGGAGCTACATGGGCTTCATTGAATGATCACTGGGCCATCTGTTATTTCCCCCCAAACTGCCATACAATGACCCCCCCACTGGAACGGGAGACTAAGAACCGCCTCCTATGTGATGGTGATGGCATCCCCGGCTCTTTTTTTGATTAGCTGGCCTTACAACATCATCATTGCAGCATGGTGGATCAAACGAAGAGATATCTGGATCGATTCCCACCATCTCTACTGCCCATACACCTTCGATAACTTAAAGTGATATTGATCCTTAAAGGCCTCATGGACAAAAGATAGCCTCCGGCTAAGCAATGGTTCAGCTGATCGTTTGGCCCGTAGTTATGTTTTTGACTCAGAGGCCCAAAATCATCTGTCGGGGAAGAGTTCTGAGGCCATCATACACATTGCTAATATCATTCAGCCGATGTTAAGTGTATGAGGACTTTTAGGATAGGTCGTCATCAGATTGATAGGGGTCTGACACCAGATAGCTGTTTTTAGCTTGACACTACATTGCAGACGGCACTGTGCTGGTCACTGTTTACAGCCGACCACCACCAGAGCTAATAAAAACCAAAGAGAAGACACAAAAGAGCACAGTGAGGTCAAAAATACTCTGTTGTAAAAAAAAAAAAAAAAAATCACAGTAATCAGCAAGTGCTAGTCAAAAGATGTAAAGAAAACAGGGTATTTAGTTGATACGTTTTTTTGCAAAAAAATGTATACTAAGCTGCTCCACCAAATCGTCAAGGTATACCCTTATAGAGCAGTCCTAACTAATGTATAAAATCCCTATCTGATATATTTAAAACCTGATAATCTGTATAGTACCTGAATAAGCAGGGTTCAGAGAAGGACTATCCATGTGGACATGCAGGATGGAACAGCTTAAATGCAAATGACCCACAGAGGAGTGGTGGACTCCCCAGTCTTGTAGAAACAAGAGAACAATTAGAGAACCAGAAACACATGGGCCACTTGCACATTGAACAAGTCTATAGGAACCTGTTCACACCACCAGAAAACTTGAAGACACAAAAGAGCACAGTGAGGTCAAAAATACTCTGTTGTAAAAAAAAAAAAAAATCACAGTAATCAGCAAGTGCTAGTCAAAAGATGTAAAGAAAACAGGGTATTTAGTCGATACGTTTTTTTGCAAAAAAATGTATACTAAGCTGCTCCACCAAATCGTCAAGGTATACCCTTATAGAGCAGTCCTAACTAATGTATAAAATCCCTATCTGATATATTTAAAACCTGATAATCTGTATAGTACCTGAATAAGCAGGGTTCAGAGAAGGACTATCCATGTGGACATGCAGGATGGAACAGCTTAAATGCAAATGACCCACAGAGGAGTGGTGGACTCCCCAGTCTTGTAGAAACAAGAGAACAATTAGAGAACCAGAAACACATGGGCCACTTGCACATTGAACAAGTCTATAGGAACCTGTTCACACCACCAGAAAACTTGAAGACACAAAAGAGCACAGTGAGGTCAAAAATACTCTGTTGTAAAAGAAAAAAAAAAAAAAATCACAGTAATCAGCAAGTGCTAGTCAAAAGATGTAAAGAAAACAGGGTATTTAGTTGATACGTTTTTTTGCAAAAAAATGTATACTAAGCTGCTCCACCAAATCGTCAAGGTATACCCTTATAGAGCAGTCCTAACTAATGTATAAAATCCCTATCTGATATATTTAAAACCTGATAATCTGTATAGTACCTGAATAAGCAGGGTTCAGAGAAGGACTATCCATGTGGACATGCAGGATGGAACAGCTTAAATGCAAATGACCCACAGAGGAGTGGTGGACTCCCCAGTCTTGTAGAAACAAGAGAACAATTAGAGAACCAGAAACACATGGGCCACTTGCACATTGAACAAGTCTATAGGAACCTGTTCACACCACCAGAAAACTTGAAGACACAAAAGAGCACAGTGAGGTCAAAAATACTCTGTTGTAAAAAAAAAAAAAAAAAAAATCACAGTAATCAGCAAGTGCTAGTCAAAAGATGTAAAGAAAACAGGGTATTTAGTTGATACGTTTTTTTGCAAAAAAATGTATACTAAGCTGCTCCGCCAAATCGTCAAGGTATACCCTTATAGAGCAGTCCTAACTAATGTATAAAATTCCTATCTGATATATTTAAAACCTGATAATCTGTATAGTACCTGAATAAGCAGGGTTCAGAGAAGGACTATCCATGTGGACATGCAGGATGGAACAGCTTAAATGCAAATGACCCACAGAGGAGTGGTGGACTCCCCAGTCTTGTAGAAACAAGAGAACAATTAGAGAACCAGAAACACATGGGCCACTTGCACATTGAACAAGTCTGTTTCTGGTTCTCTAATTGTTCTCTTGTTTCTACAAGACTGGGGAGTCCACCACTCCTCTGTGGGTCATTTGCATTTAAGCTGTTCCATCCTGCATGTCCACATGGATAGTCCTTCTCTGAACCCTGCTTATTCAGGTACTATACAGATTATCAGGTTTTAAATATATCAGATAGGGATTTTATACATTAGTTAGGACTGCTCTATAAGGGTATACCTTGACGATTTGGTGGAGCAGCTTAGTATACATTTTTTTGCAAAAAAACGTATCAACTAAATACCCTGTTTTCTTTACATCTTTTGACTAGCACTTGCTGATTACTGTGATTTTTTTTTTTTTTTTTTTTTTTTTACAACAGAGTATTTTTGACCTCACTGTGCTCTTTTGTGTCTTCAAGTTTTCTGGTGGTGTGAACAGGTTCCTATAGACTTGTTCAATGTGCAAGTGGCCCATGTGTTTCTGGTTCTCTAATTGTTCTCTTGTTTCTACAAGACTGGGGAGTCCACCACTCCTCTGTGGGTCATTTGCATTTAAGCTGTTCCATCCTGCATGTCCACATGGATAGTCCTTCTCTGAACCCTGCTTATTCAGGTACTATACAGATTATCAGGTTTTAAATATATCAGATAGGGATTTTATACATTAGTTAGGACTGCTCTATAAGGGTATACCTTGACGATTTGGTGGAGCAGCTTAGTATACATTTTTTTGCAAAAAAAAACGTATCAACTAAATACCCTGTTTTCTTTACATCTTTTGACTAGCACTTGCTGATTACTGTGATTTTTTTTTTTTTTTACAACAGAGTATTTTTGACCTCACTGTGCTCTTTTGTGTCTTCAAGTTTTCTGGTGGTGTGAACAGGTTCCTATAGACTTGTTCAATGTGCAAGTGGCCCATGTGTTTCTGGTTCTCTAATTGTTCTCTTGTTTCTACAAGACTGGGGAGTCCACCACTCCTCTGTGGGTCATTTGCATTTAAGCTGTTCCATCCTGCATGTCCACATGGATAGTCCTTCTCTGAACCCTGCTTATTCAGGTACTATACAGATTATCAGGTTTTAAATATATCAGATAGGGATTTTATACATTAGTTAGGACTGCTCTATAAGGGTATACCTTGACGATTTGGTGGAGCAGCTTAGTATACATTTTTTTGCAAAAAAACGTATCAACTAAATACCCTGTTTTCTTTACATCTTTTGACTAGCACTTGCTGATTACTGTGATTTTTTTTTTTTTTTTTTTTTTTTTTACAACAGAGTATTTTTGACCTCACTGTGCTCTTTTGTGTCTTCAAGTTTTCTGGTGGTGTGAACAGGTTCCTATAGACTTGTTCAATGTGCAAGTGGCCCATGTGTTTCTGGTTCTCTAAAAACCAAAGAGGTGGGGGTGTCGGATCTCAGCTGATCTGATACTGTATTATTGACGTGTCCTAAGGATAGGTCCTCGATATCCTTAGCCTGGACAACCCCATTAAGGATTGAGGACACTTGATAGTCCCCCTTACACATGAGACTTTGCCTCCTGTGGGTGTAGACCCCCACTAGTCGCCAAGATGGCTGTCTTCACACTTACATAGAGTGTGTATTGAGCATCAGTGTGCATGCACAAGAGTTGCATGCATGCACAACCCCTGGTCTAGAAATTCGAGATGGCCCCAACCAACGTTTTTGATCTGTCCAGTGTATAGGTAAAAAAGGTTTCTAGTTAAAGTACCCCTTTAATGGTAAAGTCCCGAGTGGGGTGCTGCATAGCAGCAGAGATATTGGACTACACAATCTTGGAGAAAGGCTGGATTATTGTGTCACTATCAAAAGTGAAGTTTAGAAAAGAAGAGCGCACTCAGCTTGATGGGTGGTGCAAACTGTGCTTGGGAGAACCCGGAATCATAGAATATGCAAAGAACAGCTGCACTCAAATGGAATATGCTTTGCAAAAGTAGTGATGCGTTTATTCACGTGTTGACAAAGAGGTATATACAGCAGGATGGTAAATAGCGAAGAAATAAACAGCAAAGTACTTTGCTGTTTATTTCTTCGCTATTTACCATCCTGCTGTATATACCTCTTTGTCAACACGTGAATAAACACATCACTACTATCAAAAGTGGGCAACATGGGAACTAGATTTCACTACCTGAACACGGGGGTTTCTATGAGCCTTTGACGTCGTTTTGACTTTGTCTTGGCAGGTCCCCATCAGCAGTCTCCAAGTACAGAGGACAAGATTGAACCCAAACTGGAAAAAGCCATTAAGAAGATGAAAGTTCTGGATGAAATCTTACTGAAGAAGATGGCAAAGGAAAAGGAGGTTAAAGCTCATGGTCTGGAGATCCGAAAACAACTGTGGGAAGAACTCCAGGTATTAAAGTGTTCCCCGTACCGCTAAAGGAGAGGGTAGACTGGCAAAGTCAGGGGTCTAGAAAGCAAGGAGAGGGGGACACACTTCACTCTGATGCCAAGACGCTGCAAGAGCCTTGATTTCGTGGGGTAAGGGCATTTAAAGATGCAGTTGTGCGCCATTACTCAGGATGAGGCCCATAGTGATACTGTCCGGGGGGCGGGGGGGCTTTCATTTTTGCATAGGATATTTCCAGTACTATTTTCTCACCACCGTTTGCCCTTTGTAAATTGTACCCTTGGAGACTTAAAACATCCATGCCATCCACCTGTTAATCTGCGGCGATGTTCTAAAGCTGCATGAGATCATGTGGCTTCAAGAGTGAGGAGCCATTTACCTGACACAGCCGGACTGCCATAGAGAAGGCAGAGATGGTTTATTACCATCTCTACCTCTATAGAAAGCCCCGAACAAGGGCTGTGTATACAGTATAGTAAGCGCTGCCGACCCTTCCTTGTCCGGACCCAACGGTCAAGTGATCGCAGGGTGACGGGAAATAAGGTGGAGACCCTGCAACCTAGGAGACCCAATCAGCTCTTCTATGCAGCCAGGAGTCGGGGGGAGAGGGGGAATATTATATATATACACACACACACACACACACACACACACACACACACACACACACACACACACACACACACACACACACACACACACACACACACACACACACACACGCATCTCACAAAATTAGAATATCATCAAAAAGTTAATTTATTTCAGTTCTTCAATACAAAAAGTAAAACTCATATATTATATAGAGTCATTACAAACAGAGTGATGTATTTCATGTGTTTATTTCTGGTAATGTTGATGATTATGGCTTACAGCCAATGAAAAGTCATTATCTCAGTAAATTAGAATACTTTATAACACCAGCTTGAAAATTGATTTTAAAATCCGCAATGTTGGCCTACTGAAATGTATGTTCAGTAAATGCACTCAATACTTGGTCGGGCTCCTTTTCCATCAATTACTTCATCAGTGCGGCGTGGCATGGAGGCTATCAGCCTGTGGCACTGCTGAGGTGTTATGGAAGCCCAGGTTGCAGCAGCCTTCAGCTCGTCTGCATTGTTGGGTCTGGTGTCTCTCATCTTCCTCGACAATACCCCATAGATTCTCTATGGGGTTAAGGTCAGGCGAGTTTGCTGCCAATCAAGCACAGTGATACTGTTGTTTATAAACCAGGTATTGGTACTTTTGGCAGTATGGACAGGTGCCAAGTCCTGTTGGAGAATGAAATTTCCATCTCCAAAAAGCTTGTCGGCAGAGGGAAGCATGAAAGTACTCTAAAATTTCTTGGTACACGGCTGCACTGACTTTGGTCTTGATAAAACACAGAGGATCTACACCAGCAGATGACATGGCTCCCCAAACCATCACTGATTGTGGATACTTCACACCAGACCTCAAGCAGCTTGGATTATGGCATTTCCTCTCTTCCTCTAGACTCTGGGACCTTGATTTCCAAGGTCTAGTGTGAAGTTTCCACAATCAGTGATGGTTTGGGGAGCCATGTCATCTGCTGGTGTAGGTCCATTGTGCTGACCAAAGTCAGCATAGCCGTCTACCAGGAAATTTTAGAGCACTTCATGCTTCCCTCTGCCGACAAGCTTTTTGGAGATGGAAATGTCATTCTCCAGCAGGACTTGGCACCTGCCCACACTGCCAAAAGTACCAATACCTGGTTTATAAACAACAGTATCGCTGTGCTTGATAGAGAATCTATGGGGTATTGTCAAGAGGAAGATGAGAGACACCAGACCCAACAATGCAGACGAGCTGAAGGCTGCTATCAAAGCAACCTGGGCTTCCATAACACTTCAGCAGGGCCACAAGCTGATCACCTCCATGCCACGCCGCATTGATGCAGGAATTGATGCAAAAGGAGCCCCGACCAAGTATTGAGTGCATTCACTGAACATACACTACAGTAGGCAAACATTTCAGTTTTTAAAATCATTTTTTCAAGCTGATGTTATAAAGTATTCTAATTTACTAAGATAATGACTTTTGAGTTTTCATTGGCTGTAAGCCATAATCATCAACATTAACAGAAATAAACACTTGAAATAGATCACTGTTTGTAATGACTCTATGTAATATACGAGTTTCACTTTTTGTATTGAAGAACTGAAATAAATTAACTTTTTGTTGATATTCTAATTTTGTGAGATGCACCCATGTGTATACAGTATGTGTATATAAGACTGATCTGGTGCATGGAGGTTATACAACATTTTGACTCATACAAGAACAAAGCACACTGATAAATAATGGGAGGAGATGGCACATCCAGTAAAGAGCATTATAACAAACCTCAAGTTGTGTAATGCCAAGCTGCAACAGTCGAATAACCCCTACATGCATATCTGGAGAAACGTGGTTCCTATACAAGCGATTAGAAACAATAAAAAAATTATTTAGTCTCAGGCCAGAAAATCTGTAAAAAGTAATGAACACAAAGCAAAGCAATAATTCATGGTGAATAAACCCAGTTATACCAAATATATAAGTATAATTTCAGCAGTGCATTTACGGTACAAGATCTCCACGTGTTTCCCCGGTCTGTCCGCTTCCTCAGGGGCTCAGTTTTTCAATGATCTCCAGAATATAATCACAATTTTGTAATGTTGGATGTTCATAAAATAAAAAGCGAAACCAAACATTTTATAGAACAACATGGCCCCTTGGTACAAGGCATCAATAGGTGTCCCAAATATGCTATGCAACTTTATGTATACTACTCTGTAAGAGGTTGTTCACGTGTCAGATTTGCATCTTGTAAATTTTACTGAAAGCTGTGTGAAAGAGATCACTTGGATTTTCACTGCAGATGTGCAGTTTGCAGGGCCTCATATCCACACAAGGATTAAACTCATTCACTTGGGCTGATCTGCCCCAATTTCCATACAGAATCCAACTGAGCACCTGAAGAAGCCAAGTGACTGGCGATACCACTTTTTTTTTTTAAATTCATATATTGATGTAGTCTGTGAAACCTTAAGTTCTTTTTTCATATTTCATATTTCTGCTTGCCCAGCTTGTGTCACAGCAGTCGACAGCACGCAGCCATGAGGAGAGCATAAATACTAACAAATTTCTGGCGCTGACTCCACAGTTGGATGACCCTGAAGGTAAGTGGTATCAAACTAAGCTGAATGGAGAAGTCTGAGCACATGGTTGATAACCGCTCCTTTCAGATAGCCCACTTCAGAGTCCCATTGTTAGATCAGTGGGGGTCCCTGTGTTTGAACCCTCAGCGATCAGTATATTTTGTTGTCTATCCATGGCTATGGACAGTCAATCCATAATTCCACTGATTAGTTCTGTGGAGCTTTGTATGTCAGTGACACCATTCACAGCATGCACAGTCTGCCTTCATACAGCAGCCCAGATCTCAGATTTTTGGAGACTAAATATGGCTGAATGACAGAAAGTCATAGTCCAATTAAGATGGAGACCATTGTATTTATTTTAACCCCTTGCGGTATGTTTGCCTTTGGTGAAAGATCCCCAAAGTTGTGCTATCTCCCATGAAAGTGTAGTGTGACTGATGGCTGTACTCCTGAGAGGAGTCGTACAGCTGAGCAGAGCTCTACTCCAGAATGGAGCCCTTCTCCAGAGCGGACTCCTTTTTCTGAGGGGAGGCCTTCTCCACAGCGGAGCCCTTCTCCAGAGCGAAGCCCTAATCCTGAGGGGAGCCCTGCTCCTGAGGGGAGCTCTGCTGTTGACGGGAGCCCTGCTCCTGAGGGGAGCCCTTCTCCAGAGCGGAGCCTCTCTCCAGAGCGAAGCCCTACTCCTGAGGGGAGCCCTGCTCCTGAGGGGAGCCCTACTCCTGAGGGGAGCTCTGCTCCTGATGGGAGCCCTACTCCTGAGCGGCGCCCTGCTCCTGAGGGAAGCCCTGCTGTTGACGGGAGCCCTGCTCCTGAGGGGAGCCCTTCTCCAGAGCGGAGCCTCTCTCCAGAGCGAAGCCCTACTCCTGAGGGGAGCCCTGCTCCTGAGGGGAGCCCTACTCCTGAGGGGAGCCCTACTCCTGAGCGGAGCCCTACTCCTGAGGGGAGCCCTACTCCTGAGGGGAGCTCTGCTCCTGATGGGAGCCCTACTCCTGAGCGGCGCCCTGCTCCTGAGGGAAGCCCTGCTGTTGAGGAGAGCCCTGCTCCTGAGGGGAGCCCTTCTCCAGAGCGGAGCCCTTCTCCAGAGCGAAGCCCTACTGTTGAGCGGAGCCCTACTCCTGAGCGGAGCCCTACTCCTGCATGGAATAATAAAAAACAGATTTTGGTTTAACCAAACATAAAGGATCTCTGCGAATTGGTGCAAATTGATTCACAGTACCTTGTCCAGTGGTCGTTAGATGAGAGTAATGAGAACTGCCTTTTTTACCCAACACCATCTGGGGCTCTTCTATTAATGAACTGGCCTGGTGTGACATGATTGTTACATGTGATGTTTCACTATGGCTGGCTAATCAAAGAGCCGTAGATGCGAGAGCAAGGAGGCTTTTTTCAGGGCTTCGGTCCAGCAGCCAGAGATCATTATTCAATTCACACCGATTCTAGTCCATAGATTTCACAATATAAATGGCAGACATTATTACTTAGCTCTCTGATGAAGCTGGGGTCCTTACTGTGTTAACCCATGTAAAAATGTCTCTACAATCCTCTTTGGCTTGAACTGGACTCATAAAATGCATAAATTGCTTTTAAACTCATAAAATGGCCATATTAATATCAGGATAATGCAGCCATTCTGACATGAATTTTCAAAGTAAGTACATCAGCCTCATCCAGTCTCAAATAACTATTTATCAATGTTTGCAGAAGGTGGTGTGAAATTTTGGGGCAGATCTGCACAGCGCTGGCCAAGGGAGGGGGTCCTTTTTACACCCCCACATGACTCCGTATGACCTAGCAATATGATTACTGCGATGCTAAACTTAGAGAGTTTATTTTAGTGCTTTTAAAAATATCAGAACTTTGGTGAAAAAAAGTAATGATAATTGTTTTGTGCTTCTGTTTTTTGACTCCTGAAACTGTTTTTTTTAATTTTCTGTGTATCGTGGCTTGGTTTTTTTCTTGCCATGCCAAAGTTTTTCTTGGTGCTGTTGGTTACATATAACTTTTTGATCAGATTTTATTTCATTTTGCGGAGCGGTGGGCTGACTCAGGAAAGGCATTTCCAGTATTAATGTTTGCATTTTCTGTGTGATAGAGTGGACTTGTGGAGACCAAATATTCTTATTTTTATTTCTTTATGTTTAGATTGGGAAAAGAGGTGCGGTTTTAATTTTATAATTTATATTATAAATGTATATTTTTAAATACTGCACTCCCCTTTTCATGTTTGTTATTAGTCCTCAATCATTTAATCACTTGAAGCATACATTTCACTATTGCAGTTTATAGGAAAATTAAAGATATCCTATGAAGCAGAGATTGATAGTGGCATCTAAAGGGTTAAGCTTTCAGTTGCTGTTAGGCCTCGTTCAGACGTCCTTTTTAACATGTTTTTCATGGATAGAACATATACACATTATAGTTTATGGAGCTGTTCAGATTTCAGATTTTTTTTCGGTCTGAGGTCTAAATGAGGTCTTTGAGTCAGGTGTCGGCTGTATAACACAGCCAGCACCTGGGTGTATGGAGCTCCACACACCTGTACCTGACCGGTGACACTATTCAACTTTCATAAATGCGTATTGTCAGATAGTGCTTGTGAAAACTAGCACTTTTGCAATGCACTGCTGATTAAAATTTCAAGATATTAACAAATTTTTCTTTAGTTTAAAGCTCATTGTCTACGAGACTGACCACCCTTGCTGTCTAGTTTGTAAGCACTGCTTTTCAGCTGGCTGGGATTAGGAGGTAACTGAGCCCTCCATTGACCCTGACCAGCTTCAGAACAGTACATTCAGGTGCTCCTCACAAAATTAGAATATCATCAAAAAGTTAATTTATTTCAGTTCTTCAATGCAAAAAGTGAAACTCATATATTATATAGAGTAATTACAAACAGAGTGATCTATTTTGAGTGTTTATTTCTGTTAATGTTGATGATTATGGCTTACAACCACTGAAAATCCAAAAGTCATTATCTCAGTAAATTAGAATACATTATAACACCAGCTTGAATATTGATTTTAAAAACCAAAATGTTTGCCTACTGAAATGTATGTTCAGTAAATGCACTCAATACTTGGTTGGGCTCCTTTTGCATCAATTACTGCATCAACGCGGCGTGGCATGGAGGCGATCGGCCTGTGGCACTGCTGAGGTGTTATGGAAGCCCAGGTTGCTTTGATAGCAGCCTTCAGCTCGTCTGCACTGTTGGGTCTGGTGTCTCACATCTTGTTCTTACAATACTCCATAGATCATCTATGGGGATAAGGTCAGACGAGTTTGCTGCCAATCAAGCACAGTGATACTGTTGTTTTTAAACCAGGTATTGGTACTTTTGGCAGTGTGAACAGGTGCCAAGTCCTGCTGGAGAAGGTCATTTCCATCTCCAAACAGCTTGTTGGCAGAGGGAAGCATGAAGTGCTCGATAATTTCCTGGTAGACGGCTGTGCTGACTTTGGTGTTGATAAAACACAGAGGACCTACACCAGAAGATGACATGGCTCCCCAAACCAAACCATCACTAATTGTGGAAACTTCACATTAGACCTCAAGCAGCTTGGATTGTGGCCTCTCCACTCTTCCTCCAGACTCTGGGACCTTGATTTCCAAATAAAATGCAAAATTTACTTTCATCTGAAAACAACACCTTGGACCACTGAGCAACAGTCCAGTTCTTTTTCTCCTTGGCCCAGGTAAGACACTTCTGGCATTGTCTATTGGTCATGAGTGGCTTGACACAAGGAATGTGACACTTGTAGCCCATGTCCTGGATACATCTGTATGAAGCAATGACTCCAGCAGCAGTCCACTCCTTGTGAATCTCCCCCAAATTTTTGAATGGCCTTTTTGTTAACAATCATTTCAAGGCTGCAGTTATCCCGGTTGCTTGTGCACCTTTTTGTACCACACATTTTCCTTCCACTCAACTTTCCATTAATATGCTTGGATACAGCACTCTGTGTACAGCCAGCCTCTTTAGCAATGACCTTTTGTGGCTTACCCTCCTCATGGAGTGTGTCAATGACTGCCTTCTGGACATCTGTCAAGTCAGCAGTCTTCCCCATGATTGTGGAGCCTACAGAAACAGACTAAGGGACCTTTTTAACCCCTTCACCCCCGGAGCTTTTTCCGTTTTTCCGTTTTCGTTTTTCGCTCCCCTCCTTCCCAGAGCCATAACTTTTTTATTTTTCTGTCAATTTGGCCATGTGAGGGCTTATTTTTGTGCGGGACGAGTTGTACTTTTGAACGACATCATTGGTTTTACCATGTTGTGTACTAGAAAACGGGAAAAAAATTCCAAGTGCAGTGAAATTGCAAAAAAAGTGCAATCCCACACTTGTTTTTTGCTTGCCTATTTTGCTAGGTTCACTAAATGCTAAAACTGACCTGCCATTATGATTCTCCAGGTCAGTACGAGTTCATAGACACCTAACATGACTAGGTTCTTTTTTACCTAAGTGGTGAAAAAAAATTCCAAACTTTGCAAAAAAATAAATAAATAAAATTGCGCCATTTTCCGATACCCGTAGCGTCTCCATTTTTCGTGATCTGGGGTCGGGTGAGGGCTTATTTTTTGCGTGCCGAGCTGGCATTTTTAATGATAGCATTTTGGTGCAGATACGTTCTTTTGATCGCCCGTTATTGCATTTTAATGCAATGTCGTGGCGACCAAAAAAACGTAAATCTGGCGTTTCGATTTTTTTTTTCATTACGCCGTTTAGCGATCAGGTTAATGCTTTTTTTTTATTGATAGATCGGGCGATTCTGAACGCGGCTATACCAAATATGTGTAGGTTGGGTTTTTTTTTTATTGATTTATTTTGATTGGGGCGAAAGGGGGGTGATTTAAACTTTTATATTTTTTTTATTTTTTTCACATTTTTTTTTACTTTTTTTTTTTAACTTTTACCATGCTTCTATAGCCTCCATGGGAGGCTAGAAGCAGGCACAGCCCGATCGGCTCTGCTACATAACAGCGATCATCAGATCGCTGTTATGTAGCTAAAATGCAGGTGTGCTGTGAGCGCCGACCACAGGGGGGCGCTCACAGCCACCGGCGATCAGTAACCATAGAGGTCTCCAGGACCTCTATGGTTACAATGTACAAGCATCGCCGACCTCCGATCATGTGACGGGGGTCGGCGATGCGCTCATATCCGGCCGCACGGCCGGATGCGGTAGTTAAATGCCGCTGTCTGAGTTTGACAGCGGCATTTAACTAGTTAATAGCGGCGGGTGATCGCGATTTCACCCGCCGCTATTGCGCGCACATGTCAGCTGTAAAAAACAGCTGACATGTCGCGACTTTGATGTGCGCTCACCGCCGGAGCGCACATCAAAGCGGGGGTCCCGACATGTGACGTACTATTCCGTCACATGTCGGGAAGGGGTTAAACAATTAGGAAGCCTTTGCAGGTGTTTTTTGTTAATTATTCTAATTTACTGAGATAATGACTTTTTGGGTTTTCATTGGCTGTAAGCCATAATCATCAACAGTAACAGAAATAAACACTTGAAATAGATCACTCTGTTTGTAATGACTCTATATAATATATGAGTTTCACTTTTTGTATTGAAGAACTGAAATAAACTAACTTTTTAATGATATTCTAATTTTGTGAGAAGCACCTGTATAAGCTCAGTATAAAATACTCTGTAAGCATTCGCCATGTTCTCCTGTCTGGCAGCGGTGGTCGGTCTCCAAGGCAACAAGCTGTTTGCAAAAGTGTTAATATCTCAAGAACGGCAACAAAATTTAATAAGCGTTAAATTACAAAATTGCTTATATATACAAGGTCTATACGACAATACCCATTTACGAAGGTGGAATAAATAGTTGGGCATTGACTTGTTGGTGGTTACTTAAACTTGGCGCACTACAGAGGCCACTGGAGAACCAATAAACAGAGTATAATGCTTAAGCTACGTTTACATTTGCGTTGTTGGGCGCAGTGTCGGCGACGCAACGCAAAGCGCATGCAAAACGCATGCACAACGCAGCGTTTTGCGACGCATGCGTTCAATTTTGGCATGAGTTTTGGCGCAAAAAAAAAAAGCATCATGCAGCGTCGTCTGCGCCCTGACGCTTGCGCCAAAAATGACGCATGCGTCACAAAACGCTGGACAACGCATGTCCATGCACCCCCATGTTAAATATAGGGGCGCATGACACATGCATTGCTATGCGTCGCCGAACCTGCGCCCGACGCAACGCAAATGTGAACGTAGCCTTAGAAAGGACTAGGGTATTATTGGAGTAGTACATGTTCAGTGAGCCCTGATAGATGGAGGGGTTTGACCACTTTTCTGTAAAAGTGAAGGTGTTTGACAAAATGCAGTGGAAATATTTTACAGCGTGAGCACTCGAGGAACGTCGGCCCCTCACCCCCTGCAGTGTCCTTTCTTGCTCGCCCTAAAGACCTTTTCTTTCTGAATACTTAGCAATGTTGGGTTCATTTCATGAATGCGTTCCCTCTAGGCATGGACACTTGCCAAAAAACGTGGAAAATTTTCTGGCTTTGCCGCGCTGCATATCGGAGATGACAGGCACTTATTTCACAGCTCTTTGTAGACTTGTTTATGGCACCATGGATTTCTGGAACATAAATGCTCCAGGTTTTGGATGAGGGCACGCTTTCTAGAGTAAGGCTAATACAGTGGCTTGTGAAAGTATTCACCCCCTTGGCTTTTTGCCTATTTTGTTACATTACAACCTGTGTTCACAAAAAAATTAATCAGATGTATGATGCATCAGCACTAAATAGTCTAAGTTAGCAAAATAAGAAAAATATATTCATAAATTAAATGTATGAGATTAAATAACTATAAATTGTCGTGCATATGTGTTCACCCCATTTGCTATGAAGCACGTAAAAAGTTCTGCTGCAAGCAGTTCCCTTCATAAGTCCTATGCTTAGTAACAGGAGGACCCCCTGTGTGTAATCTAAGTGTCACATGTCTGTCAGTATATATACTTTACCTTTTCTGAAAGGCCACAGAGGCTGCAGCACCATTAACAAGAGGCACCACTAACCGATCCACACCATGAAGACCAAGGAGATCTCCAAACAACACCTTGAAGACCAAGGAGACCTCCAACCAACACCACGAAGACCAAGGAGATCTCCAAACATGTCAGGGACAAAGTTGTTAAGAAGTACAAGTCACAAGTCAGGGTTAGATTATAAAAAAAGTATCCCAATCTCTGATGATCCCCAGAGCACCATCACATCCATTATCCTCAAATGGAAAGAACATAGTACCACAACAATCCTGCCAAGAGAGGGCTGCCCACCAAAACTGTCAGCCCAGGCAAGGAAGGCATTGATGAGAAAAGCAGCACAGAGATCAAAGTTAACCCTGAAGGAGCTGCAGAGTTCCCAAGCAGAGACTGGAGTATCTGTCCATATGACCACAATAAGCTGTACACTTCATAGAGGTGGTCTTTATGGAAAGGTGGGCAGTAAAAAAAGGCCTTTACTTACACTGAAAAATTGTAAGGCATGTGGGAGCCACCCCAAATGTATGGAAGAAGGTGCTGTGATCAGTTGAGACAAAAATTGAACTTTTTGTCCCACAAGGTAAATGCTATGTCTGGCGCCAAACCGACACTGCTCATCACCCCAAGAACACCATCCCCACAGTGAAACGTGGTGGCAGCATCATGTTGTGGGGATGTTTTTCGGGGACAGTGAAAATGGTCCGAGTCGAGGGAAAGATGAATGGTGCGAAATACAAGGATATTCTTGAGCAACCTGTTTTAGTCTGTCAGTAATTTGAGACTGGGACCTTGGTTCAGTTTCCTACAAGACAATGACCCAAAGCATACTACTAAAGCAACACTCAAGTTGTTTAAGGGGAAACGTTTACATATTTTGGAGGAGCCTAGTAGAATATTGCTGTTCACCAGAGGAAACCATCTAACTTGCAGGAGATGGAGCAGTTTTACCTTAAGGAATGGGTAAAAATCCTAGTGGCAAGATGTGGAAAGCTCATAGAGACCAAAGCGACTTGCAGCTGTAATTGCTGCAAGAGGAGGCTCTACAAAGTACTGACTTTAGTGGGGTGAATAGTTATGCACACTGAAGTTTCAGTTATTTTGTCCTATTTGTTGTTTGCTTCACACAAAAAAAGAAAACCAAATGTTCAGAGTTGTAGGCATGTTCTTTACATGAAACCTAAAGTAAAAAAAAACCTGTGAAATTCCAGGTTATGAGGTAGCAAAACACGAGAAATGCCAAGTGAATGAATACTTTTGTAAGCCGTGGTATCTACATGGATGGGGTTATCCTGACCATCCTCTGTTTCCAGATTGTTGGAGGTCATGCAGAGTGCAGGCAATGCTGTCTGGGGTATGACAGCTAGTAATGACGACTGGTGGTAAGGGAACCTACTCCTTTAAAAATCCACTTTCTCTGTATTTCTGCGTAAGGCCCACCATAGCCAGAGATATTATAAAGTGCTTAAAGGGTTATCACCAACATTGAAAATTATCACAGATATGATGAGTGACAACTGTCTTATCAGAACAGTCTGACCCCTGGGTCACCCATCTATTCCTTACATAGGGCTCTGAAGTGCCTTGTTTGAGTTGAGGGGTGACATGCATGTTGAATTTGGCTATCTACAGCAGTCCCATAGTGAATGCTTTGATAGAGTGCAAGCATGGTCCTTCTTCCGTTTTAAGAATGCAATTCTGAACCTCCGTTCTCAGAATTGAGTACCGACAAAAAGTGCCAATCACATGGGCAGAAAAGTTACCAGTAAAGAGCGCCGGTCGCAACGTACAGATTGCCTGTAAAAAGCGCCGATCACACGGCACAGATAAGTGATTTTTAACGAGCACCTGCCACACGGGACAGATACTGTAAATGTCCTGTAATGAGCGCAGATCACAAGACCGGACAGATAAATGTTGTGTAAAGATCACCAACCACATGGCACAGATAAATGACCTTGAAAGAGCACCGACTACACGGGAAAAATAAATGACCTGTAAAGAGCGCTGATCACATGGGACAGATAAATGTCCTGTAAAGAGCACTGACCACACGGGACAGATAAATGACCTGTAAAGAGCACCGACTACACGGGACAGATAAATGACCTGTAAAGAGCACCGACTACACGGGACAGATAAATGACCTGTAAAGAGCGCCGACCACACGGGACAGATAAATGACCTGTAAAGAGCACTGACCACACGGGACAGATAAATGACCTGTAAAGAGCACCAACTACATGGGACAGATAAATGACCTGTAAAGAGCACCGACTACACGGGACAGATAAATGACCTGTAAAGAGCACCGACTACACGGGACAGATAAATGTCCTGTAAAGAGCGCTGATCACACGGGACAGATAAATGACCTGTAAAGAGCACCGACTACACGGGACAGATAAATGTCCTGTAAAGAGCGCTGATCACACGGGACAGATAAATGACCTGTAAAGAGCACCAACTACACGGGACAGATAAATGACCTGTAAAGAGCACCGACTACACGGGACAGATAAATGACCTGTAAAGAGCACCGACTACACGGGACAGATAAATGACCTGTAAAGAGCGCCGACCACACGGGACAGATAAATGACCTGTAAAGAGCACCAACTACATGGGACAGATAAATGACCTGTAAAGAGCACCGACTACACGGGACAGATAAATGACCTGTAAAGAGCACCGACTACACGGGACAGATAAATGTCCTGTAAAGAGCGCTGATCACACGGGACAGATAAATGACCTGTAAAGAGCACCGACTACACGGGACAGATAAATGACCTGTAAAGAGCACCGACTACACGGGACAGATAAATGTCCTGTAAAGAGCGCTGATCACACGGGACAGATAAATGATCTTTAAAGAGTGCCGACCACACGGGACAGATAAATGACCTGTAAAGAGCGCCGACCACACGGGACAGATAAATGACCTGTAAAGAGCGCGCGACCACATGGGACAGATAAATGACCTGTAAAGAGCGCCGACCTCACGGGACAGATAAATGACCTGTAAAGAGCGCCGACCATAAGGGACAGATAAATGACCTGTAAAGAGCGCCAACCACATGGGACAGATAAATGACATGTAAAGAGCGCCGACCACACTGCACAGAGAAATGACCTGTACAGAGCACCGACCACACTGCACAGAGAAATGACCTGTACAGAGCACCGACCACACTGCACAGATAAATGACCTGTAAAGAGCACCGACCACACTGCACAGATAAATGACCTGTAAAGAGCACCGACCTACTGCACAGATAAATGACCTGTAAAGAGCACCGACCTACTGCACAGATAAATGACCTGTAAAGAGCGCCGACCACACGGGACAGATAAATGACCTGTAAAGAGCGCCGACCACTCGGGACAGATAAATGACCTGGAAAGACCGCCGACCACACGGGACAGATAAATGACCTGTAAAGAGCACCGACTACACGGGACAGATAAATGAACTGTAAAGAGCACCGACCACACGGGACAGATAAATGACCTGTAAAGAGCACCGACCACACGGGAGAGATAAATGACCTGTAAAGAGCACCGACCACACGGGACAGATAAATGAACTGTAAAGAGCGCAGATCCCACTGATCAGATAAACTCTATAAAGAGCGCAGATCCCACTGATCAGATAAACTCTATAAAGAGCGCAGATCGCGCATCCTGACCAAGTGTCTTTCTGGGAGGCTCGATTACGATGTTAGCAGTGGCATTGGCTCCATTCACTTACAGCGCGGTCATCCTACATTGTGATGAGCTGCACTAGACATAGTTGTCTATTTGGGATTACAATATTTGCAGCCTATACAGGGATCCCGTCACATGCACATACTCAGGTTACATATAATAGTTCCACATTAAGCCCAGGAGATGGCAGCCTCAGCTTACATAGTGATGAGACGCCAGGAACGCTGAGCACTCACTGATGGATCTTACTGGAATTGTTCTTTTTTCCCCCAAACAATTCTCCCGTGTAAATGTAGTAGTGGCACCATGAGCCTGTGCACAGCCAGAAGCTGCTGTTTCCCTTGGAGGTTCTATAAAGATAATTGGCACACAATGTACCCGGACTTATGGCCTCACACCTGATTACTGCATTTCTTACATACCTGTTTTATGCATTCCTTGTACAAGTCACAAATTCCTGTAAAATGAGCAAATTTCATATTCACGGTGACGTCTTGCATCACAATTTTGCCCAGGTTGTCTGTGCACGCCATGTATGGAGTTTTCTAGGCTGACCCCACACTATCCCCACATATCAAAGAAGATGAAAGGATTTGAGGACCAGCATGGACCTGTCATCGTTGAAGAATGCTTCCTATTGGCCGCATGTGCCAAAAATCAAGGAGGGCAGATCGATCTGAAGAGGGTCCAAATAATGCTACCAAACATCAGCTACGTAGTGCCAGGATAATAGTTCCATACAGTGCCCCCAGGGTTTTTAAAATGTCTAGATACTGTCAGGTAACGAATAAGAGTCACAGGTTATACAATGCACAAATGATGCCGCCAAATAATACAGCTACACAGTGCTTAATAATGCCATACAGTGCGCTAGTAATAGCACTGACTATAGAACAATCCTTATGCAATGGCCAGATGTTCCATGGTCGCGAGGTATCAGAGGTCTATAGATAGTGAGAACTCCCCAGGTCCTGCATTTTGTCTTTCCTCTTGACTAGTCCTGTCCACCATGACCTTTACCACATCAACTAAAAAAGCTTTTTAAGGATTCTACTCTGGCAGCAGTTGAGATAGGCAAATCAGCAAAGTTCTCAGTCAAATAGAAAGATTTATTTCACTTCATAAATCTTCAAATGAAAACAAGAAACCTGCAAAAAACGAGGCAGCTGAGCTGCTTTAAAGGGAGTGTCACCCCAAAAATCGTATATGAGATAAGGCCACCGGCATCAGGGGCTTATCCACAGCATTCTGTAATGCTGTAGATAAGCCCCCGATGTATCCTGAAAGGTAAGAAAAACAGGTTAGATTATACTCACGCAGGGGCGGTCCTGCTGCGGTCCGGGTCCGATGGGCGTTGCGGTCCAGGGCCGGCGCCTCCTATCTTCATACGATGTCGTCCTCTTCTTGTCTTCTTGCAGCGGCTCCGTCGCAAGCATACTTTGTCTGCCCTGTTAAGGGCAGAGCAAAGTACTGCAGTGCGCAGGCGCCGGGAAAGGTCAGAGAGGCCCTGTATGCCTGCGCCGGAGCCGTGGTAGGAAGACAAGTAGAGGACATCATCACATGAAGATAGGAGACGCTGGACCTGGATCGCGACGCCCATCGGACCGGACCGCAGCAGGACCGCCCCTGGGTGAGTATAATGTAACCTGTTTTTCTTACCTTTCAGGTTACATCGGTGGCTTATCTACAGCATTACAGAATGCTGTAGATAAGCCCCTGATGCCGGTGGTCGAAGCTCATATACGATTTTTGGGGTGACAGATTCCCTTTAAATAGGCCATTCAAAGCCTTGAATGAGGATATGGGCACAGCCAGTCCCACCAAGCTCTTTTGGTCGCTCCTAAACCTGGACCCAAAATCTGGGCCCATTAAAAACCCTCTCGGCACTATCTGTGCTGGGGCCTGCTTTTACGGGCGCACACATCACACAAATCTCCCATCCAGGACCTGTCCAGCTGCCACCTTACAGCTTATACACATAATTTACTCATTTGTGATATACAGTTGAGGGTTTGTGTGGGTCCTGGTCTTTTCAGGAACAACGATTCTTACATCATTTTTGTTCTCCACTTCCATTCTTAATGCTCCCTGCTGCTATCCGCTACACCCCCTCTACCTTTCTATAGGGAAGCATTGTGGATGTCAGTGAGGTCATAACAAATGGCAGAGGTATGCCCTCACTGCCACTCATAATGCCTCCACTGCCCTTCAAAGTATCCTCCACTATCATTCTCTATGCAACCATAGGGACAAGATGTCTCCTTACCATATGCTATACCAACCTACCATCGACTATGCTCCCTCACTGCCATCCACAATGCTTCCTTCTGCCATCCACTATGTCTCCACACTGCCACCCACAATGTCTCCCTCTGCCATCCACTATGCCCCCACACTGCCATCCACAATGTCTCCCTCTGCCATCCACTATGCCCCCACACTGCCATCCACAGTGTCTCCCTCTGCCATCCAACTATGCCCCCACACTGCCATCCACAATGTCTCCCTCTGCCATCCACTATGCCCCCACACTGCCATCCACAATGTCTCCCTCTGCCATCCACTATGCCCCCACACTGCCATCCACAATGTCTCCCTCTGCCATCCAACTATGCCCCCACACTGCCATCCACAATGTCTCCCTCTGCCATCCACTATGCCCCCACACTGCCATCCACAATGTCTCCCTCTGCCATCCACTGTGCCCCCACACTGCCATCCACAATGTCTCCCTCTGCCATCCACTATGCCCCCACACTGCCATCCACAATGTCTCCCTCTGCCATCCACTATGCCCCCACACTGCCATCCACAATGTCTCCCTCTGCCATCCACTGTGCCCCACACACTACCATCCACAATGTCTCCCCCTGCCATCCACTGTGCCCCACACTGCCATCCACAATGTCTCCCCCTGCCATCCTCTGTGCCCCACACACTGCCATCCACAATGTCTCCCTCTGCCATCCCCTGTGTCCCCCACTGTCCCCACATTGTATCCCTATGCCATCCTTTATGCTGGCTTACGCAATGCATCCACCCCCACATCCCAGACTTCCACAGTGCCATCCATTGATGTGTACTACATGTACCATAATGCCTTTCTTGTTGTAAATGATAAGATTAGACTTCACTTGTGAGCTCTGGCTGAGCACACTATTACAGATGGCAGGACTTCTGGGTGACTTATGACATATTCCATATTCCAAACAATCAGTAGATTTGGTTTCCAGTACCATCTCTATGCTGACGACACCCAATTATACACTTCTTCTCCTGCTATCACGCCAACCTTTTTAGAAAACACCAGTGATTGTCTTACCGCTGTCTCTAACATCATGTCCTCCCTCTATCTGAAACTGAACCTGTCAAAAACTGAACTCCTCGTGTTCTCTCCCTCTACTAACCTACCTTTGCCTGACATTGCTATCTCCGTGTGCGGTTCCACCATTACTCCAAAGCAACAAGCCCGCTGCCTTGGGGTCATCTTTGATTCCTAGCTTTCGTTCACCCCCCACATCCGCTCTTCTTATCTGCACCTCAAAAACATTTCTAGAATTCGCCCTTTTCTTACTTTCGACTCTGCAAAAACTCTTACTGTTTCACTTATTCATTCTCGTCTGGACTATTGTAACTCTCTACTAATCGGCCTCCCACTTACCAAACTCTCCCCGCTCCAATCTGTCCTGAATGCTGCAGCCAGGATCATATTCCTCACCAACCGTTACACCGATGCCTCTACCTTGTGCCAGTCATTACACTGGCTACCCATCCACTCCAGAATCCAGTACAAAACTACTACCCTCATCCACAAAGCACTCCATGGCTCAGCACCACCCTACATCTCCTCTCTGGTCTCAGTCTACCACCCTACCTGTGCCCTCCGCTCCGCTAATGACCTCAGGTTAGCATCCTCAATAATCAGAACCTCCCACTCCCGTCTCCAAGACTTTACACGTGCTGCGCCGATTCTTTGGAATGCACTACCTAGGTTAATACGATTAATCCCCAATCCCCACAGTTTTAAGCGTACAATAAAAACTCATTTGTTCAGACTGGCCTACCACCTCAACGCATTAACCTAACTATCCCGGTGTGGCCCATTAAAAAAAAAACACAAAACGCATAATCAGGTTCCTCGCATCATGTTCTCATACACTTTATGCAGTTAATAGCCTCTGTGTCTGTACTGCTACATACTTAGGCAGTTAACTGGTTCATGCAGCTTTACATGAACACCCGAGCCTTACACTATGGCTGGTCCAAATAACTAAAGCAATTGTCACCATCCACCTCTCGTGTCTCCCCTTTTCCTCATAGTTTGTAAGCTTGCGAGCAGGGCCCTCATTCCTCCTGGTATCTGTTTTGAACTATGATTTCTGTTATGCTGTAATGTCTATTGTCTATAATTTGTAAAGCGCTGCGGAATATGTAGGCGCTATATAAATAAAATTATTATTATTATTATTTTTATATTCCTGGGGGACATGATCCCGTATAGAACATTTTCCATTTTAACATTTTCAAACATGGATGGAATAATTGGGGACAATGGATCAATGTGAAGTAGAGAAGACATTTTATCTGGTTTGTAGAAAAATTATTAACCCGTTAATTGCCACACAATTTCCCCCACCTTATTGCACGTGGCCAGATCACCTGAAAGGGTTAACTGCAGTTTAATTAATCTGCAACCCTATATTCCAGTTTCGGATGAGCAGTCCAACTTTTTCCTCAGCTCCTGGCAGACTGGTAGAGCAGATAACATGTAAGCAGGATTTTCTGTAGTGGAGCCAGCCTTGGCGTACTACCAGGCGGGAGCAAGGCTGTCGGTCTCATATGGGAATTCATTTTTCTGACATTGTGGATTTCGCTTTTGTGAAATCTTTTTTTTTTTGGTTTGCATTTCCTTTTTTTTTCTTTTTCTTTTATACAAGATTCCTTGTAAAGACCTTTAAGCTTCCAGATTTGACTTTATCCTTATAGAAAAACCTTTAAAATGAGTCTGGGTCCTGAAAATTGGAGTCAGGTGACTGAAATGAGTGCTCCATTGTGCTCCCTTAATGTCGATCGTTATCAGTACACCAAAGCAACATTCCATACGTTCCTGACTGAGGCCGGTGTACAGTATGTTACCTGCAGATGCTGCGGGAATGCAGGTCTCCTAAAACCTGAATATAACATATATATACCCTAATGTTTAATTTTTTTATATTTAAAGGAGACCCAACACTTGCCATAAATATGTAATTTTTCTTAACTGGTCTAAGAGGCGCTGTTCTCCAGAATCCGGCCTGTTTTTTTCTTTTGTTCCTGCCACTCTCCATTCCTGAGATCAGGCCCCCTCTTCTCTGTATGTAACTCTACTCTTGTTAGCCATGTGGGGGCATCTTTATGAAGACAAAACCCACTTGGATAACAAGGGTAGATTTATATGGAAAGAAAGACAGGCCAGATCTCAGGAACGGAGAGGCGCTGTTACAGAAAGCGGGCACACTAGGTGAGGTGGATCTTCTAAGCACAACGTTTGTGTGGGCACACGGGTCTTGGTGCAGCAGGAGGGTGTCGCATATGGGAAACCGAGTTTCTGGAGGCAAACTAAAAGTCTTAAAGGCTTCCTGGAAGACGCAAGCGGAAAGGAGATGTCCTGGAGTTTACAGGTGGACATGTAGAGGCAAACTGAAAGTCTTAAAGAGGTAGTGATGACGACAGACAGATAGCAGAAAATCAAAATACCATCAAAGCTGCAGTCTGCTCGGAAGCGTCCTGAAAACTCTCCGATATGCAGCAGAGGTCCTAGAAGACTGGGAACATATAGCAGACAGATCTCTGGAGTGACTAGATAGTCTTAGTCTTTATACCATGGAGGCCATGGGCAAACAAGTGAGGTCATGAAGACCACTGACAAGCACCAGGGTTACTGAAAACCGCAGACAGGCAGATGAGGTACGCCACTGACAGCAGGGTTACTGGAGGCCGCAGACATAGAAGACCACTGACAGGCAGCAGAGTTACTGGAAGCCTCAGACAAGTAACTCAGGGACTGGAAACCACAGGAGACGGCCTGGAGCCTGTGGACAGGAACTGTTCACAGACAACTAATAGAGTTACTAGAAAGTCTTAACAGACTACCACCACACAACACGTGAGAGAACGTCTGGTGTTTTGCAAAGCTCGACGTGGTACACAAGAAAGTCTAGAAGATGGGCAAGTGTGTAACAGAGCCTGCTCTCAAAGTACAACTCCCCAAAAAAGTTGGCAACAGTATTGTACTGCTGCGCCTTTGGGATCCTTCGTGTTGGTATTGTACTATAGAAAGTGGGCACAGTAGGTGAGGTAGATCCTCTAAGGCCAAGGTCTGGGAGGGCACATGGCTCATGAGCATCAGTGCAGCAGGCGGGTGTTGCATGCGAGAAACAGATACTGGAGGCAACCTAAAGATTTACAGGGTTACTGGATTCCGCAAGCAGACAGAAGACATCCTGGAAGTTGCAGGCGGACATGTAAAGCCAAACTGAAAGTCTTATAGGGATTGTCCACTACTAGGACAACCCCTTCTTGATCTAAATGTCTGGCCCTGATATAATAAAAAAGCCTATAATCACCTCCCGTGCCAGCGCCGTTCCAGCGGTGTCAGCACTCTCGGTCCCAGGCACATGAGTCTGGCACCCAATTGGCGTAACTGTCTCCGCCTTTGTACAAATTGACCATGAAAAGGAAGTCAGGGATCAGCTGCATTCCTGATTTCTTCTTCATGTTCAATTCATTCAAAGGCGGAGACAGTGACACCAGCGCTGATTGGGTGCCAGGTTCACGTATCACAACAACCGCACGAGGGCCCTGGAACAGTGCCGGCATGGGAGGTAAGTATAGGTTTTTAATTTTATCAGGGCCAAACATTTAGAACAAGAAGGGATTGTCCTAGTAATGGACAATCCTTTTAAAGGGGTCCTGGAGACTGCAGACATTTAGCACACAAAACTCCGGAATAACAAGAAAGTCTAAATACAATGGAAGCCACAGGCTGCTAGGAGACATCCTGAAAACCGCAGGACACACAGCAGAGGTCCTAGAAGACCTGGAACAGATAGCAGACAGATCTCCGGAGTGTCTAGATAGTCTGAATACCATGGAACGTGGAAGCTACAGGCAAGCAGGTGAAGTCCCGAAGAGCACTGACAGGTAGCATGGTTACTGGAGGCTGCAGACAAACAGGTGAAGTCCAGAAGACCACTGACAAGCATCAGAGCTATTGGAAGCCGCAGACAAGTAACTCAGGGACTAGAAGCCACAGGGGACCAGGAGATGGCCTGGAGCCTATGGACAGAAACTGCATGGGCAAACTGAAAGAGTTAAGGTACCTTCACATTAAGCGACGCTGCAGCGATAGCGACAACGATGCCGATCGCTGCAGCGTCGCTGTTTGGTCGCTGGAGAGCTGTCACACAGACCGCTCTCCAGCGACCAACGATGCCGAGGTCCCCGGGTAACCAAGGTAAACATCGGGTTGCTAAGCGCAGGGCCGCACTTAGTAACCCGATGTTTACCCTGGTTACCAGCGTAAAATGTAAAAAAAAAAAAACACTACATGCTTACATTCGCGTCCCCCGGCGTCCGCTTCCTGCACTGTGTGAGCGCCGGCCCTAACAGCAGAGCGGTGACGTCACCGCTGTGCTGTACTTTCACTTTCACTTTACGGCGCTCAGTCAGTGTGGGAAGCGGACGCCGGGGGATGCGAAGGTGAGTATGTACTGTTTGTTTTTTTTACATTTTACACTGGTAACCAGGGTAAACATCGGGTTACTAAGCGCGGCCCTGCGCTTAGTAACCCGATGTTTACCCTGGTTACCAGTGTAAAACATCGCTGGTATCGTTGCTTTTGGTGTCAAACACGACGATACACGCCGGTCTGACGACCAAATAAAATTCTGAACTTTGTTCAACGACCAGCGATATCACAGCAGGATCCTGATCGCTGCTGCGTGTCAAACTAAACGATATCGCTAGCCAGGACGCTGCAACGTCACGGATCGCTAGCGATATCGTTTAGTGTGAAGGTACCTTTACTTAAAACAATACCACGACACATGTTTGTGTCTTGGGAGGCCTTATATAGGCCTAAAAAATACAACACAAGAGAGCACGCCGTGCTACTTGCAAAGCCCATCCTGGAGCACAAAAAAAGTCTAGCGGACAGGGCAGGTGCAGGAACAAAAGAAAAGCATCTCCAGATTCAGGAGAACAGCAGCATTTACACCAGGTAAAACAATTACATATTTACGACAAGTGACAAACCAACAACACTATCATCCAGTGATGCCCTAGTATACTTTCTATAGTAGTTTTTCTTCACTGCTGTGAAGTCAGAGAGTTGGATATGTGGTTCTTCCACATCGTCCAACCCGCAGCGGCCAGATGTTACAGCATAGTGGATGGGATTTCAAGAAATCTCATGTCCACTATGCGTGCATCGGCGCCCGCAGCTTCCCTGCGGAGACGGACATGCGGCGCGTTTATCCAGACCGCAGCATGTCTATCTTGTAGAGACACTCAGTCCAATGTATTGAATGCGGTGATTCTGCACGGTTCAATTAACACATGCGGAATCACCTGCGTTCAAAATCCAGTAGCACTTTGGATGGAGCGACATGTGCTGCGTCAAACACGCTGCCGGTTTCTGACCGTGGGGACGTAGTCTTGGAATATGGCGACATAAGCAAACAATTTTCTTTGACGAATTTCTGCATTTTTTTTTCACCACTTAAATAAAAAAAACTGTACATGTTTGGTATCTGTGTACTCTTACTGACCTGGAGAATCATTTTGGCAGGTCAGTTTTACCATATAGTCAACGTGGTAAATAAAAAAACCCAAAAATCATTATGGATATACACTTTTTTTGCGATTTTACCAGACTTGGAATTTTTTCCCCATTTTCCAGTACACTATGTGTCATTCAAAAGTACAACTCGTCCCGCAAAAAAACAAGCCCTCATTTGGCTGAAAAAATAAATAAGTTTTGGCACTTGGAAGAAGGGGAGGAGAAAATGAAAAATTACCCTGGGGTGAAGGGGGTTGAGCATAAACTTATAATGGATGAAATTTTCACCCAGATTGGATTTTCTCCACGTGTTCGGCACACCTGGAACACTGTTGGAGAAAACGTGTTTGCTGCCTGTGCCAGGGTTGTCGTCATCTATGCCAGGTTGTTCTAGGTGTAGGAGGTGCGGTTTCATCCAGGGCACTTTGCAGTGTTTCATTATAGTATTTCAGTGTAGAGTCAGGAAGATATCGGGGCCAATGATGACTGCAAATTCTTTATACGTTTTTGGGTATTAATGGCACGTATATTCCTTTAAGTCGGGATGTACTGAGTTGGTGATAGTTCTTGACAGAGAATGAAAGAAGGTTGTGGTCAGAGAGCAGGAGAGGGGGAGTTAGTAAAGTCATGCACTGGAGAAGATGAGGTCCGGAGTATTCCTGTCTTCATGTGTGGAGTATTCCTGTCTTCATGTGTAGGAGTATTAGTAGAATGCCGAAAGAGGAGGTAAGAGATAAAAGAGCAGCAAATGGGGATTTTCAAGTCCCCCATGATGAGTGGTGAGGTCACAGGATACAAAGTGTGGGAGACAGGTTGAAAAGTGATGGAGGAACTAACGGGAGGGGCCCTTAGGGTGATACCCAACAGCCATTTGCAGGAAGAAGGGCCGGAAAAATTAAATATTATGGACCTCAAAAAAAGGGAAGATAAGTGAAGGTGCTGGGCGGGATGACCTGAAAAGCACATTTTGTTTTTGGAAGGAGCAGACCCACACCCCTCCTCTTGGGGTGTTGTCAGGTCTTGGGGTATGTGAAAAATGTAAGCCAACCATACAAGAGAGCAGCAGCAGCGGTAATGTCAGACTTCTGGATCCAGGTTTCAGTTAGAATCAGAATCTTAAGGGAGTTTGATAGGAAAAAGTCATGGATGTAGGAAAGTTTGTTACACGCTGACCATGAGTTCCAGAGGGCACAGTTAAAGGAGACAGAAGGCATGCAAAGAATATTTATGAGATTTTCATGGTTTGCAGTGTGGCAGGGAACGATTTAAACTTACTATTACCAGAAGAGCTGGGGTTAGGGGAGATATCTCCTGTAACTAGGAGCAAGAAAATCGAGAGAGTGAGCACATGGTAAAGTAATTTGTGAGAAAATCTCTTGTGATGTATGGTAAGAGTGAATGGATCTGTCCGGTACAAAAGGACTCTGTCAGCAAAGGATGACTGTTTTAGCTAAGTCCCGCCACTCGGTGCTTCATGGCAGGGCCAATCATTTATATGCACCTTCCCACCTGCTTGTTGTCCCTCTATCTCCACCCTACCCCTTTATTTGATTGACAGCTCTGGCTTCATAGAGCCAAAGAAGGGCGGAGATGGAGGGAAAACAAGCAGGTGGGAAGATGTATATAATTGGTTACCCCTGCCATGATGCACAGAGCATCAGTACTTGATTTGAACAGTCATTCTGTGCTGACACAGTCCCTTTAAGATTGTGAAAAGATTATGGGAGCTGTGCATGTACAGTGAAGGGGGCTGACTTAAGGCCCCGTCTCACATAGCGAGATCGCTAGCGAGATCGCTGCTGAGTCACAAGTTTTGTGACGCAACAGCGACCTCAGTAGCGATCTCGCTATGTGTGACACGTACCAGCGATCAGGCCCCTGCTGCGAGATCGCTGGTCGTGTCAGAATGGCCTGGACCTTTTTTTGGTCGTTGAGGTCCCGCTGACATCGCTGAATCGGTGTGTGTGACACCGATCCAGCGATGTCTTCACTGGTAACCAGGGTAAACATCGGGTTACTAAGCGCAGGGCCGCGCTTAGTAACCCGATGTTTACCCTGGTTACCAGCGTAAATGTAAAAAAAAACAAACACTACATACTCACCATCTGTTGCCCGTCAGGTCCCTTGGCGTCTGCTTCCTGCTCTGACTGAGCCGCCGTAAAGTGAGAGCACAGCAGTGACGTCACCGCTGCGCTCTGCTCTCTGCTCTCACTTTACGGCGGCTCAGTCAGAGCAGGAAGCAGACGCCAAGGGACCTGACGGGCAACAGATGGTGAGTATGTACTGTTTTTTTTTTTTTTTACATTTACGCTGGTAACCAGGGTACACATCGGGTTACTAAGCGCGGCCCTGCGCTTAGTAACCCGATGTTTACCCTGGTTACCCGGGTGCTGCAGGGGGACTTCGGCATCGTTGAAGACAGTTTCAACGATGCCGAAGTCGTTCCCCTGATCGTTGGTCGCTGGAGAGAGCTGTCTGTGTGACAGCTCCCCAGCGACCACACAGCGACGCTGCAGCGATCAGCATCGTTGTCTGTATCGCTGCAGCGTCGCTGTGTGAGACGGGGCCTTTAGCTATTGAACTAACTCAGCCCATTTCATACACGTCGCCAAACCTTTGAATAGATTGACTTTCCAGGGCTGGTGCTATTATATTAAAACCTTACTAAATTATATTTGCTAACCAACTAGTGGGCTCATTAAACTGAGCATCATTTTTGCCCCTAGATGAACATTTTAATAATCTCAAATCCATTGCCATTGTACATGTTTAGTATTGTAATTTTTTTTAATCAGATATTTTTTATTAAAGTTTTCAGAACATAACAGAATTTTCACCAAACTACCCCACAATCTTTCCCCCATACCCAAACCTGGTCCAATGATAAAATATATCACAAGAAAAATACAGACATAGATAAGGCACATATCCCAAGGCACCAGTCATGGAGTACAACTAAATCACTTTCAGGGTGATATAAACATGGTATCACGAGAATAAACTTACAGACGGTAAGCCCGGAAAATTCAACCATCCTGCCCAAATTTTCTCAAACACTGCCGGTCTACCCCGTTTAAGATAAATGGCCTTCTCTCTGCATAGTATGAGGTTTAGCTTATTTACATATTCTTTCCTCGTGGGAACTGTATCTGAGATCCAGTGATATGCTATTAATTTTCTAGCAGTAAAAAGCATTCTGGCAACAGCTATTTGTGAATAATCATCTCATCCCGCCTCCTCAACATATCCAAGCACACAGACAATAGGATCTCTGGGAATATCCTGCTCTGTGGCCATATATATTAAGTTAAGAACCATAATCCAGAATATTTGTATACAGGGACACATCCAGAACATATGTAGGATATCTGCATTATCGAGCGTACACTTGGGACATTTTGAATTTGGCCTTAGACCCAAATCAAACAGCCACTTAGGAGTCCTATAAACCCTATAAAGGATATATAGTTGAGACAGACGGTTAGGCTCACTGAGGGACAACTTAGGGATCATTTGCATTATTGACTCCGATTGATCTACCGAAATCCCCCCCACTTGTTGTTCCTATTTCGCTAATGCCGTCATCGGGTGACCCAATAGCACCCTCGAGAGGAGCTCCCTGTACACAAATGAAATTAGTCCCCTTGTAGATGCCTGTAAACCAAGCCTATTAATAACAGTATCATGATGTATAATAATAGGGTGTATATGAGTCTGCATTATATAAGCGTGTCTTACTTGTAAATACTGATAAAATACAGAATGCTGAAGTGAGAACTCCTTTCGTAAGTCCTCAAATGATTTAAAGACACCCCCATCTATCAGCTGTGAGAGACACCAGATACCCACTCGTCGCCATTGCGCAAACCCCTTCAATGTCCTCAATTGCGGCAGGTATGGATTATCCCATATAGGGGTATACCTCGTGAACCCAGTAATTCCCCTTAAACTTTTAATTTTACCCCTCACTTTGATCATAAGCATTACCGTCGGAAATTTAGACACCCACGGTTTAAATTTATTCGCCTCTAACTTACGCAATAGGGGACCCCGACTCCCCAGAAACTGAAGAATCCCTCGACCTCCCCCCATTTCCACAGATGTGTCCTCCATTCTACTTGCCAGATGTTGACACTGGGAAGATAAAAAATACAGCCAAGGGTTAGGCAATGCCAACCCTCCCTTCCTCCTTACTCCTTTGTAAGTGCTCTAACTTAATTCTCGCACCTTTTTTCAACCATATAAGTTCCCTAAACAGTGCATTAATTTTAAAGAACCTATTTTGGGGAAGCCAAATTGGGGAGTTATGAAGAACATATAAAAGCTGAGGCATAATCACCATTTTCAACAGGTTCACTCTCCCAACCATTGACAAATGTAACTTAGTCCAGGCCTTAATCTTCTGTTTAATCCTAGCCACAAGCGGGGAAAGATTTAAGCGTTCATAATCTAATATGTTGTTTGATACTGAGGTATTTAAAACATGGCACTACTGGCACCTGTGGAGCTCTAACCACAGTTGGGTCTAAGGCTAGGTTCACATTGCGTTAACAGCAGCCCGTTCAACACATACGTTAACGGGCTGCTGATAACGCAAGTGCCGGTATGGTTGTCCGCTAGCGCAGATAGAGCATCTGCTAGCTCTATCTGCGCTAGCGGTGACGGACCCGGAAACGCTGCAGCCCGCGTCTCAGGGTCCGTCACTCAATGACGGAACATCGCTAGCGCACGCCCATTGTGGGCGTGCGCTAGCGATGCGTCTGACATTGCATTCAATGGCGGCGTTAACGGACTACGTTACACCACGTTATGCCATGGTGTAACGTAGTCCATTTAACGGACGCACAGAACGCAATGTGAACCTAGCCTAATTATAAAATAGCATTAGTATTGTAATATAATTTACTTTTGTTTTCGGTAGGGACAAGATTGAGACTGGTATCAATTGGACAATTACAAATAGCAAAATTGTAAAACTTTTTAATTTTATTCTGCAGATATTATCTTCGAGAAAATGTTTTCTCCTTTGTTTTCCACTCAACCTCCTCCCGAGTACTGTGATGAGGACCCAGAAGACTTTCAAGGTAACCGGGATCATTAACTATGAGTTGTTGGATGGAGAAAACAAGGGGATCTGCTATCTTGGATCTAATCCTTATAAACTGGGAGGAAATGGTTGAGGATGTAAGAGTGGCTGGGACCCTAGGAGGTAGCGACCATGCTATTTTAGAATTTTGGATAACTAGAAGAGGAAGACCTGTGAAGACTCAGACTTCAAAGTTAGATTTCAGAAAGGCAGATTTTAAGGGACTCAGAAAGAGAATCGGAGGGATCCAATGGCTGGATATTCTTAAGGACAAAAATGTCCAGGAAGGATGGGAAATTTTGAAAAATTAGATTCTCAAAGCACAATCGTTAACAATTCCAAAAAGAGGGAAGAATACGAAGCATTTAAGAAAAACAGGATGGATGAACACAGAACTTAAACACATGCTAAAAAGGAAGAAAGAAATGTTTATCAAATGGAAAGAGGGAGGCATATCTAAAGAAGAATATAATGCTGTCTGCAGAACGTGCAGGGCACGCATCAGGTTATCTAAAGCTGTCAATGAATTAAGGCTTGCAAGAGACGTCAAAAGCAATAAAAAAAGGATTTTGGGGATATGTCAAAAGTAAAAGAAAAGTCAAAGATCCTATAGGATTTTACAGGATGAAAATGATGAAATGGTAAGAAAGGATGTTGAGAAGGCCGAACTTTTAAATTCCTATTTTGCATCTGTTTTCTCTCAGAAAGGAATTGTAACATCAACTGATCTTCACTGTCCTATTAAAAGAATAGAAGAAGATATCTATAAACAGAAAGATAGTGAGGAAACACTTAGCTAACATAAATTAATTCAAGTCTCCAGGTCCAAATGAATTACACCCCAGAGTACTGAAGGAGATAGCAGAAGAATTTTTTTTAACCATTCTCCATAATCTTTGAAAAATCTTGGAGAACAGGAGGAGAAGTCCCAGAAGACTGGAGAAGAGCAAATGTTGTTCCTATCTTCAAAAGGACAAGAAGGTGGACCCAGGGAACTATAGGCTGGTTTATTCTGACTTCTATACCAGGAAAGATCTTTGAACAAATTATTAAACACCATGTATGCAAGTAGCTGGATAAGAATGAAGTGATTAACCAGAGTCAGTATGGGTTTGTAACTAATAAGTCATGTCAGACTAACTTAATTTCCTTCTATGACAGAATCACTGGCTGGGTTGATCAGGGAAATGCTGTAGATATAGTATATCTTGACTTCAGCAAAGCATTTGACAAAGTATCTCACACCATCCTTATTGAAAAAATGACTAAGTATGGATTGGACAAGGCAACTGTTAGGTGGATTCATAACTGGCTTAGTGATCGGACCCAAAGAGTGGTCGTAAAAGGCTGCACATCCAGTTGGAAGAATGTCTCAAGTGGAGTACCACAGGGTTCTGTCCTGGGCCCTGTATTGTTCAACATTTTTATCAATGATTTAGATGAAGGAATTGAGGGTAGACTGATTAAATCTGCTGATGACACAAAGCTAGGAGGGATAGCTAATACTGGAGAAGAGAGAGAGAGGATTCAAAAAGCTATAAATAAACTGGAGCAGTGGGCAGCAACTAACAGAATGGTGTTTAACAAGGAAAAATGCAAAGTACTTCATCTGGGCAATAAAAATGAAAAAAGCATATACAGAATGGGAGGAATAGGGCTAAGCCATAGCACATGTGAAAAAGACTGGGGTATACTAATAGATCATAAACAGAACATGAGTCAACAGAGTGATGCAGCAGCAAATAAGGCAAATGCAATTCTGGGATGTAATAACAGAAGCATACAGTCTAGATCACGCAAAGTCATTATTGCTCTCTACTCCTCTTTGGTCAGACCTCATCTGGAATACTGTGTCCAGTTTTGGACATCACATTTTAAAAAAAGACATCAACAAACTGGAGCAAGTTCAGAAAAGAGCGACCAGAATGGTGACCGGTCTGCAAACCATGTCCTATGAGGAACGGTTACAGTATTTGGGAACGTTTAGCTTGCAAAAAAGAAGACTGAGTCTCCAGGAGACTTAATAGCTGCCTACAAATATCTCAAGGGCTGTCACTTTGTAGAAGGATCATCTTTATTCTCATTTGCACAAGGAAAGACTAGAAGCAATGGGATGAAACTGAATGGGAGGAGACACAGATTAGATATTAGAAGAAACTTTTTGATAGTGAGGGTGATCAATGAGTGGAACAGGCTGCCACGAGAGGTGGTGAGTTCTCCTACAACGGAAGTCTTCAAACAGAGGCTGGACAGACACCTGTCTGGGAAGATTTAGTGAATCCTGCTTTGAGCAGGGGGTTGGACCAGATGACCCAGGAGATCCCTTCCTACTCTACCATTCTATGATTCTATTCTATGATTGGATTACTATGAGTTATTGGATAAGATGTGCCCTTGCAAAGTGTCCCTCCACTGCCAGTGATCGCTCCTGCCTTTGTGTAAGAGCCCTCCATTGCTCTAGTCCCAGTAATGTTGTCCAACATGGTTTGGATGAAGACTATGAAGAAAATGTACATTCATGTGTAATAACCACATACAATTCATTGCACATTAGTTCTGGGGATATTATAAATAAGCTTGGTCATGTTTAATGTAATTTAAAGGTGACATGTCACTTGCCAAAAATGTCATTTTTTTTTTACCTGGTGTAAAAGCCGCTGCTTTCCTGAATCTGGCATTGTTTTTCTTTTGTTCCTGTGGCTCTCTGATCCTCAAATATGGCTCCTATTCCTTGTATGTAAATTTTCCAAGTTTGTAAAGTGGGCGTAGTCTTCAACTCCTCTATGGGTTACGCCCACCTGACTAAATCTATACACAGGGAAGAGATGGCCATATCTTCGGAATGGAAAGGCACAGGAATAAAAGCAAAGCAACGCTGAATTCAGGAGAACGGTAGCATTTATACTAGGCAAAAAAATATACAGATTTAATGGCAAAAGACAGGTCTTTGTTGAATAAACTTTGCATTGACGAAATGTGTTTGCCATTCAGAATGTATTTACATTGTAATTCCAGGCATCTTGGCATCTGTAATTTTAGGTAAGGGTTCTGGCATTGAAACCAGTGACTTATTAAGCTGCAGTGAAAGATCAAATCACAGAAAGAGGAAAAACAGAGACCACAAAAGAGTCAATTTCGTCCAAAGGAACATTGAGGTATGTGAGCGATGTATTGACTGCTTATATGTTGATTTTATTACAGTTAAAAGTAAGTTTTCATTTTACTTGCATATTTTGTCTATTCTGTTCAATATTTTTTTTATTCAGAGGAAAATGCAGCACTGTGTAATGATTTATTTCTCCTGTGGGGGGCACTCTTATGTGTGACCTGGCAAGGTACACCCCCGAACACTTGGTCCGGATGAGCAGTTGTCATGCAGCATGCACATAGGACTTTGGTGCAACAGGAAGATCAGGATGTAAAAACGGAAGGTTTGGTGGCAGAATGGCAACAGGAGGTGGAAATGGGAGGCATAAAACTCAATGAAGCCGAGTAGACTCAGTGCTGGGGAGCTGACGGTGCAGTGCCAAGTTGAACAGCTATATATGAAAAGTTGATTTGGCTAAATACCAGAGTGTTTGTCACTGTCCAATGCAGAACTGACAGCATTTTAGCAGAGCTGAGTTTGTCATAGAGTCCAGTGCAGAGCTGGCAACACTTTAGCAGAGCTGAGTTTGTCATAGAGTCCAGTGCAGAGCTGGCAACACTTTAGCAGAGCTGAGTTTGTCATGGAGTCCAGTGCAGAGCTGGCATTATTTTAGCAGAGCTGAGTTTGTCATAGAGTCCAGTGCAGAGCTGGCAGCATTTTAGCAGAGCTGAGTTTGTCATAGAGTCCAGTGCAGAGCTGGCATTATTTTAGCAGAGCTGAGTTTGTCATAGAGTCTAATGCAGAGCTGGTAGTGGTAGCAGAGTGCCCAGCGATGTAGAAAAGCAGGGTTTATTACAGGATCCAAGGCAGAGCTGGTCAGTGGAGAATCAAAGTACCTAGGGAAGTAGCAGAGGGTTTGTCACAGGATCTAAGACAAAGTCGACCAGTTGAATAGCATAGTCCTAGTAAAATAGCAAAGCTGGGTTTGTCACAAGGTCCTCAGTAGATGCTTGTGTGCCAACTACCTGAGTACTCAGGCAGCGCCCTGCTATCTGAGCCAGATATGATATCATGGTTACCTAACATGCAGAAGAACAGAGAGAGCTGGCCAAGGTAGGAGGAAGACAGAGACGGGCGCTGGAACAAGAGAGGTGAGTAGCACCCCTTTAATTAGATTTTTGACTGTGAATATTATTTTAATTGATTGTTCAGAGATTGCTGGAACATCAGACACAGGGAAAGCTGGAAGATTTGCTTACCTGCTATGACAATATTAGCAATGAGTGATAATCCCGTCTCTTAGATGTTCACAGGATATGCCATAAATATCTAATAGATGCATGTCCCACCTGTCGGACCTACCCTTATTTCACTAACATTGCTGGCCCGTGCCATGAGGCCCCCTCTCTTCTATGTATGGTAAAAAGACAGTTTTACTATGACTGTGACCCAGTAAGCATTACCTTGTGCAAATGACACTCTGAAATAGGGGCTGGCTATATTGGTGCACCTTGCATAACGCAGCTCTTTGACCTATGCGCAGAAAGTCGGTCTGGTCTATGTGCATCTCTGCAGCGTGAGTCCTCGCAGCTGCACGGTGGTCATGCAGCGTTATAGATGCCGCACTCCCCATAGAGAAGAGAAAGATGGTGTGATTGCTGTATGCACAGTACATAACCAGGGCTTAGGAAGCCAGAACAGCACGTTCTCCCGTCCCAGCGATCATGGTATCATGGGACAGAGCAGGGGCTGCAGAGTCTTACTGAAGCCATGTCAGCTGTGGTGCGGCGGGCAGGAGGCTGAATATGCCCCGATACTGGGGAAACACGCCGCTCCATTTTCTGGATAGATCCGCAATTTCATTAAATGCATTTAAATGGAGAAATGTCCCCTAAGGTGTTTAATAACCATATAGGGGCACAAAATGTAAAATAAATGGAAAAAATAATAAAAGGGAAAAAAAAAATAAAAAGAAAGTCTCTACCACCCAAATAGCTACGACCTCCCCACACGTGTCCAATACATAAAAATAGGGAGAGGGAAACACAATTGAAAATGCCTTTTAGTGGCCCTTTGTGGCACTAAAAAAAAAATTAGATTATTATTATTTCTATTACCTTTTTATCCTTTACATTTTTCCATGGATATCGGAAATAAAAAATATGAATATAAAAACAACAAAAAATGGCCATATTTCTGGAACTGTATGAATGATTTTAAGATTTTAAGAAAAACAAAAAATGAAATACTTAGTGGAGCATTAGGCATAAAATAAGAGTCAGTAATACAGGTCCTCCGTACCGCCATATATAGGAGACAATGAACAGGAAGATGTACGGGGTCAAGAGCTGCTAAAGTACCTTTCGATGGAGTTATTAATGTCTGGTCGAGATTTCTGCCATTCCTTGTGCGGCGCCCCAGTGTCCTGGTCGTCGCAGTGATGTCATTATCCTTTCAGGGGAGAAGTGATGTCATGTCTGAAGGCAATGAAAGACAACCACATTCAGGTATTACACGCATGCAACATGTTCACACTCCAGACCAGAAGGGGGAGCTCTAAGCCTGTTTAGGGTGAGCTCCCCTATTGACATCCTGATCTGGAGGGAAAGGGGGTTCAGTTCCTGTCAGGCAGACAGAAGAAGTGGAGCTCTGCTGGCATGAAGTGCTGCAACTCCTGGGAAAAGACACAAAAAAGGTGAACATACTACAGAGAGTGTGCAGGAAAGCAGAGCACAGGAGAGGAATATCAGAGGGAGGACAGCCAGGAACAAGCTGCTCCTTTCTGAGGCGCAGAAGCCGGTAGCCAGGAACACCGAGGGAGTAATTAACTCTACGCATTGCTTCAGAGACCGGCAGGACAGTTAATTCCAAGTTGGCTGCCCGACCTTAATACCTAGGAAGACACGGTGGCAAATTGTGGGGGTCGGGGCGTCTCTAGGGTCCCTACAAACAAGCCCCAGGCTATCCCAGTCATACGGGTCGTCCTATCCATACCATCTGGGGGACAGAGAGGAAGAAATAACAACATCTAGAACATCTACAAGAGATGTGAGGACCTTACCGAGAAGCTCAGCAGGGAGGTACTATGACACACAGGCGCTAGTAGGAAGGCTACTGATTTCCACCTGGATAAGGGGACTCTGGAATTGCCTTCAGACCGACCGGACTCTGCCTGCCCTGTCATCTGGTGCTCCGGGCTGAGGATACCATCTGAAGTCTTCAGTAAACAAGGTAAAAGACTGCAAACCTGTCTCCTCGTTCTTTATTGCACCTTGCCCATATATAAACTCTTTTACTGGACACCCCTGAGGGCCACGGACCGGGTCAGCCACTGTGACATCCCCCAAACCGCAGGGCCCGGTACCGAGTACCCCAATGCCCTACACTGGGGGCGATCCACTTGGATTTGACTTGTCTTTGTGTCATTGGGAGGAGATATCGTCACTCTAGAAGTTATACATCCATGAGAGACACCCACAGGTATATACCTGCATCAGTAAGTGGCAGGGAAATATGACTTTACTTCCCTTTTCCCAATTCTTAGCTACAGGTCTGGCAGAAGTATCAGTTGCACCTTGACCTATGGGGATCCGAAGTCATGTCTGACATGACGGCACCAGTAGCCTAAACTACAAAAAGTGCACGGCCCAGGAACTTGTATTTCCTCCACTTGTTGTTCCTTTCTTCTAGTTTGGCCCATGTGCCATAAGTCATGTTGCATATATCACGTTGGTAATGTGGCCGGAGTCTTCAATAGAAAACAAACTACTCCCTATAATTTGGCTTTCCCCATTGAGGTCATGGAGCTTTCGGAACATGGCCTCTATTATTACCACGAGCCTTAGACTTCTCGGAGAAATGTAATAGAAAGGCTTCCTATGTGTTAGAAGTGTTTGTGGAGCGGCTCAGTGATTACATGCCCTGATCTAAGTTGTCGGGAAGCTAATCTGGTTAGCCGTGCTGTTAAATGTGATGTAAAAGCTTGTTATGTTTGGCAGCGCCGTGCCTGATCACTCGGATGGAGCCCGGCACTAATGAGATCTGACTGTTTCTATTACAGCTGGCGAAGGACGCAGGGTCACATGTCCTTCTCATGGATGACGAAAAGCTACGATTGGAGCAGCTGTTGGGGGATGTGCAAGATGGCTGCAGTGATGATGATGGCATGGTAAGCGCTACGATTTTTATTAAGTGCCAGATTAGGGCTAAAGCCGATCCAAATAATCATAATCACCAAGGATCAATGATTCCGTCATGTAATGAGGGCACTGGCACCCCTGTTAAGTAATCCACAGCTGTTACGGAGACATTGAGCTATAAGGATGACAGCATAAAGAAGTATAGTAGTTTTTGGATTATAAAACACACTTTTTAGCCAGAAAAAAATCTTGCTAAGAAAGTGTGTACATCTTATAGATCAGAGGCAGCTTCCTGTGATGGAGGAGAAAACTGACACTGCATCCTTCTCAGTCACTAAGAGAACTGCGCTCTTTCCTCCTGCCCCATACTAATCAGTCTGATCATTACAGGGCAGGAGAGAAACCTGCACATCACTGAAGCTGCACGGATACTAGATGAATGACTATCCAGGAGTGTGTATGTTATAGCAGAGCTGTGTATGTTTTGAAAATATACCTGAGCCAAGTGTTCTAGCGCTCGGTGTGGATCCACTCCGCCATGGGCTGGACTTGCCCTGGAGGGACATAACTAGGTGACTACCTGGTCTTCCCTAGAGCCTCTAGTGGTAAGGATAGGCTTGGGCCATTAGGGTAGTCACCAGGTGCCACTCCTGGGCAGTCCCTGCACCTGCATCAGCTGACCAGCAGGTCAAAGCAGAATATGAGGCAACGAGGGCGAAGACAGAGACATGGTCAGAAAGCCTGAGTTCAGGACAGGCAGTACACATTCAAAATACGAAGTTGGGGTCAGGAGTTGAGAAAACAGACAAAACAAGTAAACAAGGGGGTCAGTAACAGGAGAATCAGGACAATAAAATACCTTGATGGAGAACTAGTGACGAAGTCCAAACTAAAACCTAACCTCAGGCAAGGTGTGAAGGGAGGCGCTGCCTAATATATGGAAGGGGATAGGACAGGGAAGCAAAACTCTGCAGGACACATTGGTTTTAAATTGCTGCAGAGTCTGGCCGCCACTCCCTATAGCTGGGTGGAGACTCTCCAGCAATTGGAGGATATAGCTGTGCTGAGGCAGCTCAGTGACATGGTTTGGCACTGTGAGGATCAGAGTGGTGCACGCAATGAGTAGGACAGTGGTTACAAACTGTGCGAGTCACCAGCATAACGCTGAGTGTGTTGTAACTAAGCTTTGTGTGCACTGATGTAGCAATGTTGTGTGTGCGCATGTAGCAAAGTTATGTATGTAGCAAGGTTGTGTGTCTTCAGCACAGCTGTGTCTGTAGCAGTGCTGCATGTATGTGTGTGTATGTAGCAGAGCTGTGTGTGCGTATGTAGCAGGGCGGTATGTGTATGTAGCAGAGCTGTGTGTGTATGTAGCAGAGCTGTGTGTGTGTATGTATGAGAGCTGTGTGTGTATGTATGTAACAGACCTGTGTGTATATTAGAGCTGTGTGTATATTAAAGCTGTGTGTGTTAGTGTGTAGCATAGCTGTATGTGTATGTTTGATCACATGCAGTCACAGACAGGGACACAGAAGTTTGGTTCAAACAGTGTTTCTCCTGTTCTTTTCTCTAGGCACAAAACAAATTTATTCTTGCTCATCTGAGCTCTAAAAAGACATCAGCTTCACTGACCATACAGGTGGCATAAGACCAGCCACTCGAGAAAGAAACAAAACAGGTCATGTGTTGCCTCACAGAGGAATCTTGGGGAAGTACAGTACAGACCAAAAGTTTGGACACGCCTTCTCATTTAAAGATTTTTCTGTATTTTCATGACTATGAAAATTGTACATTCCCACTGAAGGCATCAAAACTATGAATTAACACATGTGGAATTATATACTTAACAAAAAAGTGTGAAATAACTGAAAATATGTCTTATATTCTAGGTTTTTCAAAGTAGCCACCTTTTGCTTTGATGACTGCTTTGCACACTCTTGGCATTCTCTTGATGAGCTTCAAGAGGTAGTCACCGGGAATGGTCTTCCAACAATCTTGAAGGAGTTCCCAGAGATGCTTAGCACTTGTTGGCCCTTTTGCCTTCACTCTGCGGTCCAGCTCACCCCAAACCATCTCGATTGGGTTCAGGTCTGGTGACTGTGGAGGCCAGGTCATCTGGCGTAGCACCCCATCACTCTCCTTCTTGGTCAAATAGCCCTTACACAACCTGGAGATGTGTTTGGGGTCATTGTCCTGTTGAAAAATAAACGATGGTCCAACTAAAAGCAAACCGGATGGAATAGCATGCCGCTGCAAGATGCTGTGGTAGCCATGCTGGTTCAGTATGCCTTCAATTTTGAATAAATCCCCAACAGTGTCACCAGCAAAGCACTCCCACACCATCACACCTCCTCCTCCATGCTTCACGGTGGCAACCAGGCATGTAGAGTCCATCCGTTCACCTTTTCTGCGTCGCACAAAGACACGGTGGTTGGAACCAAAGATCTCAAATTTGGACTCATCAGACCAAAGCACAGATTTCCACTGGTCTAATGTCCATTCCTTGTGTTCTTTAGCCCAAACAAGTCTCTTCTGCTAGTTGCCTGTCCTTAGCAGTGGTTTCCTAGCAGATATTTTACCATGAAGGCCTGCTGCACAAAGTCTCCTCTTAACAGTTGTTGTAGAGATGTGTCTGCTGCTAGAACTCTGTGTGGCATTGACCTGGCCTCTAATCTGAGCTGCTGTTAACCTACGATTTCTGAGGCTGGTGACTCGGATAAACTTATCCTCAGAAGCAGAGGTGACTCTTGGTCTTCCTTTCCTGGGGTGGTCCTCATGTGAACCAGTTTCTTTGTAGCGCTTGATGGTTTTTGCCACTGCACTTGGGGACACTTTCAAAGTTTTCCCAATTTTTCGGACTGACTGACCTTCATTTATTAAAGTAATGATGACCACTCGTTTTTCTTTACTTAGCTGCTTTTTTACCGCCATAATACAAATTCTAACAGTCATTCAGTAGGACTATCAGCTGTGTATCCCCCAGACTTCTGCACAACACAACTGATGGTCCCAACCCCATTTATAAGGCAAGAAATCCCACTTATTAAAACTGACAGGGCACACCTGTGAAGAGAAAACCATTCCTGGTGACTACCTCTTGAAGCTCATCAAGAGAATGCCAAGAGTGTGCAAAGCAGTCATCAAAGCAAAAGGTGGCTACTTTGAAGAACCTAGAATATAAGACATATTTTCAGTTGTTTCACACTTTTTTGTTAAGTATATAATTCCACATGTGTTAATTCATAGTTTTGATGCCTTCAGTGTGAATGTACAATTTTCATAGTCATGAAAATACAGAAAAATCCTTAAATGGGAAGGTGTGTCCAAACTTTTGCTCTGTACTGTATATCAATCCATGACCAATATTACATACCTACGGTATTTTTTTTTTTTTTTTTTTTAAGAAGTGAATAAGATCTCTACCCATGCCCCGAGTGCCACACTCGGCTGCCACCTTTCCTTCACCTGTCCACAAACCCCTCACTACCATGCCTCATGCTGAAATAGATGGTGAAGGCACTGAGTGATGCATCAGTTTCATAGGATTGTCATTTAGTTCATGGCACTACACAAAGGAAAAGACAACGGGGCTGATTTACTAGTCTACTTTGCGGCAGTACTGGAACCGGGGGCGGTTTCCAGGAGTGAGTAAACTTTCTGTAATTGTTTTATCACCCTTTTAATATTTCTAAATTGTATATATGAATGTTGATGAATATTTGCTTTGTAGGCCAACGTCTCTCTGTGGCTTGTGCCCGGTGAGGGGTATACTCCAGAACCCAAGGACTTAGATAAGCTGGCTGAGATAGAAGCAGAACTTCAAATGTATCATAGCGATAAAGACCCTGTTGTGACTATTGATCACGAATCGGGGACGATGGTCCGTGAGTCCAAACAGGTAAACTACGTTCTGTCAAGAAAGCAACGTCAAATTTGGTGATGGGCTTCATAAGAAATAACCAATTTAAGTCAAGGGTATTTTGGGGCTCTACACAATTTAGGCCCTAATTTGGAACGGGGCTCTGCAGGGCGATAGTGCGCATGCGCAACAGCTGCTCCATTCATTGTCTATGGACTGGCGGAAATGACTGAAGGAAGAGCTTGGTTCTGGTTCCAGAGCTCCATTCTTGCCATCACGCGAAAGCCCCAGCGGTGGGGCCTAGAGTAATCAGTAAGGTATTCCTTATCCTGAGGATAGGAGATCACTTCATATTTAGGAATAATCCATTAGAAGGGTTTTGCACTTTCAGGAAATTTAAGCTGAACGTTCTAAAGCACCTAAAATATCCCTTCCTGGTCCAGCCACGCTCTCTGAGGTTCAGTTATTTGGCTGCAGCAGTGACGTCACTTCGATAGTGTGCATAACCGTTATTGCCAATTAGTGAGATAACCTAACAAGTTAAGTGGAGCTAGGTCTTATAGACACTAGGTCAGTTTTGTTACATTATAGCCATGTTGTGCGTTTTACATTTTTGTAATCCTTTTTGTGGCTTGTCATGTTATTAATTCAATAATAAAATTATTTTAAGGCCGGAGTCACACTCAACAAATAAAACAGTGATCCGTGTGTAATCAGTTTGCAATGCGATGATGTGATTTCCTCGCATCTAGTATCCGTATGACTGATGCTGCTCCAGGCGCTCCTCTATGGCTGACGCTGCTCCAGGCGCTCCTCTATGGCTGACGCTGCTCCAGGCGCTCCTCTATGACTGATGCTGCTCCAGGCGCTCCTCTATGACTGACACTGCTCCAGGCGCTCCTCTATGGCTGACGCTGCTCCAGGCGCTCCTCTATGGCTGACGCTGCTCCAGGCGCTCCTCTATGACTGACGCTGCTCCAGGCGCTCCTCTGCGACTGACGCTGCTCCAGGCGCTCCTCTGCGACTGACGCTGCTCCAGGCGCTCCTCTATGACTGACGCTGCTCCAGGTGCTCCTCTATGACTGACACTGCTCCAGGCGCTCCTCTGCGACTGACGCTGCTCCTGGTGCTCCTCTATGACTGACGCTGGTCCAGGCGCTCCTCTATGACTGACGCTGCTCCAGGCGCTCCTCTATGACTGACGCTGCTCCTGGTTCTCCTCTATGACTGACACTGCTCCAGGCGCTCCTCTGCTACTGACGCTGCTCCAGGTGCTCCACTATGATTGACGCTGGTCCAGGCGCTCCTCTATGACTGACGCTGCTCCAGGCGCTCCTCTATGACTGACGCTGCTCCAGGCGCTCCTCTGCGACTGACGCTGCTCCAGGTGCTCCTCTATGATTGACGCTGCTCCAGACGCTCCTCTGCGACTGACGCTGCTCCAGGCGCTCCTCTATGACTGACGCTGCTCCAGGCGCTCCTCTATGGCTGACGCTGCTCCAGGCGCTCCTCTATGACTGACGCTGCTCCAGGCGCTCCACTATGACTGACGCTGCTCCAGGCACTCCTCTTCGACTGACGCTGCTCCAGGTGCTCCTCTATGATTGACGCTGCTCCAGGCGCTCCTCTATGGGTATGTGTCCACGTTCAGGATTGCATCAGGATTTGGTCAGGATTTTACATCAGTATTTGTAAGCCAAAACCAGGAGTGGAACAAATAGAGGAAAAGTATAATAGAAACATATGCACCACTTCTGCATTTATCACCCACTCCTGGTTTTGGCTTACAAATACTGATGTAAAATCCTGACCAAATCCGGATGCAATCCTGAACGTGGACACATACCCTAAGACTGACGCTGCTCCTGGTGCTCCTCTGTGACTGACGCTGCTCCTGGTGCTCCTCTGTGACTGACGCTGCTCCTGGTGCCCCTCTATGACTGACGCTGCTCCTGGTGCTCCTCTATGACTGACGCTGCTCCAGGCGCTCCTCTATGGCTGACGCTGCTCCAGGCGCTCCTCTATGGCTGACGCTGCTCCAGGCGCTCCTCTATGACTGACGCTGCTCCAGGCGCTCCTCTATGACTGACGCTGCTCCAGGCGCTCCTCTGCGACTGATGCTGCTCCAGGTGCTCCTCTATGATTGACGCTGCTCCAGGCGCTCCTCTATGACTGACGCTGCTCCAGGCGCTCCTCTGCGACTGATGCTGCTCCAGGTGCTCCTCTATGATTGACGCTGCTCCAGGCGCTCCTCTATGACTGACGCTGCTCCTGGTGCTCCTCTGTGACTGACGCTGCTCCTGGTGCTCCTCTATGACTGACGCTGCTCCTGGTGCTCCTTTATGACTGACGCTGCTCCAGGCGCTCCTCTATGACTGACGCTGCTCCTGGTGCTCCTCTGTAACTGACGCTGCTCCTGGTGCTCCTCTATGACTGACGCTGCTCCTGGTGCTCCTCTATGGCTGACGCTGCTCCTGGAGCTCCTCTATGACTGACGCTGCTCCTGGTGCTCCTCTATGACTGACGCTGCTCCTGGTGCTCCTCTGTGACTGACGCTGCTCCAAGCGCTCCTCTATGACTGACGCTGCTTCTGGTGCTCCTCTGTGACTGACGCTGCTCCTGGTGCTCCTCTATGACTGATGCTTCTCCTGGTGCGCCTCTATAACTGACGCTGCTCCTGGTGATCCTCTGTGACTGATGCTGCTCCTGGTGCTCCTCTATAGCTGACGCTGCTCCTGGTGCTCCTCTATGACTGACGCTGCTCCTGGTGCTCCTCTATGACTGACGCTCCTGGTGCTCCTCTATGACTGACGCTCTTGGTGCTCCTCTATGACTGACACTGCTCCAGACGCTCCTCTATGGCTGACGCTGCTCCTGGCGCTCCTATATGGCTGACGCTGCTCCTGGCGCTCCTATATGCCTGACGCTGCTCCTGGTTCTCCTCTATGACTGACGCTGCTCCTGGTGCTCCTCTGTGACTGACGCTGCTCCTGATGCTCCTCTATAGCTGACGCTGCTCCTGGTGCTCCTCTATGACTGACGCTTCTGGTGCTCCTCTGTGACTGACGCTGCTCCAGACGCTCCTCTATGGCTGACGCTGCTCCTGGCGCTCCTATATGGCTGACGCTGCTCCTGGCGCTCCTATATGACTGATGCTGCTCCTGGTGCTCCTCTATGACTGACGCTGCTCCTGGTGCTCCTCTATGACTGACGCTGCTCCTGGTGCTCCTCTATGGCTGACGCTGCTCCTGGTACTCCTCTATGACTGACGCTGCTCCAGGCGCTCCTCTGTGACTGACGCTGCTCCTGGTGCTCCTCTGTGACTGACGCTGCTCCTGGTGCTCCTCTGTGACTGACGCTGCTCCTGGTGCTCCTCTGTGACTGACGCTGCTCCTGGTGCTCCTCTATGGCTGACGCTGCTCCTGGTGCTCCTCTGTGACTGACGCTGCTCCTTGTGCTCCTATGACTGACGCTGCTTCTGGTGCTCCTCTATGACTGATGCTGCTCCTGGTGCTCCTCTGTGACTGATGCTGCTCCTGGTGCTCCTCTGTGACTGACGCTGCTCCTGGTGCTCCTCTATGGCTGACGCTGCTCCTGGTGCTCCTCTGTGACTGACGCTGCTCCTGGTGCTCCTATGACTGAAGCTGCTCCTGGTGCTCCTCTGTGACTGATGGTGCTCCTCTGTGACTGATGCTGCTCCTGGTGCTCCTCTGTGACTGACGCTGCTCCTGGTGCTCCTCTATGTCTGACGCTGCTCCTGGGGCTCCTCTATGACTGATGCTGCTCCTGGTGCTCCTCTGTGACTGACGCTGCTCCTGGTGCTCCTCTGTGACTGACGCTGCTCCTGGTGCTCCTCTGTGACTGACGCTGCTCCTGGTGCTCCTCTGTGACTGACGCTGCTCCTGGTGCTCCTCTATGGCTGACGCTGCTCCTGGTGCTCCTCTGTGACTGACGCTGCTCCTGGTGCTCCTATGACTGAAGCTGCTCCTGGTGCTCCTCTATGACTGATGCTGCTCCTCTGTGACTGATGCTGCTCCTGGTGCTCCTCTGTGACTGACGCTGCTCCTGGTGCTCCTCTGTGTCTGACGCTGCTCCTGGCGCTCCTCTATGGCTGACGCTGCTCCTGGTGCTCCTCTGTGACTGACGCTGCTCCAGACGCTCCTCTATGGCTGACGCTGCTCCTGGTGCTCCTCTATGGCTGACGCTGCTCCTGGTGCTCCTCTGTGACTGACGCTGCTCCTGGTGCTCCTATGACTGAAGCTGCTCCTGGTGCTCCTCTATGACTGATGCTGCTCCTGGTGCTCCTCTGTGACTGACGCTGCTCCTGGCGCTCCTCTATGGCTGACGCTGCTCCTGGTGCTCCTCTGTGACTGACGCTGCTCCTGGTGCTCCTCTATGGCTGACGCTGCTCCTGGTGCTCCTCTGTGACTGACGCTGCTCCAGACGCTCCTCTATGGCTGACGCTGCTCCTGGCGCTCCTCTATGACTGATGCTGCTCCTGGCGCTCCTCTGTGACTGACGCTGCTCCTGGTGCTCCTCTATGTCTGACGCTGCTCCTGGGGCTCCTCTATGGCTGACGCTGCTCCTGGTGCTCCTCTGTGACCGACGCTGCTCCTGGCGCTCCTCTATGGCTGACGCTGCTCCTGGTGCTCCTCTGTGACTGACGCTGCTCCAGACGCTCCTCTATGGCTGACGCTGCTCCTGGTGCTCCTCTGTGTCTGACGCTGCTCCTGGCGCTCCTCTATGACTGACGCTGCTCCTGGTGCTCCTCTGTGTCTGACGCTGCTCCTGGCGCTCCTCTATGGCTGACGCTGCTCCTGGTGCTCCTCTGTGACTGACGCTGCTCCAGACGCTCCTCTATGGCTGACGCTGCTCCTGGTGCTCCTCTATGGCTGACGCTGCTCCTGGTGCTCCTCTGTGACTGACGCTGCTCCTGGTGCTCCTATGACTGAAGCTGCTCCTGGTGCTCCTCTATGACTGATGCTGCTCCTGGTGCTCCTCTGTGACTGACGCTGCTCCTGGCGCTCCTCTATGGCTGACGCTGCTCCTGGTGCTCCTCTGTGACTGACGCTGCTCCTGGTGCTCCTCTATGGCTGACGCTGCTCCTGGTGCTCCTCTGTGACTGACGCTGCTCCAGACGCTCCGCTATGGCTGACGCTGCTCCTGGTGCTCCTCTATGACTGATGCTGCTCCTGGTGCTCCTCTGTGACCGACGCTGCTCCTGGTGCTCCTCTGTGACTGACGCTGCTCCTGGTGCTCCTCTATGTCTGACGCTGCTCCTAGCGCTCCTCTATGGCTGACGCTGCTCCTGGTGCTCCTCTGTGACTGACGCTGCTCCAGACGCTCCGCTATGGCTGACGATTCTTTAGCATTTATTGTTAGAAAATATTATTATTAGTTGTAGTAGTATTAGCATGTATTATATATAATTTTTATTTGTAATTATTTTTTACTATGCTTTATGTTGTAGTAAGTAGTATTTATCATTTGTAATGTTTTTGTACATTATTATTATTTGATTGTATATTATAGTTGTAGCCAGATATGGATTCCTAGGAGAATTTTTTTGAGAGGTCTATGGACTTTATAATTTCGTCATGATACATACAGATTGTCGTGGAAGCGCTAGATATCATACCCGCACATAGTTTCTGTGTGGAGTCATACGTCAGACAGGAGTTACACAGATCCAGACCTCGTCCTGCATGACGTACAGATGTCTCCCTGGCAGACGTGGGGCTAATTGACTCGCAGAGAAATTATAGGTAATTCTCCCTGCAGGAAGTACACACGCCAGGCTCTGGCCCTGCAAGTTATATTTAAAGCCATAATATAAGTCTTATGGGTGTCATTTTGTGGCAAATACAAGTGTTTCAGAAAAATGACAAAAACATGCAATTAACCCTCGCCGCACAGTGTGTAATGCAAGATTTTTCCGCATAGCAGAGCTGATTTATGTCTCTGCGGTTCGGGCAGTCGGCGCAGTTTACAGCTTTAAATAAAATGCTCATCGGAAGCAGCTTATTATGCTGAGCGGAGAGCGCTGTACATGTATATTATCTCGGCCTCGTATTCCAGCTCATTGTGTCTTTATTACCCTAATCAAAAGGATCGGAACATTTTTAACCCCTATGAAGACACATTTTTGGTGTTTTCCCCTTTTTAAAAAAAACATGCATTCTTATTTGTATTTTTCCACTGACTTAAAAAATAAAATAATGGCTACTCTTTAGTTCATATATCAATAATACATATGAAAATAAGCAATTTTCTGTTGTCTCTCATCAGAGAAATCTGCTTCTTTCTTTTTTCGGCCAGGACTGATCATTCAAAATTCTCAATTCTGGGGTAAAATGTGTTTTCAGTGAAGACAGACTGTCCCATTACTGAGATAGGAGATGACAGTTGGTGCTGATAAGCTTCTATGTGGAGGAGGAGCTCTGCTGATAGCTCCTCCCCTCTACAGAGTCTCATGAGCACCGTCATCTCCTATCTCAGTGATGTAACAATCTGTCTTCACTGAATACACATTTTACCCCAGAATTGTGAGAATGGATGGCCATTCCTAGGAGGAGAAACAAGCAGATTTCTCAGATATTTTACAAAGTTTATTATTTTCAAGTGTGCTATTCATTTATGAAATAAAGATTAAAACAGCGGTTACTCTTTAACCATAGTAGGACTTGTTTGTCGCCTGACCAGATGTTATGAATGACATGGCATGGTTACATTTTATTATTTTGTAGATCGGACTTTTATGGACACAACGATATCATATATTTTTGTTTTCGATTTTTTTTTTTTTAATCGGGGGAAAAAACAAAATTATATTTTTATATACACTTTTTTAATCTTTTTTTTATTATTCAGATTTTATTTTATTTTTAAGTCCCCATTAGAGACTTAAAGCTGCAATCAAATGTTTGTACTATATACTGCAATTCTTCACTACTGCAGCATATAGAGAACATGTGGATGTCCTATGAATCCAAGCTGGTGAGTGGGTCTCATGTGAGTATAAAAGGTGGCGGTAACGTGGCACTTCAGTAGGCTACCACCTGTCATGGCACTTGATTGATTCACAGGGGTTTATAGGCCATGGGCGCAATTGAACAAATTAGGCGCCGCTGTCAGAGATTGATGACAGCATTCAAGCAATTAAACAGCAGCGAATGTAGGTAGAACTTTGAGGCCGGCGTCAGCAGTATGAAACAGCCAGCACCTGTCCTATATACAGCTGGCGCAGCTCCTGATCCCGCTTCAGACACCTGCCCTGACATGTGACCTACATATGCATCACATGTTGGGAAGGGGTTAAATTCTAGAAGATGGAGGCCCAACTGCTGGCACCTATCAGAAGGGGTTGCGGCACATGTGCATACATTATGCCGTGCGTTTGAATGGGATTACAAGCGTTGTCTCACACAAGCAAATACGACTGAGCTTGCAGTACCTTTTACTGCCATTATACATAGCCCGGCGCTGTGCCCCTGAGCGACCTTTTCAATCAGCTGATCAGTGGACGTGTCCCTGGAATCGGACCTTCACCAATCTAAATAGAGCATGAAAATTAAAGTCCAGATATAATGAAAGGACCTCCATGTGGAAGATCCTCCAAGCCAGTGCTATGATCTGCCATTCCTTTTGGCAACCAAAGGATACTATAATATTATTAGTACTAATAGTTAGTGTATAATATTAATAGATTGGCTGGGAATCTGACCACGGAGTTTCCCCTCGCTCACCAGAACGTGAAGTATGCGGTGGATAGTTATGTGCACCGCCGCTTCATTCGGACAGTACGAGACTATCGGAAATGGTGATGGAGAAGGGTAAAAGCAGCTTGGTAGAAGTCACTCTGCCATATTTTATGTATAAACGGAAGAAGCTTGGATTTGCACTTCTGTGGTATATTTGTGTATTTGATATAGCGACACTTTTTTTTAAATATTGGCGCCTATCATTTACACGCGGGATAATGAAGAACAGACTGTTGTGTGCTTTTCATTATATTTGCAGTATTAGTGAGGATCAGGTATCATGGTTATGTATGCTGTTAAAACACTGGTAGCTTTATGGATTTGGAGCACAATGTATTATACGTGTCTATCTCGGGGGTAACGGCGAGGTTTTCACCGGGGCTCCCATTTAGTTATCATGAGCAGAGATGGGCAAACCCGAACAGTAAAATTCAGGGTACGTACTGAACACCAACTGTTCGGGCACTGACCCCAAACAGGGACTTCACCAGGAAGACCATTTTACTGTTCGGATACGGCACCCCAAACATCTGCATGACAGTGCAAGAATAACCAGCAGCTCTGATCGGCAGTAAGATTAATACCACCAGTCAGAGATCTGTGGTTCCCACGCTGTCAGGTGACTGGAGGTAAAATGTTTTCCTCCGGTCACAGCAGTCGGCTGATGGGACTACTACTCTCATCAACCTACACCAGCTGCCGCTAATAACCACAAGAGCTAGCGGCGGCTGATGGGATTATCCATAAGCCGATGCCTGCACTCTAAATAAATAATAAACAAAAAAGTGGGTTCCCCTGTATTTTTGATAACCAGCCAGGCAAAACTGGCAACTGCGGGCTGCAACCCTCAGCTGTCAGCGTTAGCAAGGTAAGTTATCAATAATAGAGGGGTCCTCACCCCATTTTTTTTTAATGATTTGAATAAATGATTTAAAAAAGCGGTGTGTGGTCCCCCCCGTTTTTGACAACCAGCCAAACTAAAGCACACAGCTTGGGGCTGGTATTCTCAGGCTGGTAAGGGGCCTTAAAATAGCAGCCCACAGCTTCCCAGAAAAAGCACATCTATTAGATGCGCCAATTCTGGCACTTTGCCCGTCTCTTCTCACTTGCCCTGTGGCGGTGGCAAAATGGGGTTCATATTTGTGGGGTTGATGTCACCTTTGTATTGTCTGGTGACATCAAGCCCACGGCTTAGTAATGGAGAAGCATCTATATACTGTGAGCGCACACACAGCCCTCTATATAGCATAAGAGCCCACACACACCTCCTTATATACAGCATGAGCTCCCACATAATATCCTATATACAATTTCAGCTCCAACATAGCTCCCTGTATACAGTATAAGCCCCCACATAGCCTCCTATGTACAGTATGAGCCCCCACATAACATCCTATATTCAGTATGAGCCCCCACATAACCTATATAGTGTGAGCTCCCACATAGCCTCACTATATACAGCTTGAGCCTCACATAGCCCCCTAATACAGCATGAACCCCACATAGCCTCCTATATAGAGTATGACTCCCCACATAGCCTCCTATGTTCACTACCAGACAATTTTACGTTTTTCATTTTTCCCCTTCTTCCAAGAGAACTTTTTTATTTTTATGGCCATATAACCATATGAGAGCCTGTTTTTTGTACGATGAGTTGTACTTTTGATTAACACCATTCATTTTACCTTATAGTGTACTGGAAAATGGTAAAAAATTCTAAGTGCGTTGAAATTGCAAAAAAAAGTACAACTCCACAAATAGTTTTTTTTATTTATTTATTTTTTTATTTACCATGTTCATTATATGTAAAACTGACCTGGCAATATGATTTTCCAGGTCAGTACGAGTACACAGATACCGAACATATATAGTTTGTCTTTTATTTAGGTTTTGGAAATGTGAAAAAAAAAATTGTAATTCTTGCGTTTTGATTTTTTCTCTTGTTATGCTGTTTACCTATCAGATTAATTGCTTTTATATTTTGATAGCTCGAACATTTCTGAACTCGATGATACCAAATATGTGTATTTTTTATTGTTTCATTTTTAAAGGAGCAAAAGGGGGATTATTTGAACTAGTGTTTTATTTATTTTTTTAACTGTCTTCAATAGTCCCCTTAGAAGACTTGAAGCTGCAATTGCTCGAGCTCTTGTTCTACAAGCACTGCTACGTAAAGCAGAAATCTCAATCTATGAACGGCAGCCACGAGCCGACGTTCACAGGAGATTCACAATGACAGGCACGTAGGTCAGCAGCCGAGCCCTAGCTGACATGACAACCCATCAGCCTTCCGCAATCACTTGACAGTATCACCGATGGGCAGGATGAATGACGCGCTTCTGGCCGGCGCATGTGTGGTCCCCCATTCCCTCCAACCCAGCAGTATTCAACTATGTATGAACAAATTCCCTGCCTAGCCATCTGTGTGTAACAGTGAAATCAAGGTATAGGAAAAGCATTTATATTGTCCCCTTTTCCTATGCTGACTAGGGCTTTGACTAGTCTATGGAGCGTTAGTTTCCCCAGACTAGTCAGCCCTCTTTCCATATTATCACGCCCCTATGGGTGTGATAACAATTTTCTGGAGCAGTCGTCATTGCTGACTCCAGACTAACAAACAGGCAATCCCTGCATGTGTTGTGGTTGTCGAACAGTCGAGAGACATACTGCCGCTGGCACTCGAACATATGTTTCGAGCACGCCGAAGACACTCGGATAGCACCCGAGCATGCTTAGATAACACCTTATCCCAGCACATGGGCTCATCAGTAGTACTGCAGCCAAGCGCCTATTCAGCTCCAGATGTAAGCTGAGCTTTGGTAGTCTCCCACCTATTTGAGATCTATCCTAAGAAAGGGAGGTCAATATCTTAATCCCATGAACATGAGGCTTGGGCTAGTGAAAGGTGCTCGGGATTTATTTCTATAGTTGTCCCATCGTGTTAGCGTCTAGATCACCCATCGGTGTGGTGGGCCATTCCCTCAAGTAGTGAAATGACCATTTTCCTAAAATCCTATAAAGAGAAGCCAGCGCCCAGAGCTGGGGATAAGAATGTGCGCATTGCTTCCGCTTGCTGCTGAATAGAGGTATTGAGCTCTGCAGGAGAATTGTCTGAATGTGATACAAGTCCAGGCTTCAGGTAAAGGGAGACGTCGAGAGGAGGAGGTCTTCTTTCCTACCCTGGAGCTGAATAGCATTATTCGTGAGTATGATGGAGGAATGCACTGCCGTCTCTTCTCTGATCTGAGTGTAGCTGTAGACATTCTGCATTGCGGTGGGGTGGGAGTGGATTAGGAGGATGTCTATGAGTCGCCCTGGCAGGGCCGTGGGGTACTCGGTACCGGGTCCGGTGTTTACAGGGGGATGTCACGGTGGCGACCCGGTCCATGGCCCTGGGCGCCCATGTAAAAGGGAAAGGTCTTTAAAGGGAATAAAGTTTATGTTCGTGACGCCACCTCTGGTATTCGGTCAGTGGGGACCGACGCTGCTTTAAGGGGTCCTCTGGGGTGATGTTATGGCAGCTAGATGGTATAACTTCCCACAGGTGAAGTATATCCCCAGGGCTCCCGGTGTGTAGATGGAAGATGGTGAATGGTGCAGTAAAGAACGAGGACACAGGTTTGCAGTCTCTTTACCTTGTTTACTGAAGACTTCAGGCAGCCACAGTTCAGGGAACCAGATCACAGGGCAGGCAGGGTCCGGCCGGCTTGGAGGCAAGTTAGGAGTCCCCTTATCCAGGTGGAAATCAAAGCCTTCCTCTAGCGCTGTAGTGTTGTAGTTCCTAACTGCCTATGGCTTCATATAAGGTCTTCACAGATGTTCTCTCTCTCTGTCCCCCGTATAGGATAGGACATAACCCGTGTGACTGGTGACTTGAGCCTGTTTATAGGGACTCTAGCATGCCCCGAGCTCTATGGGTGTCACCGTGCCTCCTGGGTATTAAGGCGGACAGGTAACTTGGAGTTCAGCTGTCCTGCCAATCTCTGATGTAAGTCGTAGAGGCCCTTACAACCTTGGTGTTCCGGCTACCGGTCTCTGCGCCTCAGAAGGAGAAAGCCTGCTCGTGGCTAGTCTCCCACTGATGTTTCTCTCTTGTGCTTCACTCTCCTACACGCTCACTGCAATATATTCGGCTTTCGTATAATCTCTTTCCAGGAACTGCAGCACTGCGGCTACATAGCTCCGTACACCCTCTTCTGCCTCAGACTGCTCCAGTCTGTTTCCTGGCACAAACTTTCTAACTTTCCCTACAAACTACCATATATATGGTGAGTCACCTAGTAAATAGGATCAAAAGCTCCCCCTGGTGGCCTGGAGTGTGAATGTGTTGCATGCTTGGGTTTACCTGGTGACAGTTATCCCTTCTTGCCTCCAAATGTAACATCACTCTCCCCGTGAGGAAATCAATGCTACTGTGACGACCAGGACCCTGGGGCGTCACATCTACAAAATGACTTTTCATTACCAGAGAGGGGTGCAGAGTCCAGATGCCCCTTTGCCAGCGTGGAAGGTCGGCTCACTTAGCTTCTCCCCGAGGTAGACACAGGCACACGTGTGGTTAAAGTCTCTGGGTGGTTTATTGCTTCATAAACGAAACTCCCAAACTGGTAACAGAAAAACAGCTTGTCCGGTTCAACTGAAAATAAAAAGTTCATATACAGTCCTGCACAGTTCATCTGGGACAACACCTATGGCAGCTCTCACAGGAGCTACCAGTCAGGAGGCTTCCTTTCCTCCATACACACCAACAGAGGAATAAAAACTAGCTGGACAATGAACTCTCTCCAGCCACGTCCTGGAGGTGGAGATATGGTGGGTAGGTGTCCCGCCCATCTCTGACCTACCCACCAGGAAAGCCAGGCCCATATAGCGACTAGATTGCTATCATCACATATCATGCTGGAGAAAACACTTATGGCTTTCACATCACACAGGAAAGCAACCTTTGTGACACATATCTCCCTTCATGTACGGTAGGGGCGGGGAACCTCCGCTCCGCATGCAGCCCTCGGTGGCTTTTCATGCAGCCCACGGGAAGGTCCCCAGAGTCCGCAATGTCCGGGCGGCAGCCGGCTCTTTAACTCCAAGTGCACGGCACGCAGAGTTCATCACAGAACGCTGCCTGCCCTGCACATGAATGGTGTCATCGGGGTGGGCAGGGTTAGTGATGGGTGGGCGGGGTTAGCTCCAGGGTGGGTGGGGCTAGCACCCCCGGTGGGCGGGGCCAGCACAAATGCTCTCCTGTCCCGGAAGAGGAGCTGCTGCAGCCAGAGAGTCCAGAGCGATCTCTGTGCTAGCAGCTCTGCAGGTGATCTGTTTCCCTCAGCTAATCTATGTGCCCAGTGTGATCTCTGTGCCACCCCTGCTATGTGCCCCAATATGATCTCTTTACTCCCCCCAACTATAAGCCGCCTGTGAAATCTGTGCCTCCCAGCTATGTGCCCCATGTCATCTCTGTGCCCCTCCTGTGAGCCCCAGCTATGTGCCCCAATATGATCCCTTTACTCCCCCAACTATAAGCCCCCTGTGATCTTTGTGCCTCCCAGCTATGTGCCCCATGTCGTCTGTGTTCCTCCTGTGATCCCTGTGCCCCTCAGCTATGTGCTCCAATATGATCTCTTTGCTCCCCCAATTATTAGCCCTCTGTGATCTCTGTGCCTCCCAGCTATGTGCCCCCATGTCATCTCTGTGCCCCTCCTGTGATCTATGTGCCCCCTGTGATCTCTGTGCACCCCGCTATGTGCCCCATATGATCTTTTTGCTCCCCCAACTATAAGCCCCCTGTGATCTCTGTTCCTCCCAGCTATGTGCTCCCATGTCATCTCTGTGCCCCTCCTGTGATCTATGTGCCCCCTGTGATCTCTGTGCACCCCGCTATGTGCCCCAATATGATCTCTTCGCTTCCCCAACTATAAACCCCCTGTGATTTCTGTGCCTCCCAGCTATGTGCCCCATGTCATCTCTGTGCCCCTCCTGTGATCCCTGTCACCCCAGCTATGTGCCCCTTGTGATTTATGTGCTCCTCAGTGATCTCTGTTCCCCCTGTGATCTCTATGCTCCCTGTGATTTCTGTGCTCTCCTGTTATTTGTGCCCCCCAGCTATATGCCCCCTGTGATCTCTGTGCACCCCAGCTATGTACCCCCTGTGATTTCTGTGTCCTCCAGCTATATGCCCCCCTGTGATCTCTGTTCCTCCTAGCTATGTGACCCATGTCATCTCTGTGCCCCTCCTGTGATCCCTGTGCCACCAGTGATCTGTTCCCCCTGTGATCTCTCTGCCCCCCAGCTATATGCTCCCCTGTGATTTCTGTGCCCTCCAGCTATATGCCCCCTGTGATTTCTGTACCCCCAGCTATGTACCCCTTGTGATATTTGTGCCACCTATGATCTGTCCACTCCAGCTATGTGCCCCCCAGCTATGTGCCCCTCCATGATCTGTGCCCCCCAGCTATGTGCCCTTCTTTGATCTTTGTGCCCCCCCTGTGATCTTCGTGCAACTCCTGGTCTGGAAAAGCAGCTGCGAGAAGCAATGTGATCAATATCAACTAAAACATGACAGCTGCACCAAAGAGAAGCAGCTCCAGCTATCACATTAAGGGTGAGTTACCGTAATTAATTGTTTGACTAAAATATACAGGGGTAATTTTCAAGGTGATCATTTTTATGTGGCCCCCGGATGATAGTAGAAATTTCCAAATGGCCCCGGAAAAAGGTTCCCCTCCACTGATGTACGGCATCAGTGACCCTGTCACACTAGCTATATTATATAAAAAAAGGGAAGATATATTACACTTGCTACAGTTTTTGCATTTTGGTGGAGAGGCATGGAGTAAAGCCTATACATGCATGAGATAAGCGCTGCTATGGTGTAGATGTTACTGAGCCTTCTCTCTGGAACTGGTGCTTGATAAGAATTATGGGCATGTGTCTGGCACTGAGATACCCTAAATAGTGTGCAAACTGGCTGGCACTGTTTGGCAGGGGTACACCATGGGGTGCAGCTATTCGATCATTGACTAACATTAGGCTCCTATATGAAAACAGCCCTTGGCCTGGAACCTCTTACTTTTACATGGCCCTCAGTGACTTCTAATATTCTCATAATTTATGGTACAGGCAGCATTATTTCATATATATGAACCTATTAGTCAGTCATTTCTGATTTATTTTCTTCCCACACGTAAAGAAATTATAAAGTGGAAATAAAAACCATAGGTTCCTCCGGGTGCAGCTATGAGGTGATGAACGAGCGCCCGTGATGAATTAGCTGATTTATGCAAGTGTACAAAACTTTACTGCGAAACTGCTGCACATTAAGAGACTACATTGCTCCTTGTCATTTGCAGGAAATACTGGGTAACTACTTGCGGCCACAAAGGAATCTCATAAAAGTTGCCTTCTTTATGCAAACCCTGTATTCCCATGTTCCTTACCTAGTACTCTGCCTGTATCTACCATTCTTCACTGTAGCATTGATGTCTTTTTCTCTGCCAGGCAATAATCAAGATAAGCAGATTGGTAAGCGGTGGTTGAACATGTGCAGCGCTTACAAGTGGTTTGCAATAAAGTTTGTAAATGCTGCTCAGAAGCTTTCTGTTATTGCCCATTCCAGCTAATTTCCTGCGATGCTGATCACTTTTCTTGCAGCAGCGGTGAATGCATAGATTGGACCAGCGACACAATGATATTAGTTAAATTGTTAAACAAGCAATTGTGCGCTGTCCCGAAGGAGGCAGCGGAGCTGTGCGCTCCTGAGAAAGCAAGGCGAGACAGACTCTTTAAGAAAGGTATTATTGTGAGCTAGAGTCGGATGGACGGCATTTGGGAACCAGATAATTGACAGGAGCCTCATTGATGGGCATAGTGCAGTCCCTTAAATTGCAGCAAAAGGAGTCACCCTGCAGATGCAAAATCCATGCAGTAATGGAGGCAGAATCGGAGACTAGTACAGTAACAACATCATAGAATAGCCCTCACCATTGTGTGACCACACAAATGTGCCAGTCTGATACAGCATCCATCTTCTCCTTGGGAGTACTGTATACTAAAAGCAAGTCACATTTCTATAAGCAATCTGTGTCCTCCTGAATGTAGCTGACGTAAGGTCTACCGGAAATAGTGGCTCTGTAGTCTAAGCCAGAGGGTCAGGGCTGGTGAAGCTCCTGTAATGATGGTCACAATTGGTCTGGTGAAGCTCCTGGAATGATGGTCAGAGCTCGTGAAGCTCCTGTAATGATGGTCAGAGCTGGTGAAGCTCCTAAAATGATCGTCAGGTCTGGGGAATCTCTTGCACTGATTGTCAGAGCTGTTGAAGCTCCCACAATGATGGTCAGAGCTGGTGAAGCTCCCGCAATGATAGTCAGAGCTGGTAAAGCTTCGGCAATGATGGTCAGAGCTGGTGAAGCTCCGGCAATGATGGTCAGGGCTGGTGAAGCTCCCGCAATGATGGTCAGAGCTGGTAAAGCTCCCGCAATGATGGTCAGAGCTGGTGAAGCCCCCGCAAGGGTGGTCAGAGCTGGTGAAGCTCCCGCAATGATGGTCAGAGCTGGTGAAGCTCCCGCAATGATGGTCAGAACTGGTGAAGCTCCCACAATGATGGTCAGAGCTGTTGAATCTCCCGCAATGATGGTCAGAGCGGGTGAAGCTCCCGAAATGATTGTCGGAGCTGGGGAAGCTTCTGCACTGATTGTTAGAGCTGATGAAGCTCCTGCAATGATTGTCAGGGCAGGCAGCAGATAAGAGATCATAACCAATGGAAATAAAAATTTGGAGAACCTTCTTTGCACTTAAGGGGAACTTTAGAACTTTATTGTTCAGGCAATTGGAATTGAGTAGAGGGCCCTTAAGGAATCTTTGGTTGGCAGGACATTGAAAAGAACATATTTGGTGCATTTTTCGCATATGTACACTATAGGCAGCAGCAGATGTACCAGCAGGAGGGCATTGATGGGGAGCAGAAGTGCAGGCTGTGAATCTGGGAAGACAAGGAAGAGATGGGAAACACTAATGAATAGGGGTAGAGCAGCAGTGGCAGTGGGGGGTAGCTTTCGTTTGTTTTGCCAATTTTATCAGACTGGACTGGAAAAATATCAGTCTCCACATATAATTGTTTTCATTCAACAACAATGACCTAAGATCCTGAAGGTGGTTACTATATTAGAATGTTATCTGTATATCTTTTAGTATTCACTGGTTAAGGTATAGAGAATAAATGTTAGATCGGAGGGGGTCTATTAGTACCCCCACTGATCGCTAGAATGGGGTACCCTAGTTTTTGTTCATCCCTGCAATGCCCTTGCTGGGAATCCATTGTATGGAGCGGTGGTAATTATTGCACGCTGTCAAGCCAAAAGCTTGGTGCATCATTATGCATGTTGAGGGCCTTCCCCCGTGTGTGCATGCCTACTGACACTCTCTGAGCCAAGCCTCTCTGCACATGCCTCTCATTAATCTAAAACACCCAGAAGTATAGTGAACTAGATGGTGGCCCGATTCTAACACATCGGGTATTCTAAAATCTGTATGTAGTTTATTTATGAAGTTTTCAGAATAATGCAATTTACACACAGGATTCAGCCGGCAGGCCGCGACCAATTAGAGAAGCGTGGTTCAAATTGCCACGTAGTATATTGCCCAGCCACGTAGTATATAGCACAGACACGTAGTATATAGCACATACACATAGCATATTGCCCAGCCACATAATATATTGCACAGCCACGTAATTTATTGCACAGCCACGTAGTATATAGCACAGAGACGTAGTATATAACACTCTCCATGCAGTATATAACACCGGCCACGTAGTATATAGCACAGCGATGTAGTATATTGCCCAGCCACATAATATATACCACAGCTACGTAATATATTGCACAGCCACGTAATATATAGCACAGCCACGTAGTATATAACACAGCCCATGCAGTATATAACACAGGCCACGTAGTATATAGCACAGCGATGTAGTATAGATCACAGACATGTAGTATATAGCACAGACACGTAGTATATAGCACAGACACTTAGTATATAGCACAGACACGTAGTATATTGCCCAGCTACGTAATATATTGCACAGCCACATAGCATATTGCACAGCCACGTAATATATTGCACAGCCACGTAGTATATAGCACAGCCATGTAGTATATAGCACAGAGATGTAGTATATAACACTGCCCATGCAGTATATAACCCAGGCCACGTAGTATATAGCACAGCCACGTAGTATATAGCACAGAGATGTAGTATATAACACTGCCCATGCAGTATATAACCCAGGCCATGTAGTATAGAGCACTGCAATGTAGTATATTGCCCAGCCACATAATATATACCACAGCCATGTAGTATATAGCACAGCCCATATAGTATATAGCACAGAGATGTAGTATATAACACAGCCCACACAGTATCTAACAGCCCACGTAGTATATAGCAATGTGGGCACCATATCCCTGTTAAAAAAAGAATTAAAATAAAAAATAGTTATATACTCACCCTCCGTCAGCCCCCCGGATCCAGCCGAGGCGTTTACCGATGCTCCTCGCGACGCTCCGGTCCCAAGAGTGCATTGCGGTCTCGCGAGATGATGACCGCTACGTCATCATCTTGCGAGACCGCAATGCATAGACCTGTCATCAGAGCGTCGCGAGGAGCCGGAAAGGCGCCTGGAAGGTGAGTATATGATGATTTTTTATTTTTTTTTTAATTACTTTTAACATTAGATCTTTTTTACTATTGATGCTGCATAGGCAGCATCAATAGTAAAAAGTTGGTCACACAGGGTTAATAGCAGCGTTAACGGAGTGCGTTACACCGCGGCATAACGTGGTCCGTTAACGCTGCCATTAACCCTTTGTGAGCGCTGACTGGAGGGGATTATGGAGCGGGCACTGACTGCGGGGAGTAAGGAGCGGCCATTTTGCCGCCAGACTGTGCCCGTCGCTGATTGGTCGTGGCCGTTTTGCCGCGACCAATCAGTGACTTGGGATTTCTGTGACAGACAGACAGACAGAAGGACAGACAGAAAGACGGTAGTGACCCTTAGACAATTATATAGTAGATGAGGGGCTTTAGAGAGGAACCAAGGAGAAGTATATGACTGCTCACACTGTGCGCACTAGCACTGACACCTTGTGTACGGCCGGGCTCAAACAGTGTCATTGTGCATGCACCCACACATGCTTCGTTTAGACCAGAGGTGTCAAATTGCATTCCTCGAGGGCCGCCAACAGGTCATGTTTTCAGGATTGCCTTAGCATTCCACAAGGTGCTGGAATCATTCTGTGCAGGTGATTAAATTATCACCTGTGCAATACAAGGAAATCCTGAAAACATGATCTGTTGGCGGCCCTCGAGGAATGCAGTTTGACACCTCTGGTTTAGATAGTGCTCACTTGCCAGAGAGAGCACTATCAGTGACAAGCAGGGGAAGGCCCTCAACATTCAAAATTAGGCAGCGTAACAGTTCACTGAGCACTCTGCCATGCCAACGGTGCAGCAAAGCCCACTTATATTTGTATGCGAATTAAGTATTTTTCTTAGGCACTGTAACACTAACAGGTACAGTGCTAGTATGATTTTTTTGATGCCTTGTCCCTTGAATTACTGTATAGATAGTTTAATATTGGATGATGGTCATTCAAACCCACCGATTTTGTGTATATGGGGGGGTCCTGACTCTCCCCGGATAGATGTTGTTGGCAGAAACAGTGATCAGGTCAATGGAAAGTCAATGACTTATCCTTTTTGTTTTCAGGGGTACCTGGCAGTGACTTTCTCCTTTCTCCACATTCAAGTGACATGGCTGCTTGGCCAAGTTGATAGTAGGGAGAGATAGACTAGAGACGTTGATCTTACATAACTTATGCCCTTTAATGGCAGCCCACCATACTTGGTGGGAGATATGAAGGCCATGGTCTTGGCCTGGCATGTAATAACGACAGGTTTGCATATTTTAAATGGAATAAAGGGGTCTCAATAGATGTGTTATGTTCTATATAAACATGGCTGCCTCCACTTCCATACACAGCTGTTCTTCTAGGAAGACATCTGGAGAATACTAGCCCACACTTACAGGAAGTATGTGAGATGCTGAAGTGACTCATTACACATCCTCCATTGTACTGTCATCTCTTTACCTCCTTTTCAGGAAGTTTCAGTGCTCAACTTTGGGAACCTGGAGTCTGCGCCGGGGGAGAAAGTTTTACGTTACACAAAGGAGCTGCGAGAACAGAAGACTCGTCTGAAGGAAATAGACCAGCAACTTGAAGACATCCAACGGAGCAGCAGCAGCGCTCTAAGATCAGGCACTGGTTGCAGCTCGCTGCCGAGTGAGTCATCTGAGCATATTTCAGAGTATTAACATGGGCCTTATTCTTCACACAATGTCTCTGTGTTTCTCCATGACGAGTATTGGGACTGAAGGACGTGATGTACAAGCGAGAAGGAGACAGACTCGTCATTATATAAAAGAGGTGAACTTACTAATTAGTAACAGACCAGTTCATTAAAAGGCCCATGCTTTCAACTTATGCAACTTCTTTAGCAAAGTCTCAAGTCCATTCCAATCAGAACAATTGAGACATGTCTACAGGTCATGAAAGCCTCTTTTTGGCGTACTAGTTATTAGTTGGGACTCCCTCTACCCCCCACTTCCACCATTCTGAACCCTCAGCTTTGACTACAAACGTCTCTCTTTCTGGAGGATCCAGCACGTCTATGCTTTACATGGTCAGCTCATTGATATCAATGGGTGATTTATAATACTTCATTACCCCTGTGGTGGCACTGTAGGGAAACCGAACACTTGCTGCTCGGTTCCACCATCTTATCAGTAGGCCCAACTAAAAAGAAAAAGGAATTATTCAAAGCAGTTAAATGATTTAATTAATGTAAGAAGATTTTCAGAGCCTCAAAGATTACTGAAGGAAGTATGGGCTCATGCACATGACAGATTCTTGGGATGCTGAATTTAAGGAATTTTTGTCAAGGTTGCAATGAGATAACTAAGAATGTAGGACACAGGCTTCCAGGATAAAAAGAATAAAAAAAAGACTTAAGGTGTCCAAACACTTTACAGGAACATCAGCTGAGCGCACCGATTTCTGGTGGAATTGGCCAACCATCTAGTGATTGTGGAGCTCAGGGAAAAGAAGGACCGGGCATGTTGGATTTCAACATGCTCAATCCTTTGTTTTCAAGGGACATAAGCTACGTCTGGAGTTGTTTGGCAGCAGATTAAGCCCCCTCAGTCCCCACTGATAACACAATCGAGTTGAGCGCACGTGTGTTGGGAATATCGATTGAAATAAGGTATGGTCACTCATGACCATCTGCTATTGGGAAATCTCACCATTACGTTAGTGTAGAGCACAGCCACTAGCGCTTTAACCCAGACAGCGCCAATTACAGGATTGTATTGTAATATTTCTGCCAGAAACTTTTTTTTTAAATAGTGGCTGAGATATAGAAATGCAACATGACACATTTCTTCCACTGCTTAATGCCGTTTTTTGGTTTACTTAGTAGCAACCTATCATCTGATTCACATTGCCCACAACACGGTTGCCTAATATTTTTTTCCCTGAAACGTTCTGGCGTTTCAGAGGGGAAATAGTTTAAAGATCCACGGACAAGATGAGTCCGGCACCACCACTGGCCAGCTCTTCAGAGTGCTGCTATAGGTGATCGATAGGTGTCTCACTTAGCGAGAGACCTTTCAATCATCTGAAGTAGGGCTGGAAAAAGCCGGCAAAGGGAAAATAAAAAAGCTCACCAATGCTTGGCTAACACATTCACAGTCTTTCCAAACTGCTTAACAGGGATCTGTCACCAGCTGTCACAATATTAATGTCATACATTATCAAATAAGTGTCAAACCAGATGAGGCTGGTGTACTTACTTTGAGAATCCATGTCAGAGTGGCCATATAATCCTATTATAAAAGTTTGAATGCTTGATCCTAAAATGAACATTTAATGAGACCAGGTTTAGCTCTATGGTGCTGGTATTTTTAGTATTAGTACATCATTATTGGCTAACAGGATGAATGTCAGGAAACGTACACAAAAATCATTTCATTACTGACCTGACCAATAAAACAATGAAATCGTACATTTTTATTGATTTTTTGTTTATTTTTTTTTTTTACAAAAACTTCCTAACACCACTCTTCGCAGTACATAAGCACACTGTGAGCACTGACTTTTTTTTTTGCATCTATACTAAACTAGTCATCTTCATGTTAAATTTGGTTGAAAATATTGTAATGAATATAAAAAATTAGGAAGAGAGTTAAGAAAAAAACATAACACCAGTAACACCATTGACTTCGAAACTAGTGACCCAAATCAACAGTATCATTGATTGATGAAGGCTGATCATGTGCAACCATCGCTTCTTGAGGTTACTTTAAAAAACTTTTGCAGAACGCCACACTTTATAGGTGGTCTCTATTACTTTTCCTTAGTCAACCACAAAGTGCTATGTGGTATAATACTGGTTACTATCAATGATTCAGAGGTTGAATTAAAAAAAAAAAGCAGGTTACAATACTTGAGTTATGAAGTCATAGTCTCATGAATGAGTGAATATTGAATTTGATGTTTTAACCAATGTGCTGACCAGGCATAACTCTTTTTTTCACCAGGAGCTAAAACTGTTAACCCCTTTCCAAAATTGGGCGTAATAATACGCCGTTGTCTCCCATGGAGACTATTGAAGCATGCAAAAAGGAAAAAAAAAAGTTTTTAAAAATATTAAAAAAATAAATAAAAGTTCAAATCACCCCCCTTTCGGCCCATTCAAAATAAAACAATAAAAAAAAAATCAAACATACACATAATAATAATAATAATAATAATTTGGTATCGCCAAGTCCAGAATTGCCCGATCTATCAATATAAAAAAAAATTAACCCGATCACTAAACGGCGTAGCGAGAAAAATGGTCAAAACGCCAGAATTACGTTTTTTTGGTCGCCGCAACATTGCATTAAAATGCAATAATGGGTTATCAAAAGATCGTATCTGCACCAAAATGGTACAACAAAAATGACAGCTCAGTGCACAAAAAATAAGCCCTCAACCGACCCCAGATCACGAAAAATCGAGACACTATGGGTATCGGAAAATGGCGCAATTTTTATTTTTTTTAAACAAACTTTGGATATTTTCACCACTTAAATAAAAAAGAACGTAGACATGTTTGGTGTCTATGAACTCGTAATGACCTGGAGAAAGGTATCGGCAGGTCAGTTTTAGCGTTTAGTGAACATGGTATTAAAAAAAACCTGGGATTGCACTTTTTTTTTGCAATTTCACTGCACTTGGAATTTTTTTCCCGTTTTCCAGTACACGACATATTAAAACCAATAGTGTAATTCAAAAGTACAATTCGTCCCTCAAAAAACAAGCTCTCACATGGCCACATTGACGGAAAAATAAAAAACTTATGGCTCTGGGAAAAAGGGAAGCAAATGAAAATGCAAACCCAAAAATTCCTCTGGTAGTTAAGGGGTTAAACAGCTGCCTAATGATGGGCATCTCTGGTTTGGCATATATTCCCAGTCATATTTCAGTCGTATTGTGCTTTCTGAACTGTCTGAAATCTGAAAGAGCCAGGTATGGGAAGAGACTAGTCTTTGGCACTTCTCTCAGGCTTCTTCCCACTTGGCTTGATTGGCAGGCGCCTACCTAGAAGCAAATATGGAGAGACCTGTCAGCTAAGCCAAGTTGGGTGATGGGGAGCCTCCCAACAGATTACTCTTCCACTGCCAGTATCCTTATTGAAGCTATATTTTCTCCAAAATGGCACAATGTTTCAAGATAAAGATAACTATCTATAATGAAGGTGGCTGTCTGGATTTCATGCTTTTTCTGTATGGCTCTTCTTAAAAAGGAGACATTGACTTGCAGAGTATAAATCTATTTGGAGCACCAGAAGACCGTTTTCTTTCTTCTGGCAGACAGGTAATTTACATACTTTTTCCCCAGAGAGCATTGCCTCTAATAAAACCTACTTGAGGTAGATCTCAGCAAGGAGTATCAATGTGGCTATACTGCTGTAATGGTTGTGTTAAGGGCTCACCTGGTGAGGGAGATTCTCTAAGCCATAAGTCAAGATGAGAAGCATGGACCAGAGGACTGATGATAAAGCAGAATACAGCAGCATGTGAATCACTGAGGACCAGGAAAGCAGATGGGCAAATGAAGCTGGTCACACTATATGCTGCCGGAGATCAATCACATGCAGGAACGGCAGAGACGTATATGCAGTCTGGAACTTGCAGCAGGTTTATAGTTTATGGCAAAGATATATACAGTTAAAAACTTTCAGCAGGGATATAGTTAAAAGCAGAGCAGAGATGTATATTCATTTAGGAACTTTCAGCAGGGATACAGTTAATAGCAGAGACGTATATGCAGTGCAGAACTTGCAGGAGGTTTATAGTTTATGGCAAAGATATTTACAGTTAAAAACTTTAAGCAGGGATATAGTTAAAAGCAGAGCAGAGATGTATATTCATTTAGGAACTTTCAGCAGGGATACAGTTAATAGCAGAGACGTATATGCAATCAGGCACCTTATAGCAGAAATGATCTTGCCATTTGAACCAACAAATCTGAGAGAGAATTCATAGGTCTGAGTCAGGAAATGGGTGTTAGATGCTAAAAAGCGGGTAGGACTTCCTGGGAATATGATTGTCCAACTGTCTGGAGCACTTGTGAGGTTCATGAGACTCACTCCTGCAACAGCACCTTCTAGCACGATGCTATACTTTCCTGATCACTTAGGCAGAGGTGTTTGCTGGGTTACTAAAGTAACCTGGAGCAGACTAGTATGAGGGGAGCAAGATCCGGTGCTGGAGCTAGGACAGACAAGTAACAAGTTGGTTGTTCATCTTCTGTTTGGGATTTGAAAATGATAATTTCAAAGGAATATATGGGATATGTAATATGATCACATTTATATAACTGTATTATAGCTTAGTAATCTCTGAAGTTCTAAAGCGTCAATATGGAGCTTACTGGTCTAATTCTTCCTGTATTCTGCACGTTATTGTAAATGCTACATTTTCAAAGAAAACACAAGTAGGGGGCTGGAATCCCACTGTTTCCCAAGATGAAGAGCTGCATCTGGTACCTGGTAGTCGGTCAGGTTTCACAGACCAATGAATTTGACCATATGACTTCATAATTCATCACTATGAATCAAGGATCTTCTGTGCATACCCTGAATGGAAGAAGACCAAGCTATAGAAGAGATCACTTGATTACCCAGTTGATCGCTGCCATATTCATTGCAATGAATGCCAATTGGTATCTGGTGGTTACACTGTGGACCCAGCAGGGAACCTTAAGATGCAGCAGTTCTATTTCTAATTTCCTACTTAGGTCAGTACAGATCAGTTTAGGGTATTTTGGAAATTTATCCAGAAAGTGGATAATACCTTTAAAAAAATTGCAAAAAATTTTCACTTAATGAAAACTATGCATAGTAAGAAGTAGCAGAGATCACTGGTGAGTCTTATGAGAATTATGTGCTCCTACATAGTTGTACTAGCTATTGAACCCGTTCTACGCCCGGGTGGCGAGCATTTATATTGGAATATGGTCTCCATCCTGGTATGTGCTGCTCCCATCCTGTCATATGCTGCTCCATCCTGCGCCCCCATTCTGTCATGTGCTGCTCCACCGTGTCATGTGCTGCTCCATCCTGTGCCCCCATCCTGTCATGTGCTGCTCCACCGTGTCATGTGCTGCTCCATCCTGCATCCCCATCCTGTCATGTGCTACTCCACCGTGTCATGTGCTGCTCCATCCTGTCATGTGCTGCTCCACCGTGTCATGTGCTGCTCCATCCTGCGCCCCCATCCTGTCATGTGCCACTCCACCGTGTCATGTGCTGCTCCATCCTCATCCCCATCCTGTCATGTGCTCCCATCCTGCGCCCCCATCCTATCACGTGCTGCTCCATCCTGCGCCCCCATCAGTGCGGGCGGCTGTGCTGAGTGCGGGCGGCTGTGCTGAGTGCGGGCGGCTGTATGTGGCTGTGCTGAGTGCGGGCGGCTGTATGTGACGTGGCTGTGCTGGGTGCGGGCGGCTGTGCTGGGTGCGGCAGCTGTGCTGGGTGCAGCGGCTGTGCGTGGCTGTAGGCGGCTGTGCGTGGCTGTGGGCGGCTGTGCTGGCTGCGGCGGCTGTCCGTGGCTGTAGGCGGCTGTGGGCGGCTGTGCGTGGCTGTGCTGGGTGCAGAGGCTGTGCGTGGCTGTGGCGGCTGTGCGTGGCTGTGCTGGGTGCGGCGGCTGTGCTGGGTGCGGCGGATGTGCTGGGTGCGGCGGCTGTGCTGGGTGCGGCGGCTGTGGGTGGCTGTGCTGGGTGCAGCGGCTGTGCTGGGTGCGGCGGCTGTGCGTGGCTGTGGGCGGCTGTGCGTGGCTGTGGGCGGCTGTGCTGGGTGCGGCGGCTGTGCTGGGTGCGGCGGCTGTCCGTGGCTGTGGGCGGCTGTGCGTGGCTGTGGGCGGCTGTGGGAGGCTGTGCTGGGTGCGGCGGCTGTGCATGGCTGTGCTGGGTGCGGCGGATGTGCTGGGTGCGGCGGCTGTGGGTGGCTGTGCTGGGTGCGGCGGCTGTGCGTGGCTGTGCTGGGTGCGGCGGCTGTAGTCGGCTGTGCTGGGTGCGGCGGCTGTGCGTGGCTGTGGGCGGCTGTGCTGGGTGCGGCGGCTGTGCGTGGCTGTGGTCGGCTGTGCTGGGTGCGGCGGCTGTGCGTGGCTGTGGGCGGCTGTGCTGGGTGCGGCGGCTGTGCGTGGCTGTGGTCGGCTGTGCTGGGTGCGGCGGCTGTGCGTGGCTGTGGGCGGCTGTGCGTGGCTGTGGGCGGCTGTGCTGGGTGCGGCGGCTGTGTGTGGCTGTGGTCGGCTGTGCTGGGTGCGGCGGCTGTGGGCGGCTGTGCGTGGCTGTGGGCGGCTGTGCTGGGTGCGGCGGCTGTGTGTGGCTGTGGGCGGCTGTGCTGGGTGCGGCGGCTGTGCTGGGTGCGGCGGCTGTCCGTGGCTGTGGGCGGCTGTGCGTGGCTGTGGGAGGCTGTGCTGGGTGCGGTGGCTGTGCGTGGCTGTAGGCGGCTGTGCGTGGCTGTGGCGGCTGTGCGTGGCTGTGCTGGGTGCGGCGGATGTGCTGGGTGCGGCGGCTGTGCTGGGTGCGGCGGCTGTGGGTGGCTGTGCTGGGTGCGGCGGCTGTGCGTGGCTGTGCTGGGTGCGGCGGCTGTGGTCGGCTGTGCTGGGTGCGGCGGCTGTGCGTGGCTATGGGTGGCTGTGGGCGGCTGTGCTGGGTGCGGCGGCTGTGGTCGGCTGTGCTGGGTGCGGCGGCTGTGCGTCGCTGTGGGCGGCTGTGCTGGGTGCGGCGGCTGTGCGTGGCTGTGGTCGGCTGTGCTGAGTGCGGCGGCTGTGCGTGGCTGTGGGCGGCTGTGCGTCGCTGTGGGCGGCTGTGCTGGGTGCGGCGGCTGTGCGTGGCTGTGGACGGCTGTGCTGGGTGCGGCGGCTGTGCGTGGCTGTGGGCGGCTGTGCTGGGTGCGGCGGCTGTGCGTGGCTGTGGTCGGCTGTGCTGGGTGCGGCGGCTGTGCGTGGCTGTGGGCGGCTGTGGGCGGCTGTGCTGGGTGCGGCGGCTGTGCGTGGCTGTGGTCGGCTGTGCTGGGTGCGGCGGCTGTGCGTGGCTATGGGTGGCTGTGCGTGGCTGTGGGCGGCTGTGCTGGGTGCGGCGGCTGTGCGTGGCTGTGGGCGCCTGTGCGTGGCTGTGGGCGCCTGTGCGTGGCTATGGTCGGCTGTGCTGGGTGCGGCGGCTGTGCGTTGCTGTGGGCGGCTGTGCTGGGTGCGGCCATTTTCTTGGTCCTGCTCCCGGAGTCGGCGCCTGCGCAGTCCGCGCTTTCCGGCGCCATTTTCTTGAAGACACTGCAATGTGTCTTCAAGAAAATGGCGCCGGAAAGCGCGGACTGCGCAGGCGCCGATTCCGGGAGCAGGGGGACAGTCACGGCCCGGAAGCGCGTCGGTGGAACGGGTCAGGTAAGTATACTCACCCTCCGCCTCCTGGCTCGTCCCTGCTTGTCCGGTGGAGATCGCGGTGTGCGTTCAGCGCTTACGCATACCGCGATCTCCTGGGAGCGTCGCTCTGTGCGGTCCAGACTGCGCCGGCGCTTGCGCTTGCGCAGTCTATAGAGGCTTCGGACAGAGTGACGCTCCCAGCGTTATATTATAGATTAATGAGCAAATAAATTATGTTTGACCCACTCGCTATGAGTCAGCGGAAGCTCCATGGAATGGTTACAGAACAACACTGTATTTGGCTGTATATAGAATAATGGTGTGGGAAATACTCATACTGAATGACTTCAGATAGCAAGGAGCCAAAATCATATCACCAGACGATGTTACATCATACACATTAATGGAAACATCTGCTGTATAGCAACCAGATGAAGAGATCCAAGTCTCTATAGACTGCATGCGGTTTTAAAAGAAATGGTGATTGTAATAACTCCAGCCCTAAAGTTGGCAGATAGTATTCTCCGAAGCGTCTCTCGAGAGAATCAAGCTGTCTTCAAAAAGGAAAAGGCAGAAGTATATTGTTCTTTTATGAATAATTAATAAGGAAACCGGAAATTAAAACCCTTAAATTATTTTTTGTTAGTATCTTATTTACTTCATTCTCAACCTACTATGCGGAAAACAGATGCTGGGTGACAACCACTAGTGGCCACCATTATAATTCTAGATGTTTTTTCCCCACTACATGCAGTTTTCAGGCTACAATTTGTATGTAAGTTAGAAAAGGGCCAGCAATAAAAAAAGCCCTTATCACTGACCTCCTTCTCCGTTTCTCTTCTTTCCCTTTCAGCAGTCCGTAATTCCGGCCTCTTCCCTATAAGCCAAGACTTCCATCTGTGTCTACACCTTGGAGGTCACTGCGCGGAGTAAGGTTAAGATGTGTGCCACATCCTTATGATGCGTTATGACCTCCGAGGCCTTAATATGTCTGCAACTCCTGGCCTCTAGTGAAGAGCCAGAGATGCAATGTGCAACAGGATAAAGAAGAGGACCCGATGATGGCTGGAGAGGTATCAGTTTTATTTATTTTAACCCCTTAGTGACAGAGCCAATTTGTTACTTAATGACCGGGACAATTTTTACAATTCTGACCACTGTCACTTTATGAGGTTACAGCTCTTCAACGTATCCCACTGATTCTAAGATTGTTTTTTTGTGACATATTGTACTCTTAGTGGTAAAATTTCTTCAATATAACTTGCGTTTATTTATGAAAAAAACAGAAAGTTGGCAAAAATTTAGAAAATGTAGCAATTTTCAAACTTTAATTTTTGTGCCCTTAAATCAGAGAGTGGTGTCACACAAAATAGTTAATAAATAACATTTCCCACATGTCTACTTTACATCAGCACAATTTTGGAAACATTATTTATTTGTTAGGACGTTATAAGGGTTAAAAGTTGACCAGCTATTTCTCATTTTTCCAACAAAATTTACAAAACCATTTTTTTTAGGGACCACCTCACATTTGAAGTGAGTTTGGGGGGTCAATACAGGGTGGGCCATTTATATGGATACACCTAAATAAAATGGGAATGGTTGGTGATATCAACTTCCTGTTTGTGACACAAACTTTTCAAGATAGGCGATGACCATAGCGGCCATTTTGAAGTCGCCATTTTGGATCCAACTTTATTTTTTCCAATGGGAAGAGGGTCATGTGACACGTCAAACTTATTGAGAATTTCCCAAGAAAAACAATGGTGTGCTTGGTTTTAACATAACTTTATTCTTTCATGAGTTATTTACAAGTTTATGACCACTTAAAATGTATTCAAAGTGCTGCCCATTGTGTTGGATGGTCAATGCAACCCTCTTCCACTCTTGACACACTGATAGCAACACCGCAGAAGAAATGCTAGCACAGGTTTCCAGTATCCATTGTTTCAGATGCTGCACATCTCGTATATTCACAGCATAGATAATTGCCTTCAGATGACCCCAAAGATAAAAGTCTAAGGGGGTCAGATCTGAAGACCTTGGTGGCCATTCAACTGGCCCACGACGACCATCATGATGATGTGTTGCCCTCTTTATGCACTGAAGATGGCACGTTCCCTGAGTTTTTCCAGCAAGATGGTGCACCACCACATTATGGGTGTCAGGACCGAGCTTTCCTTCAAGAACAGTTTCCTGGAAAGTGGATTGGTCGTCGTGGACCGATACCCATATGTGAGGGAAAGCCACTGTTTGGGCGCATGGCAGGGCTCAGAAGGGAGGGAGCACCGTTTGACTTTTTGAATGCAAAATTGACTGGAATCAATGGTGGTGCTATGTCGCGTTTGGAGACACCCTCATGTACCTAAACAGTGGAACCCCCCAATTCTAACGTCAACCCTAACTCCAACACAACCCTAATACCAACCCTAACCATAACCCTAGCCACAACTCTAACCCCAACACACCCCTAACCCTAATCCCAACCATAACCCTAACCACAAACCTATCCCTAAAACACTCCTAATCCCAACCATAACCCTAGCCCAACCCTAACTTTAGCCCAACCCTAACCCAATCCTAACTTTAGCCCAATCCTAACTTTAGCCCAATCCTAACTTTAGCCCAACCCTAACTTTAGCCCAACTCTAACCCTAATGAAAAAATAGAAATAAATACTTTTTTTGAATTGTATTATTTTTTACCTAACATAAGGGGGTGATAAAGGGGGGTTTGATTTACAATTTTTTATTTGGATCATTGTGATAGGGTCTATCACAGTGATCAGAATGAACCAATAGGAAAAATTTCCTATTGTTGCCATTTTCTCCTGGAAGAAGACGCCGGCACCTCGGAGGACTTCACGGAAGGTTGCAGGGACTTTGGAGGTACTGGGGGGATCGAAGGATTCCATTTCTCTCTCCTCTGATGAGCGATCACATCAGAAGTGAGAGAAATTAAATGGGAAATTTGACCTTTTTTTGCGGTCACCGTTATACCGTTGATGACGGCGATCGCAACACTGGGGTCTGTAAAAACCGACCCAAATCATGTTCTCTGAGAAATTCTGACTCCGGGGGGGCGCTATTCACTTATTTCTCAGCTCCGTTAAAAAGCAGCGCTGAGGCATAAGTACCCTTAATTGCTGCCGTTAAAAGGCGTATTGGGGGCCAAGTGAGGTGGGGGTACGAGCCCTGACTACCAATGGGTAAGCAGCTATGTATTTAATCGTGTGATTGTATTTATGCGTGGCCGTGGTGTGGGTACTATTAGACCTAATGATATATATGTACATGGCCATTTACCGAATAGGGACTAATGCTGCAACCAGAAGGGTACATTTTTGTACTCCCCCTCTAAACTTGGCTACTGTCATGTTCTCCTTGTAATGCCTCCTGTTTTATGTCTGTGCTGACAGCACGCACATTTTGTATCTTTGTGATTTGTATATTGATTTACTAAGGTGACTATAATAAACTTATTTGAATATTTTTATATAAATATGTTGAAGTGGACGTTTTTGCTCCGTTTTTTTGTGGTATTTGTACTTTGGAGTGGTCCAAGAGGGGCACCCGTGTGGGGTGCTTTGGGAGAGTTGGGACTACCTGCTCACCATCATTGGAAATATTGGTGCTTCATGATTATAGTAATAAATGGAAAGTGTTCCTGTGATTTCCTCTAGTGATGAGCGAGTGTACTCATTGCTCGGGTGACCTCCAAGTATTTGTTATTGCTCGGAGATATAGTTTTCATTGCCTCAGTTGCATGATTTACGGCTTCCAGATAAGCTGAATACATGTGGGGATTCCCTAACAAACAGGCATTCCTCACATGTATTCAGCGTATCTGGAAGCCGTAAATCATGCAACTGAGGTGATAAAAACTATATCTCCGAGCAATAACAAATACTCGGAGGTCACCCGAGCGTGCTCGGGAAAACCCGAGCAACGAGTACACTCGCTCATCACTAATTACCTCTTTAACCCCTTTACCCCCAAGGGTGGTTTGCACGTTAATGACCAGGCCAATTTTTACAATTCTGACCACTGTCCCTTTATGAGGTTATAACTTTGGAACACTTCAACGGATCCTGGTGATTCTGACATTGTTTTCTCGTGACATATTGTACTTCATGATAGTGGTAAATTTCTTTGATATTACCTGCGTTTATTTGTGAAAAAAATGGAAATTTGGCGAAAATTTTGAAAATTTCGCAATTTTCAAACTTTGAATTTTTATGCAATGAAATCACAGAGATATGTCACACAAAACACTTAATAAGTAACATTTCCCACATGTCTACTTTACATCAGCACAATTTTGGAACCCAAATTTTTTTTTTGTTAGGGAGTTATAAGGGTTAAAAGTTGACCAGCAATTTCTCATTTTTACAACACCATTTTTTTTTTAGGGACCACATCTCATTTGAAGTCATTTTGAGGGGTCTATATGATAGAAAATAACCAAGTGTGACACCATTCTAAAAACTGCACCCCTCAAGGTGCTCAAAACCACATTCAAGACGTTTATTAACCCTTCAGGTGTTTCACAGGAATTTTTGGAATGTTTAAATAAAAATGAACATTTAACTTTTTTTCACAAAAAGTTTACTTCAGCTCCAATTTGTTTTATTTTACCAAGGGTAACAGGAGAAAATGGACCCCAAAAGTTGTTGTAAAATTTGTCCTGAGTATGCTGATACCCCATATGTGGGGGTAAACCACTGTTTGGGCGCATGGCAGAGCTCGGAAGCGAAGGAGCGCCATTTGACTTTTCTATGCAAAATTGACTGGAATTGAGGTGGGACGCCATGTTGCGTTTGGAGAGCCCCTGATGTGCCTAAACATTGAAACCCCCCACAAATGACACCATTTTGGAAAGTAGACCCCCTAAGGAACTTATCTAGATGTGTGGTGAGCACTTTGACCCATTAAGTGATTCACAGAAGTTTATAATGCAGAGCCGTAAAAATAAAAAATCATTTTTTCACAAAAAAGATCTTTTCACCCCCGATTTTTTTTTCCCAAGGGTAAGAGAAGAAATTGGACCCCAAAAGTTGTTCAATTTGTCCTGAGTACGCTGATACCTCATATGTGGGGGTAAACCACTGTTTGGGCGCATGGGAGAGCTCGGAAGGGAAGGAGCGCAGTTTGACTTTTCAATGCAAAATTGACATGAATTGAGATGGGACGCCATGTTGCTTTTCGAGAGCCACTGATGTGCCTAAACATTGAAACCTCCCACAAGTGACACCATTTTGGAAAGTAGACCCCCTAAGGAACTCATCTAGATGTGTTGTGAGAGCTTTGAACCCCCAAGTGTTTCACTACAGTTTATAACGCAGAGCCGTGAAAATAAAAATTCTTTTTTTTTCCACAAAAATTATTTTTTAGCCCCCAGTTTTGTATTTTTCCAAGGGTAACAGTTGAAATTGGACCCCAAAAGTTGTTGTCCAATTTGTCCTGAGTACGCTGATACCCCATATGTTGGGGTAAACTCCTGTTTGGACGCACGGGAGAACTCGGAAGGGAAGGAGCACTGTTTTACTTTTTCAATGCAGAATTGGCTGGAATTGAGATCAGATGCCATGTCGCGTTTGGAGAGCACTGATGTGCCAAAACAGTGGAAACCCCCCAATTATAACTGAAACCCTAATCCAAACACACCCCTAACCCTAATCCCAACGGTAACCCTAACCATACCCCTAACCCTGACACACCCCTAACTCTAATCCCAACCCTAATCCCAACCGTAAATGTAATCCAAACCCTAACTGTAGCCTTAACCCTAGCCCCAACCCTAACCCTAGCCCTAACCCTAGCCCTAACCCTAGCCCTTATGGGAAAATGGAAATAAATACATTTTTTTAATTTTTCCCTAACTAAGGGGGTGATGAAGGGGGGTTTGATTTACTTTTATAGCGGGTTTTTTAGCGGATTTTTATGATTGGCAGCCGTCACACACTGAAAGACGGTTTTTATTGCAAAAAATATTTTTTGCGTTACCACATTTTGAGAGCTATAATTTTTCCATATTTTGGTCCACAGAGTCATGTGAGGTCTTGTTTTTTGCGGGACAAGTTAACGTTTTTATTGGTCACATTTTTGGGCACGCTACATTTTTTGATCGCTTTTTATTCCGATTTTTGTGAGGCAGAATGCCCAAAAACCAGCTATTCATGAATTTCTTTTGGGGGAGGCGTTTATACCGTTCCGCATTTGGTAAAATGGATAAAGCAGTTTTATTCTTCGGGTCAGTACGATTACAGCGATACCTCATTTATATCTTTTTTTATGTTTTGGCGCTTTTATACGTTAAAACTATTTTATAGAAAAAATAATTATTTTTGCATCGCTTTATTCTGAAGACTATAACTTTTTTATTTTTTCTTTGATGATGCTGTGTCGTGTCTCATTTTTTGCGGGACAAGATGACTTTTTCAGCTGTACCATGGTTATTTATATCCATCTTTTTGATCGCGTGTTATTCCACTTTTTGTTTGGCGGTATGATAATAAAGCGTTGTTTTTTGCCTCATTTTTTTTTTTTACGGTGTTCACTGAAGGGATTAACTAGTGGGACAGTTTTATAGGTCGGGTCGTTATGGACGCGGTGATACTAAATATGTGTACTTTTATTGTTTTTTTTATTTAGACAAATGTATTTATAAGAACAATATATATATATATATATATATATATATATATATATATATATATATATATATATATATATATATATATATATATATATAATTTATTTTTTTTTGAATTTTTTTTAAAGTTTAATTAATCCCTGCGCGATGCTTCCCTATACCGCCGGAACACTGCGATCATGTTTGATCGCAGTGTGCCGGGGGTTAGTGTACCAGGGGCGTTCCGTGACTGCTCCTGCCACATAGTGCTGGATGTCAGCTGCGATAGTCAGCTGGCGATCGGCCGCGCTCCCCCCGTGAGCGCGGCTGATCGCATATGACGTACTATCCCGTCGGTGGTCATACGGGCCCACCCCACCTCGACGGGATAGTATGTCTAATGTCAGAAAGGGGTTAAGCAGCCAAGTGAGTCGATCTACAACATGTGGTGGAAAATGCGGGCAGCTTTATCAGGGAACATGTGTTACTGCTACAGAAGTACTGCCTGTCTTGGGTGAAGATGGCTATAAGCCAGGGAGCAACGTCAGACAGCATGGAGGACCTAATTAAACACCTGGTCCAAGTCCAGCAACAGCTGCAGCAGCAGAAACAGCAGCTCATGGCACAACACAACAAGAGAAAAATAAGCTGTTTATGCAAAAGAAGTAGATTGAATTACAGAAGCGGTTCATGGCACGGCTGCAGTTACGACTCCAAGGTCAGCTGATTATTTTTGTATCCGTAAAGCGGTGAGGAGAGCCTTGGAGAAAATTATCCCAGGTGACGATATAGAGGCCTTTTAATAGTGATGAGTGTACGTGCTCAGATAAGGTGTTATTTGCGCATGCTCGGGTGTTAACAGAGTGTCTTCGGCTTGCTTGAATAATATGTTCGAGTCCTTGCACCTTCATTTCTCACGGCTGTTTGACAGCTGCAACAAAATTATGGATTGCCCGTTTGTTAGACAATCCCTGCATGTGTTGTGGCACAACAGCCGGCGCGTGGACTCGAACATATTAATTATTTGAGCACGCCGAAGACACTAGGTTAGCACCTAAGCCTGTTTGGATTACACCGTATCTGAGCACGTTTGCTCATCACTACTTTTTAACTCTTTTTTAAAGGATTGCTGAAAGGGAAAAACTCCAACCAGAGCAGTGTGTGGAAGTCCTAGCGTCATACTTAGCGGGGAGCCACAAAAAGTCTACTATGATTTACCCTTACAGCACGCTAAATAATATGCAAAATTGAAAATGGAGATTATAGCACACTTGGGGCTGACAATGTATGTCAGGGCACAGCGGGTCCATCTCTGGGTGTATCATAATGACAAACCCCCTTGCTCCCAAATGTTTGATCTGCTGCACTTGGTCCAAAAATAGATGCAGCCAAAATCCTCTACCTCTGCTCAGTGGGTAGAGTGTGTGGTAATGGACAGGTTCGTACACTCCCTTCCAAGGTCAATGCAGACTTGGATGCCCAGGGTGGAATGCCAATGACCTGGTCGGACTGATCAAAGGTATCGGGGTTGAGGGTTCCTTGGGGAAGCAACCCACTCCATACTGGAGGTCCCAACAGGGGGCAGAGTTGCAAAAGTGGGTGGGACGTCCAAGGTCCAAAGGGGCAGGGAAGGTAGTTCTGAGGGTTCCAGCTGGCAATATATGCTGGAGATGTCACGACCCAGGCGATATAGCCGCCCATTGTCCCCTGACCTCCATAAAGATGGACTGTAGCCTGGGATGCTGCTGTTCATACTATGCATATCTGGCCTGCAGTGTGAACAGGTAACACCAAGGGAGGGGCCACAAGCTTGTCCTGTAAAGGTGAATGGTCTGAAAGTGACTAGACTGCTAGACTCCGGGAGTTTAGTGACCCTCGTGAGGGCCATACTTCCTCTCCAGCTGATCCATGGGAAGAAGGTGGGTGCCTGCTGCATTCACGGGGATGCTAAAGACTATCCAGTGGCCAGAATGAACATGGAAATGGCCCAAGGTGCTGAGTCCTGGTCCAGAACTTATTGCACCCCAGTATCATAGGCCAGAACTTTTGTATGTTTTAGATCTTGGGGAAGGAGACAAAGCTCGGTTACTCGGATAAGAAATGGGTCGCCCCTAAAGAAGTGTCACCACCCCAGAGTCTGATGGGTTTCCCTTCTGCGTGCTTTTTGAGGATGAGGAGGTTGTGTCGCCTGAGGCCAATATTCCTGAGTTAGGGGTGTCTGGTAAAAATGTTGGGACTGCTCACATGAAGGCCTTTACATTAAAAGGGGTGTTTGATAATGTTACTGTTCTAAATGGCGTCGCTCAAGAGCTGGGGGCCAACATTAGTTTTCCATACATTGAAGTAAAAAAGGACTTGCTATACCGAGTTTTTAAACTCCAGGGGGTGTCAGGACTCTGAACATTTTTTATTACCTTTTGTGCATTTCTGCCCTTTTCCAAGATGGCGTCTTTGGTCTCATGTGCACTGTCTTCCTGCTATAAAACTCCACCCCAGCCTTCAGTCTGTGCTAGAGTATTCTGCCTTGCATCCAGCTCCTGACTCTGATGACTCCCTGGCTATATACCTGCTCCTGTGAACCTGTGTGTTAATCCTGCTACTCTGCTCTGAGTTCCTGCTGCATATACCAGTTTCCAGTAATCCTCCTTCATCTGCTGCTCGTGTTTACTTCCATCTGCATTTGCTGGACATGTAAGCTGCTGCTGCTCTGCAAAAACCTGAGACTATTACCCAGGCCTCCCTGGTTGAGCTAAGATATTATTTGAACTGCCTTATAAGCATATCTATCTGTGTTTGGACTAAAACAAGAACTTATAAGTGTCAAGTATCCTCAAGAATAATTGTGCTTCATAGACTTTCTGCGTGATTGCATTTTCCTCTGAAGTTTCCTATAGACTGCTAAGCTGCGTTTAATATTTACTCCAAGTGTTGTGGGCTTGAGTTTCTCTCTGAACCTGTTTGAATCACCGTGTGATAATATAGACTTTACCACTTATAAAACTGTGTCCTGTAGTTGTCTTGTTCCACGCAAAGAGTCTTCTGAGTTATCCCCTATAATTATTACAGGATACTCTAGCCACAAAATAGGAGACTGCTAGAACAATGACTGCAGAGAGCAGATTAGAGCAGGTGTTTTCCATAATTAGATCACTGCAGAAAGATGTGGAAGGTCTGCAAAAGAAGTTTGGAAGCTTTGAACACAATCAACAAGTGTTTGGACAGACTTTGCAGGACTTAAGCACCTGCATGGCAGCTCAGGAAAACAAACTTGCTGGCATAGAGTCCCAGTATGGATAGGCTTTTCAGGACATAAGCACGCAAATAGCTGCACAAGCGACTTTACCCTCTGGGCAACCTCCACCAGCTAGCCCACCTAAGTTGCCCCCATTCAGATTTAATGGTGATCGCACCAAATTTCGTGGCTTTGTGAATCAAAGTATGCTATATTTTGATTTGCATGCTGACCGTTTTCCTAATGATAGATCCAAAGTATTGTGTGTAATAATGCTGCTGACCGCACGAGCGCTCGCCTGGGCGAATCCGATGATTGAGTCTCGTGACCCACGGTTAAATAACTTGGATGATTTCTTGGCCGCTATGGCATTAATGTTTGATGACCCTAATCGCCGTGCAACCGCTGAATCTGCTTTATTGTCTATACGCCAGGCTAAACGTTCTGTTATTGAGTATGCTACTGAATTCAGGAGATTAGCGGTAGATACCAATTGGGACACTTATGCACAATTGCCTATTTTTAAAAGGGGTCTGTCTAGTATTGTAAAAGATGAACTAGCTCGCTCTGAGTCACCACAAGAGCTAGAGACCTTTATACAGCATTGTGTGCGCATAGACATTCGCCTTACTGAGCATAGGCAGGAGAAGTTTGCTGCATATAACCGTATTTCTAACTTTTCCCTTCCTTCCAAAGAGCCTGCAGGTAAAACATCTCAGGAGGAGGAGGCGGTGCCCATGCAAATTGATTACGTTAAGAGGCGCGAGATCAATGAGCGCCGGGAGCATCGCCTTCGTGAAAGTCTATGTTTCTACTGCGGCCAGTCTGACCACTTCTTGATTAATTGTCCTAAGTGTCCTAGACGGCCTAACAAGGTGCTAGCAGCAGTAGGGGAGTATGACAACTGTGATGATGAATCTGACATCTCTGAATGTAGCCTGCCTTTAAACGCTGTATTCCATTCACTTTTTATGACTTCACCCCCCCCAAGGAGCTTAAGGAAAAGAACTCTCACTGTTCTCTCCCTATTAAGATCCTGTGTTCAGGACAGTGGATTTCCAGTGCAGCTATGATTGACTCTGGTGCAGGTGGCAATTTCATGGATATCGCATTTGCCAAGGAACATGGTATTGAAATTCAGCAAAGAGCCTCTCCAATTACCATGGAAACAGTGGATGGGTCACCTTTAATCTCTGGGCCTGTGGATCAGGAGACCGTACCCCTTGAAATTGTGTTGGAGCCTAATCATCAGGAGCAACTTTCTTTCTTGCTAATTTCTTCTCATTTTCCTGTGATTTTAGACATTCCTTGGTTGCGTTCTCAAAACCCAATTATCAACTGGGAGACCAAGGAGATTATCTTTCCAACAAGGAGCAACTCAGCATTAACAGAAGCTGTCCCTGAGTCCACGGCTACGGAACCACATGTACATTTACCTCCAGCATATAAAGAGTTCTCTGACATCTGTGACAAGAAGAATGCAGATCAGCTTCCTCCACACAGGCATTATGACTGTCCCATTGAGCTGCTTCCTGGGGCAGCCATTCCTTTTGGTAACGTATACCCTTTGGCGGCACCTGAGCTTCAAGCCTTAAAGGAGTATATTGATGAAAATCTGGCCAAAGGCTTCATACGTCCTTCTTCCTCACCAGCAGGGGCACCTATCTTTTTTGTAAAAAAGAAGGATGGGACCCTGAGACCCTGTGATGACTATCGGGAACTCAATAAGGTAACCGTACGAAACCGTTACCCTTTGCCTCTGATTCCCGAATTACTGGAAAGAGTCCGCCATGCTAAGGTGTTCTCTAAACTGGATCTTCGTGGGGCTTATAATTTGGTGCGTATTCGTCCAGGGGATGAGTCGAAGACAGCATTCCGATGCCGGTATGGACACTTTGAATATCTTGTGATGCCCTTCGGGCTTTGTAACGCCCCTGCAACGTTTCAACACCTTGCTAATGACATTTTCAGAGATTTGTTGGACCAGTTTGTGGTGATCTATTTGGATGATATACTAATCTTTTCTTACTCTTTACAGGAACATGAAGAATATGTCACAACTGTTTTAAGACATCTGAAAGAGAACCATCTGTATATTAAGCAAGAGAAATGCGAGTTCCATCATTCTGAGATACAGTTCTTAGGTTATATCATCTCCCCCCAGGGGCTGAACATGGAATCTGGTAAAATTCAGGCTATCCTTGACTGGCCGGTACCCAAGAACATTAAGGAGGTCCAACGTTTTATTGGTTTTGCAAATTTCTACAGATGCTTCATTCGAAATTTTTCTGATATTGTCCGTCCCATTACTTCCTTGACAAAGAAGGAAAAGCCCTTTAAGTGGTCATCAGAGGCTCAAGAAGCTTTTGATCGGCTTAAGATCTGTTTCACATCAGCACCGCTGTTGATACACCCAGATCCAACACTTTCTTTCATTGTGGAGGTGGATGCTTCTGATAATGCTTTGGGGGCTATTCTCTCCCATAGAACTGGAGAGAAGGGTCTGCTACATCCTTGTGCTTTCTTTTCCCGTAGACTAACCTCAGCAGAGAAGAATTACGACGTGGAGACAAGGAATTGCTGGCTATTATTGCGGCTTTCAAAGAATGGAGGCATCATCTGCAAGGAGCTGCACAACAGATCATAGTGGTAACTGACCATCGCATTTTAGAGTTCCTTAGATCCGCTAGATGTCTTTCTCCTCGTCAGGCTCGTTGGAACTTATTTTTAAATCAATTTAACTTTGTTATCTCGTACCATCCATGTTCTCGTAATGGGAAGGCTGATGCTTTATCCCGAATCCATGCTGCGGATTCCGTACCTGGAGCCCCATCCAAGACCATTCTATCTGATGCCAATTTCATCGGAGTTATCCATGATCAGGACTTGTGGAAGGAGTGCAGGGAGGCCTATGACGGTGATGTATTTCTGGCCAGCCCACCTGTGGATATTAATCTTGTCTTTAAGGGTGGCATGTGGTTCAGAGATCGACATATCTACATCCCTGAGGTCGTCCGTCTGCAGATCCTCAAGTTGGTACATGACTCCAAGTTGGCTGGTCACAGGGGGGTACAGAAGACACAAGAGTTATTGAGCCGATTCTTCTGGTGGCCAACTTGCCTGAAGGATACCAAGGACTATGTTCTCTCTTGCGAGGTATGTGCTCGTTACAAGACTCCTCATGTGGCACCTACAGGTCTTCTACAACCATTACCTGTTCCGTCCCGCCCTTGGGGGTCTATATCAATGGACTTTATTGTGGAGCTGCCTACATCGGGGGGCATGAATACAATCATGGTGGTAGTTGATCGCCTGACTAAAGCTGCTCATTTTGTTCCGTGCACCGGCCTCCCCTCAGCTAAAGATACAGTGAACTTGGTTATACAGAATGTCTTTTGGTTGTATGGCGTTCCGGATGAGATAATTTCTGACCGTGGAGTACAGTTCACTTCAAGATTCTGGAAGGGGTTTTGCTCTGCACTCAATATTAATGTCTGTCTCTCTTCCGCTTATCCCCAGACAAATGGTCAGACTGAGCTTACCAACCAGATGCTGGAACAATATCTAAGATGCTATGTCATACATCTCCAGGATGATTGGTTGGAGTTGCTGCGTTAGCCGAATTTTCATATAACAATTCTCACTAAATTTACACCTTTCTTTGCCAATCTGGGTTATCATCCGTGTATCTTACCTAGGTCTCCAATTAATTCTCTGGTTCCGGCAGTGGAGGAAAGGCTGACTGCGATGAGACAAAATCTGGAGGTTCTTAAGGAATCCCTGACCACAGCTCAAGAACGTTATAAGAGATCGGCTGATAGATTCCGTAAACCTGCACCCATGTTCAAGGTAGGAGATTCCGTGTGGTTAGCAACTAAGAATCTGAAGTTAAACGTTCCTTCACAAAAAATTGGACAGAAATTCATTGGCCCTTTCAAGATCAACGGTATTGTGAGCTCTGTGGCCTGCCGGCTGAAGCTGCCTAGGACTATGAAGGTACATCCAGTTTTTCATGTATCTTTACTAAAGCCTGTATCTCCTAATACCTACCAGGGACGTGTTGTGCCACCTCCGCAGCCTGTGGTGATTGATGGGCAAGAACAATTTGTGGTGGAGGAAATTGTTGATTCCAGGATTCGCAGGAATCGGCTCCAATATCTGATAAGATGGCAGGGATATCCCCCTGAGGAAGACTCTGGGGAACCTGTGGAAAACATCAATGCCCAACAGAAGATTTCTCGTTTTCATCAGAGATTCCCTGAGAAACCATGTCCAGGATTGTCCTGAGGCCGCTTCTAAGGAGGGAGTAATGTCAGGACTCTGAACATTTTTTATTACCTTTTGTGCATTTCTGCCCTTTTCCAAGATGGCGGCTTTGGTCTCATGTGCACTGTGTCTTCCTGCTATAAAACTCCACCCCAGCCTTCAGTCTGTGCTAGGGTATTCTGCCTTGCATCCAGCTCCTGACTCTGATGACTCCCTGGCTATATACCTGCTCCTGTGAACCTGTGTGGTGATCCTGCTACTCTGCTCTGAGTTCCTGCTGCATATACCAGTTTCCAGTAATCCTCCTTCATCTGCTGCTCGTGTTTACTTCCATCTGCATTTGCTGGACATGTAAGCTGTTGCTGCTCTGCAAAAACCTGAGACTATTACCCAGGCCTCCCTGGTTGAGCTAATATATTATTTGAACTGCCTTATAAGCATATCTATCTGTGTTTGGACTAAAACAAGGACTTATAAGTTTCAAGTATCCTCAAGAATAATTGTGCTTCATAGACTTTCTGCGTGATTGCATTTTCCTCTGAAGTTTCTTATGGACTGCTAAGCTGCGTTTAATATTTACTCCAAGTGTTGTGGACTTGAGTTTCTCTCTGCACCTGTTTGAATCACCATGTGATAATATAGACTTTACCACTTATAAAACTGTGTCCTGTAGTTGTCTTGTTCCACGCAAAGAGTCTCCTGAGTTATCCCGTATAATTATTACAGGGGGAGGTGATGGAGCAACTGTTAGTTCTGGGACCCTATAGGCATAGGGTGTTAGATGTGGCCACTCATGTCTTGGGTGGGCATCTGGGTGTAGACAAAACTCAAGAGCTGATCCTTCAGACATTCTACTGGCCTTGATGTCATTGCGAGATTGTTAGCTATTGCCGTTCTTGTCCCACCTGTCAGCTAACTGCTCCAGTCTCTTACTTCTGTAGTCTCCTAGTGCTATTTTCTCATCATAGAGGTCTTATTTGACCGCACAGCTGTGGATCTTGTCGGACCCCTAGTTAAATCTATCAGAGGTCACCAATATATCCCAGTGGTCATGGACTATGAAACACAGTACCCGGAGGTGGTACACGTGAGAAACTCTTCTGCTCGGAGTATAGGCAGAGGCCTAGCCCATATGTTTTCCTGGCCTGCCAAAGGAGATCCTGATGGACCAAAAAACTCCTTTAATTTCTAAAGTGATGAGGGAGTTGTGTAAGGCCCTCCAGCTTATGCAACTTAGGACATCGGTCTACCATCTGCTCATGGAAAGCCTGGTGGAGAGGTTAAAAAAACCTTGAAATCTATGCTCAAGGTCATGGAGAAGGATGACTGGGATTGTCTACTCCCATATCTGCTATTTTCCATTAGAGAAGGTCCACAGGCCTCTACAAGGTTTTTTCCATTCTAGCTATTGTACAGCCGGCACCCTCATGGACTTCTGGATATTGCAAAGGAGACCGGGGAAGCAGAGGCTACACCCAACCGGCGCATCATTGAGCATGTGGCCCAGATGCAGGAAAGGATTGCGAAGATAATATCGATTGTGAGAGAGCGATTCCTTCAGGCATAAGAGGCCCAGGCAAGGGTCTACAATCTGTCAGCAAGGATGAAACAGTTTAGCCCTGAGATTGAGTGTTAGTATTATCTCTCATGGTTGAAAGTAAATTTCTGGCCAAGTGGTAGGGGCCATATGATGCGGTTGAAAAGCTGGGCGATGTCAACTACAAGGTCCACCAGCCAGGGAGAAGACCATACCAGGTGTACCACGTCAACCTGCTTATGCCATGGCTAGACAGGGAACTGGTGGAACCTACGTGCCTGGGGCCTATCCTGAAGCCAAGTTTATGCATGTTACAGTGGCAGAGACACTGTCACTGGCTAAGAAACAACAGTGCCGAGAACTACTTCTGCCAAACTGAGACCTGTTTTCAGAGTTGCCAGGATATACACAGGTCAATGAGCATGAAATCTTGATGGAAATGCTTGCCAGAAGATGATTTCCAAGGAAGTAAGGAGAATGATGAGCCTGGGCATCATTGAGGAGTCAAAGAGCAGCTGGTCCAGCCCCATTGACCTTGTGCCGAAGCCCGAGAATGGCGCTTTTGTAATGATTATAGGAAGCAGAATGAGGTGCCCAAGTTTGAAGCATATCCGATGCCCCTGGTCGATGAACTAATTGAGAGGCAGGAGTCAGCCAGATATATCACCACACTTGACCTAACAAAATGGTACTGGCAAATTATGTCCCAAACGACCAAGGAGAAGACTGTCTTCTATATACCTGACGGTTGCTTCCAATAAAACAGAATGCCTTTCGGGCTGCAGTGAGCCCCAGCTACCATCCAGAGGGCCATGGACTGGATCTTTGTTCCTTGCCAGAAGTACGCCGCAGCTTACCTGGACGATATTGTGATCTCTAGCCCGGATTGGGGAAGTCATCTACAGAAGGGTCAGTCCGTACTGGATGTGCTGAGGAAGGCAGGGTTTACCATAAGCCCAAAGATGTGTGCCATGGGAAAGGAGGAGGAAAACTACTTAGGCTATATCATTAGGAGGGGTGAAATCAGCAAGTGAACAAAGTAGAGGTAATCCAAAATTGGCCACAACCGATCTTGAAGAAACAGGTTAGGGTGTTTCTGAGAATTGTGGGATACTATCAGCTATTTATCCTAAATTTCACTTGATAGCTGCACCTCTGACCGACCTTCTTATGGGCACAGGTCTTCTGAAGCGGAGATGACATTCCAAGAGTTTAAGCTCACTGTCACGACTCTGTTGTTGGGTATCCCGGGACCAGGGACTCCTTCCCTGTCCCTAATGCTAAGAGGTGCCCTAGCTTGCCCTGCTCCCCAGATTACTTCTGATGGTGAAGATGCCAGGGCCACGTACCTTGCCTTACCTTTTGAATCTACCCTCAATATGTACCCTTCCCCCAGCCAGGGAAGAGGGGAGTAGTAGTATATCATAGTACACCAACCAAGCTAACAAGGTAATATGAATAGGGATAATGAAAAATGCCAAACATACAAATATACTCAAAAGTATAACACAGGAATGCACTGGGGCATGGAGGATGGGATTAAACCAAAGTAAGAGAAGAAAGGGAATTATCACACATTCAAAACCTTGCAACAGTCACAGATAAACCCACCTAACACCTTCTATAATTACCACCAACAAAGATCTCCAGAGCTGTGCTAGTGTTAAAGGGAATCTGTCACCCCAAAATTCGCCTGTAAGCTAAGGCCACTAGCATCAGGAGCTTATCTACAGCATTCTGTAATGCTGTAGATAAGCCCCCGATGTAACCTGCAAGATAAGAAAAACAGGTTATATTATACTCACCCAGGGGCGGTCCCGATTCGGTCCGGTCCGATGGGCATTGCGGTCCGGGTCCGGCGCCTCCCATCTTCATACGATGACGCCCTCTTCTTTTCTTCCTGCCGCGGCTCCTGCGCAGGCATACTTTGCCCTGTCACTGCAGTACAGGCAATCACAATCCAGGGTCACAGGAGTAATCCAACAGGGATAACTTTTATTTTTGTAGGATAAACTAGGTAGAAAGAGGTAATTGGAGAAAATACGATAGAGACTTCCTGCTCTTTCCCTACTTTTATTCTCTGCCGTCTCAGCACCAGCCACAGCAGCGGTTACTGTTCACAAGCAAAGGTAGTGAAGCTTCACTGGCCAGAATATGGATGCTTCTAGCCCCTTCTGCGGGGCACTCGCACAGTCCTGTGCCCACCTCAGCCATGGTGACCGAAAGAGGAGATAGTCCATACACTGGAATCTGGACGCTTAAAGTCCCTTTGGCGGGGCCCTTACAAAGTCCTGGGGCCCACGTTGTCCGTAAGTCCTGGGCAACAGATTCTATCCCCTCCAGGGGTCTGGCAATGCCCCGGCTTAAATTTCCCCCAGCCGGGGGTACTTGCTGTCCCAGACGAGAACAGACATCTTGCCTCAGGCCATGCTGCCTGGGCTCTGAGCAGGAAGCAGGAGCTTCCTGCTCCCAAGAGGTTGCAAGTCCAGCCCACAAAGTTAACCTGTGCTGGCCCTGCCTCTAACACATATAGGAACATTGCAGACACAGCACACTAATACATAGAATACAGTAACATACAGTAAAACATAAATACAAGGGAAGGGATAAGAGGGTTTCAAATAAGAGAGAGAGGGGAAGCAATGAGGTTCTTCGCCACCTCCTTACACTGCCACCACCAATCATTTATACAGGCCGATTGGACCTTTATTAAGTTTAATGACTTTTAGTGGCCCCACAGCGATGTGAATGAATACGTCATGTCGGTCCTTTTGCTGCGTCACCGAAAATGTATCTCCCATAATTATTGGAGCAATACAAACGCCGATATTTCTATCAGGACACTGGCATCAGTGGGTCTGCGACAGATTCTTTCATGAAAGGAAGCGCATCCTGGGGAACACAATTCTCCTCCTAGGAACAAAGGAGCCCCTGCTTCTTGAATATACAAATCTTAGACTCTCTGTTTCCCACAATAGACCTCTATGTTAATTACCTGTACACGACAGGAGGTCTCTGTGTCAAAGATTGTTTTAATTAGTTTCTATCTCCCTTCCCTATATGTTCAATGTGAGGCCTACTTCACAGGAAGTTGAAGTGTCAGCTCTTCTCCAGTTGTAAGTAATTTTATCTTGTGTTAATTAGTATCTCTGTATCTTGGTCTAATTAAACCCACTTCAAAAAGGAGATCTTCTCCAGCTATAAGTAGTTTTTCTTCTTCACATATGTTCCATCTGTCATGAATTTTAATTTTCCTCTATGACAGTAACAAGAAGGTCACAGACAACATCAGTAAAAGACTAAAGAGAGGTATTTGAGCAGACTATGAACTTTGTTACCAAAAGATATGGTAACGAAGGGGCAAGACAAGGAAGGCATACCTAAAGATCAAAGAGATACGACAAACGTTTCAATCAAGAGTGGGCATGTTGAAAGATGTCAACGGGAACAAACTGAGTCAAAACAGGTAAAAAAAAGTTGGAAAGAGTACACGGTGCACCTTTACAAATATGACTCAGTTATATGGGAAAAAACAGATTGAAAGTTATAGAGAGACAAATATCCTGAAAGATGAAGCTGTTGCAGCGATAACACTTCTGTCAAACAAAGCGCTTGAATGCAACAATATTCCAATAGAGCTAATAAAGTATTCTGAAGCTGCAGTTGATGTCATCACTTGCCTGTGTCAACATACAGGTGCATCTCACAAAATTAGAATATCATCAAAAAGTTTCTTTATTTCAATTCTTCAATGCAAAAAGTGAAACTCATTATATAGAGTCATTACAAACAGAGTGATCTATTTCACGTGTTTATTTCTGGTAATGTTGATGATTATGGCTTACAGCCAATGAAAACACAAAAGTAATTATCTCAGTAAATTAGAATAATTTATAACACCAGCTTGAAAAATTATTTTAAAATCCGAAATGTTGGGCTACTGAAATGTATATTCAGTAAATGCACTCAATACTTAGTCAGGCTCCTTTGGCATTAATTACTGCATCAACGCAGCATGGCATTGATGCAATCAGTCTGTGGAACTGCTGAGGTGTTATGGAAGCCCAGGTTGCTTTGATAGTAGCCTTCAGCTCGTCTGCATTGTTGGGTCTGGTGTCTCTCATCTTCCTCTTGACAATGCCCCATAGATTCTCTATGGGGTTAAGGTCAGGCAAGTTTGCAGCCAATCAAGCACAGTGATACTGTTGTTTATAAACCAGGTATTGGTACTTTTGGCAGTGTGCACCGGTGCCAAGTCCTGCTGGAGAATTAAATTTCCATCTCCAAAAAGCTTGTCGGCAGAGGGAAGCATGAAAGTACTCTAAAATTTCTTGGTACACGGCTGCACTGACTTTGGTCTTGATAAAACACAGTGGACCTACACCAGCAGCTGACATGGCACCCCAAACCATCACCAAGCATAAATGGAAGGACTTATTACCGAGTGTCAGGATGAAAGCTCAAACATGGGACTGATACTGAACACAAAGAAGACAAAGATATTAATTATTGCCAGATATGAATGGGACACATTTGAGATGGACGGCGACGAACTGGAAGTTGTAAAAGACTTTACCCTACTTGGAATGATGATAACTGGAGATGCAGCAACTAAACTGGAAGTCAGTAGGAAAATAGCTCACTGGAGAAGGTCTTCAAATCAAACATTTCACTGGTGATGAAGACACGGCTCTTACATAGTTTGGTATTTTCTGTGGTAACATACAGATGCCAAACCTGGATGATAAAAAAACAAGATAGAAGAAAAAGAATTGATGCCTTCAAAATGTAGTGCTGGAGAAGAATGCTATCAATACCACTGATGACAAAAAAAAAGAACAAATAAATACATTTTGGAAAAAATCAAGTCAGATATGTCATTTGAAGCAACGATACCAAGCTACGGCTTGCCTAGTTTGGACACATCATACAACGAGAGCAATTACTGGAGAAGGACATCATGGTCGGAATAATTGAAGAAACAAGGCGAAGAGGAAGACCAGCAACCCAATGGCTTGATACTATTAAGATAATGGTGGAGAAAACCATGGTGGACCTATCTAGGCTTGCACAAGATTGATCCTCCTACAGAGCGTTCATCAATTAATCTACCATGGCTAAAGGCCATTGAACAAATCTAAAGGTAAAATAAAGTGGACCGACTGCGATGATTGTTTAAGATGAACTCAGCTAATGGTAGGGAAGATGACCAATTTCCCTGGTTATCTGACACAAATCACAAAGTATGATAGTAATATTCAGACACTATTACTGTACAAATTCAGCTATACCAAGACCATTATTACCAATAACACCACTTACAAGGGATAAATACCACCACACCATGATCGGACCACAAATTACCACCACTTAGTAACCAAATAATTCCACCACATTGATCAATAACAAAAAACATGCTACTATGACAAATATCAGATCATTGTCAAGCCAGTGTTTCTTCTCATATGCATAAAAGAACAGTCCAAGTTTGGTCATCAATTATCCTGAAAAAAAAAAAAAAAAACTGATCAAGGTTTCTTAAGCTTCTTCTATCAAAAACTACATGAAAAATAAACAGCACATGGATGGCATTCAAGTGCCAGGCAATTTTTTCACAGATCCACAGACTTGAATTGGCAAGTTTGATCTGACACTTGGATCAATATCCAACAAGTCTATGTGCCTTTGTGTGGACTATCATAGGTATGTGACTTGTGAAAAATATGGATAGCACTCCTTTAAGAAAAATAAAACGTCTGAATGAGACCTTAAACATAGGCGTCCGTAGACCGTGTAAGTGTAGACAGTACAGGTAAATGTAGGGATTCACTGTGATGTCTCCAATCAAAATCATTTTCTCTTCTTCATCCAGTACACACCGCTGTGACTTCTTCCAGCTATGACTGCTCTCTGCAGAATGTAAAACAAAGACCACTACATCTGATCACTTTTAGAGTACCCTCCCCACTATATAGTGCCCCCTTAGTGCACTACACATTAATACCCCTATTGTGGCTCCACACATTATTAATTAATGGGAGACGTCTGAAGTCACTAAGGCTATCGCCATTGACCACAGGTGAATATTTTGACCATGTAATGTGGAGAAGATTAATAATAATGAAAATAATATAAAAGATTAAATATATAAGGAAAATAGAAAAAAAAGATGGTGACATTCGTAAGTGGAATTTGAAAAGTAACGAATAAAGATTTTTTTCAAGATGGGTGTGTGGAATTTTTTCCCCATTTTTACTTTTCCATAAAGGTGTCAAAGGGAGGTGGTGAAGAGACCGTGATGAACTGGAAAAGTGGATTTTTATTTGAAAGATGTTATGTGTGTGATCTAAGATTTTAGATATTGCGGGATCTGTGGGGCTACTATTCCTTCTCTTTGTATTCAAGTAGAAGACATTCTTTTTTGTCTCTGGATCAGTAGAAGACTTGAAGGACTCAAAGAGATTGATCTCAGCTCTTTGAGTGACTCTCCCATTCCTGCTTTGATCTCATCTTTGATGCTCCTTCCGTAATGAATATGGCAATTTGGGACATTCTGTCCTCTATGTCTATTCCTTCATACACTTTGGTCAGGTATTTTTGATATTTTGACAGAGATTGATAGGATAATGTGTCTCATCTTTGTTCAGTTGTCAAGAAAAATAACATATGGATTTAAGTGTACCAGTGTAGACAGCCCAAGGCAGGACAATTACGTAGAAGTGGCTGAACCATAAATCCTCTTTACAATGTGAGTACTTATTCATGGTATACAAGATTCATATTTTACCACCCTATAATGAACAGAGTAATCTGGTGCAGGAAAGCAAGAAAAGGGTTAGTGCTTCTTCGTGCTATTATGTGCTCAGGTCCTAAGAGTTATTACTGGTGATAAACATTCCGTCCAAGTCCTGAACTCTTCACTTTAAAGGGATTGTCTGGTGAAAACAAGTTATCACCTATCCCCAGGGAAGATGATAGTTTTTTGATCGGTGGGGGTCCGACTTCAGGGACATGAACTGATATTTAGAATATGGAATTTTTAGCCCCTTTGCAAAATGGAGCATCAGTTTAGATGTCTGATCACTGCTCCATTCTTTATCTATGGGAAAGTCTCCACTATATATAATTCTTCCATGATCACCTTATTTAGTTATCCCTTCCTATCTGGAAACTCATGGCATACTTCTCTTCAGTTAGGTCATGACTAGTGTGGAGCGATACCGTCCGATACTTGAAAGTATCGGTATCGGAAAGTATCGGCCGATACCGGCAAAGTATCGGATCTAATCCGATATCGATACCCGATACCAATACAAGTCAATGGGACACCAAGTATCGGACGGTATCCTGTATGGTTCCCAGGGTCTGAAGGAGAGGAAACTCTCCTTCAGGTCCTGGGATCCATATCAATGTGTAAAAGAAAGAATTAAAATAAAAAATAGGGATATACTCACCCTCCGACGCAGCCTGGACTTTACCGCCGTAACCGGGAGCCGTTGTACCTAAGAATGCGCGCTTGAAGGGCCTTAGATGAGGTCACGGCGCTCTGATTGGTCCGTAGCAGTCGCGTGACCGCTACGCGACCAATCACAAAGCCGTGACGTCATCTAAGGTCTTTAAAGCGCTTGAAATACCTTAGAAGACGTCCGCAGCTTCTGATTGGTCGCGTAGCGGTCGCGTGACCGCTACGCGACCAATCACAAAGCAGTGACGTCACCTAAGGTCTTTCAAGCGCTTGAAAGACCTTAGGTGACGTCACTGCTTTGTGATTGGTCCGTAGCGGTCACGCGACCGCTACGGACCAATCAGAGCCCCGTGACATCATCTAAGGCCCTTCAAGCGCGCATTTTTAGGTACAACGGCTCGCGGTTACGGCGGTAAAGTCCAGGCTGCGTCGGAGGGGTGAGTATATCCCTATTTTTTATTTTAATTCTTTCTTTTACACATTGATATTAATCCCGATACCGATTCCCGATACCACAAAAGTATCGGATCTCGGTATCGGAATTCCGATACCCGCAAGTATCGGCCGATACCCGATACTTGCGGTATCGGAATGCTCAACACTAGTCATGACTCATGAGATCATATGGTGATCACCCTGGGAATTGCATGAGGTCTGCCTCTATAATGCAATTGCGAGGTCTGCACCAGTGAAGTTCTCCAGGTGATTGGAGGAGGCAGAAGCTTATATCACAGATAATGATGAATGACGCTGTCTGGTGTAGTGGAGAGGCAGCTTAAGGGGGTCACTAGCAGGAGTGCAGGGAGAGGGAGGAAGGAGGCACGCAGTGCACACAGGACCTGAGCTAGACAGGTCACGTGATCACTGCAGGGACGATGGGGGCGGAGCTACCATGCGAGAACAGAGTCTACAAAAAACGCAGGACACAGAGTACTAAGACAGAGATGTAGTCAAAGGACAAGCCGAGGGTCGGGAGCCAGACAGGAGCAAGGTACCAAGGGACAAAACAGCAGATTAGTCAGAGACAATCCAAGGGGTCAGAAAGCCAGGACAGACAGAGAAGTACAAAGCAGAAAACGGGCAGTAGTCTGGGGGCAAACCGGGTCATACACAACAAGGCACACGCACAGAGAAACAACAATTACAGACGAGTAACCTGGGTCAGCTATCTCAAACCGGGTAGACGGAAGTATAACCGACTCAGAACCCAGGAACTACCAGCATTAAATAGCTGCCCCAGAACCAAAGAGGGGTGGACTAATTTAACCCAGACCTGACCAGGAAGGAGCCAGAACCAGCCTAGCCAGATTCATGACAGCTGGTCATGCGATGCTGTGCTAATACGGCATGGGATTTATGTAAAGTTTACAGGAATAACATGCCGGAGGATGAAAGCTAGAAATCAGGCTGAAGGGAAGATAACAGAAGACTAAATTACATGGACATAAATGCACTATATACAAGTGAAGTGCAGTGTGTGATAGACAATCTGCAGGAGATTGGGAGTCCAGTTATAGAAAAATAATGGCTGTTATTCTTTACGCTGCTAAGATGAAAGAATATGAAAAATGCAAATGATGGGCAAATTAGATAGTCTGAAACAGATCTGGTAGGATATCCTCAGGTTTTGATGGGGGAAGCGTTTTGGTCAATCCAAATCTAAATAATTTGAATGGTTAAATAGAACCAACTCAATTACCTATCTGGCCACATCCCACTCTTGGCTGACCTTCTGTTTCATGATCTCATAGATCTTGTTATATTTAAACGTGATGTATGAATTAAAGTGTAGCCAAATGTCTTATACCGCATCTCTAATCCGACACATAAGGTTTACATGTGTTACAAAACTGTGAGCAATAATGTGCATAGCAAGTTTCTTCATGTACACTTAATGTCAAAATGTCTACACACAAGATACAAAATTACAAAGGAAGGGAAAATCATGTAGTACTAAGGATCTGTTCTAAGTGACATGTCTTCGTTTCGGTGCTACTAAAGTGGTGCAAATGTGGTTGCTAGGTGCGCCATTGGTGTGGCCAAAATTGGCTGTGCACCATTTTGTCTATCACGTTTTGTTGATTGATGGCTCTCAATGACCAATGCAAGAACTGCCTGAACTAAAATCTTGGTGTACATAATGTCAGTGCAGGATACAAGCATGTCCACACACATACATCTCTCCTGTCTGCTGTGGCTGCTTACAGTTATAGAGGAAAATTAAAATCCATAAGACCTCTTCAGGGAGGGGACATGCCCCCCTCACATTGAACATATAGGGAAGAAAGAAAACTTCTAACTGGAGAGGAGCTGATGACATGGCTCTCCAAACCATCACTGATTGTGGAAACTTCACACTAGACCTCAAGCAGCTTGGATTGTGTGCCTCTCTTCCCCCAGACTTTGGGACCATGATTTCCAAGGTCTAGTGTAAAGTATTCACAATCAATGATGGTTTCGGGGCCATGTCATCTGCTGGTATAGGTCCACTGTGTTTTATTAAAACCAAAGTCAGCACAGCCATCTACCAGGAAATTTTAGAGCACTTCATGCTTCCCTCTGCCGACAAGCTTATTGGAGATGGAAATTTCATTCTCCAGCAGGACTTGGCACCTGTCCACACTGCCAAAAGTACCAATACCTGGTTTATAATAAAATGTATCACTGTGCTTGATTGGCAGCAAACTCGCCTGACCTTAACCCTATAGATGATCTATGGAGTATTGTAAGAACAAGATAAGAGACACCAGACCCAACAGTGCAGACGAGCTGAAGGCTGCTCTCAAAGCAACCTGGGCTTCCATAACACCTCAGCAGTGCCACAGGCTGATCGCCTCCATGCCATGGAGCATTGATGCAGTAATTGATGCCAAAAGAGCCCGACCAAGTATTGAGTGTATTTACTGAACATACATTTCAGCAGCCCAACATCTCGGATTTTAGAATCATTTTTTCAAGCTGGTGTTATAAATTATTCTAATTTATATTTATTTATTTATTTAATTTTTTTATTTATTTTCTGGTGTTATAAATTATTCTAATTTACTGAGATACTGACTTTTGGGTTTTTATTGGCTGTAAGCATAATCATCAACATTAACAGAAATAAACACTTGAAATAGATCACTCTGTTTGTAATGACTCTATAATATATGAGTTTTACAACTGAAATAATTAAACTTTTTAATGATATTCTAATTTTGTGAGATGCACGTGTATATACAGTATGTTCATGTGGCAATAAAGTGTAAAATCTAACACCTTCAGAGATCACACTTGTTCTCCTAAAAGAAAAACGGAACAACTGCAGCTAGGCATTCCATCTCTGTCGTCCAGATAGGACTATTGGGGTTTGCATTAATCCAATATTTATGAGAGATGTATTTTCATCGTGGCGAAGGAACCAATATGACAAATTCACTCACATCACTTTGAGGCCATTCTAACCCCTCCAACTTAATAACAGTCAGATAAATGATGCTATCCAGCCCATGTTTTATCGTTATGTAAAGGTAAAATCATAATAAAAAAATTACGACAATATCTACCGCCTGGAACCTCTGTGTTAGGACTGGCGGAACGCACCAAATAATAATTAGAGATTATATAAGGTGCGTTCCCAGTCCGGGGTCCATGGTGCAGCTAAGACACCTGCTGCTTGGTAATGACGGACTATATGGCGGTATAATGTGAGTACACACACGGGTTAGCTTCACTCGGTATGAAGGAAGCGAACCCTGTTGCGTCACAGGGCCGCGATACAGCACAGAGAGCGCAAGCAAGGAGTCACAGAACTCTGCCCCAAGAGTCAGGGTAAGAGTCCCTCTAGATCTCTTGCGCTCGACACTGCAACTGCGATGCCAGGGAAACAACTAAAGTAAATATTTACCGCACAGGAGTGCGTGCAGCGCCGCTCTAGCGGATGCCACTAGCCATCCTAACTAGGGCCAGGAAAGAGCACTATTTGCGCATGATGCCACTCTGGCGGTCGCTGCTAACTGAATTCAGCAACTTGTGCTAATGTGTAGGATAGCACTGTCAGGCGCTAGGTAGCTCTACCATTCGTGAGCAGGCAGCATCACTAGGAATGGGTATGACTCGGAGCTCTCATCCATCGACAGGCATTCATCCACACACACACAAGATAATAAGTTTACACTAGCGCATGGCCGAGCGGCCAAGCAAAATTTTTATAGCAGTAACGCTCCGGGACCTTCCTGATGGTCCATGTGGAGCCGCAACAGGGCCTGAGCATATGACCCCGAACCTCCAATGGGAGGTTGTCCCATGGGCATACTCAGTGTGGGAAAAGCAGAACTTAGTCCCTGAAATGCTTGCTCACTGCTGAACAATCCTGGCTACAAAGGCAGAGCCTGGAAAGGTAGCAGTATCCAAGCGCACAGTATCAGCTTGAGCCAGATGCTGGGATTGATGTCTCTGCTGAGCAGGTTCTACTGCGGCTGGAAGAGAATGGGAGACCGCAGGGGACATGGTTCAAGATTCCCCCAGTGCAGTGGCGGGAACTTGACACCTAACACTCTGTGGGTGAAAATATCCTGTAAGTTGGGAATCTCAAAATTTTGAAGGGCCCAAGCACAATCCCACAATCAGCCCCCACATGAGCTCAAAGGGGATGTATATGGACATAACCTTGAGGTAATAAAAGGCAGTATTTGGGTTTTTGTCATTTGACAGTTCTAGGAAGGTACAGCTTGCTGTAGGTTCTGTTTACATTACTGCTGAGCTCTGAGCCATTTCCGTGCTATCAGGGTTAGTAATTTTCTTTAGTTATTTATTTTTATTTTATGAAATTGTATATTGTATATATCGTATTGTTTGCTCCCATTTTGTATCATCTTGTATATTTTTAATCAACACTGCCCATCTTTCTGGATTAGCTATATAACATTTAATAGCTCTGTTCCTCTTGCTCTGTAAATCGCACCCCTTAAGCCATATGCTACCTGTAACGGGTGTTCACTTGGCCTGTGTAAACGATTGGTGGTGGCAGCAAGTAGTTGTTTTGCTATTGTGGAGCTGGAAGTGACTGTATTAGGCCGGCGTCACACTCAGCGTATGGAAATACGGTCCGTTTTTTACGGCCATAATACGCAGTAATTGTCCCAAAACACTGTTCCGTATTCAATGCGAGGATGCAATTTTTGTGCACAAATTTATCCGTGTGTCATCCGTATGGCATCCGTATGGCTTCCGTACGGCGAATTCTTTGCGCAGGCTTGCAAATGGACATATCATGGATCCATCGGCTCATATATTCTTAAAAACATATATACAGTCTATATATATATATATATATATATATATATATATATATATGTCTGTCAGTGAGACACACACATATATATATATATATATATATATATATATTTATATTTATGTTTAATACAGCGCTAGAGAGCAGAAAAGCCAGTAATTCAATTGCCAGCTTTTCCTATCTCCTTCACAAACCCGACAGGATATGAGACATGGTTTACATACAGTAAACCATCTCATATCCCTTCTTTTATTACATATTCCTTTTTACTAATGTGACAAGTGTCTCTGTGTAAAATTTGGGGGCTCTAACTATTAAATTAAAGGGTTAAATCCCGGAAAAAATTGGCGTGGGCTCCTGCACAATTTTCTCCGCCAGAATGGGAAAGCCAGTGACTGAGGGCAAATATTAATAGCCTAGAGAGGGACCATGGTTATAGGACCTCCCTGGCTAAAAACATCTGCCCCCAGCCACCCCAGAAAAGGCACATCTGTAAGATGCACCTATTCTGGCACTTAGCCTCTCTCTTCCCACTCCCCTGTAGTGGTGGGATATGGGGTAATGAAGGGTTAATGTCACCTTGCTATTGTAAGGTGACATTAAGCCAGGTTAATAATGGAGAGGCGTCAATTATGACACCTATCCATTATTAATCCAATAGTATGAAATGGTTAATAAAACACACACACATTATTTATTTTAATGAAATAAAGACACAGGGTGTTTTAATATTTTATTATACTCTTAATCCACCTAAAGACCCTTGTCACCTGAAATAAAGTTAAAAAAACAAACAATATTCCATACCTTCCGTCGTTCAGTCTTGTCCCACGCTGTAAATCCATCTGAAGGGGTTAAATCATTTTACACCCAGGAGTGTTGTGAACTCTGTTTTCGGGCTCCCTCTTGTGGTCACAGGTGGTATTGTGTGAGTTTTGTTTTTGGGCTCCCCCTGGTGGCTTTGTTTGTTATCCTGCGGATCTGTGGCTGAATCAGCTGCCTCGTTATGCACTAGGGAGTTTCCTATTTAGCTCTGCTTCACCTCCACTTGTTGCCGGCTGTCGATGTATTCAGTGCTATTCTGATCTCCCCTGATTATCTTCGTTTTCAGTCTCTTCTGGAGAAGCTAAGTTTCTGTTTGATTATTTTTTGCTCATCAGTCTGCAATATGATTTCAGTGTATGATGAGTTTAGTGCAGCTTGCTAATATGTGAGTTCTTTCTGCTGGTAAGCTCTGGGGTACGGAGTTGCTTCCCCCGCACCGTTAGTTGGTGCGGGGGCTCGAGCAATCTCTGCGTGGATATTTTGCTTAGGGTTTTCTATTGACCGCACAGATCCCTTCCTATTTTCTGCTATCTAGTGTTAGCGGGCCTCATTTGCTAAATCTATTTCATCTCTGCGTTTGTGCTTTCCCCTTAACTCACCGTTAATATTTGTGGGGGGCTTTTCTATATCTTTGGGGTCATTTCTCTGAGGCAAGTAAGGACTTTACTTTCCCTCTAGGAATAGGTAGTTTCTCAGGCCGTGAAGAGACGTCTAGGATTTTCAGGTAACGTTCCACGGCTGCCTATAGTTGTTTGCGGATAGGATCAGGTTGCGGTCAATCCAGATACCACTTCCCCAGAGCTGGTCGTCGGTTTAGTTACTTAGCTAGTCTTACTTGCGATCCTTGCCACTAGGATCATAACAGTACAGCCGGCCCAGAATCTCCAGGAGAGTGTTAATTGCATGGCAGAAGCAGGAGAAGAGAAGCCTTGAGGATTTTTTTTTTTTGCTGCCGTGTGTCTAGCTGCTGTGTGTCTAGCTTCTCTCCTCCTCTTAATCTTGGTGTGGCTCTGAGTTCAGCTGCTGACATGGATATCCAGAGTTTGGCCTCCAGTGTAGATCATCTTGCTGCACGGGTACAAAGTATTCAGGATTTTGTTGTTCACAGTCCTATGTCAGAGCCTAGAATACCTCTTCCGGAGTTGTTTTCTGGAGATAGATCTAGGTTCCTGAATTTTAAGAACAATTGTAAATTGTTTCTTTCCTTGAAACCTCGTTCCTCTGGTGATTCCGTTCAGCAAGTTAAGATTATTATTTCTTTCTTGCGCGGCGACCCTCAAGATTGGGCCTTCGCATTGGCGCCAGGGGATCCTGCATTGCTCAGTGTGGATGCGTTTTTTCTGGCCCTTGGATTGCTCTATGAGGAACCTAATCTTGAGAACCAGGCTGAAAAAGCTTTGTTGGCCCTCTCTCAGGGGCAAGATGAAGCAGAGGTGTATTGCCAGAAATTTCGGAAATGGTCGGTGCTTACTCAATGGAATGAGTGTGCCCTGGCTGCAAATTTCAGAAAGGGTCTTTCTGAAGCCATTAAGAATGTCATGGTGGGGTTCCCTACGCCTGCAGGTCTGAATGAGTCAATGACTCTGGCCATTCAGATTGATCGGCGTTTGCGGGAGCGCAAACCTGCGCACCATTTGGCGGTGTCTTCTGAACAGACACTTGAGTCTATGCAATGTGATAGAATTCTGACCAGAAGTGAACGGCAAAATTATAGACGGCAAAATGGGTTGTGCTTTTATTGTGGTGACTCAGCTCATGTTATCTCAGCATGCTCTAAGCGCACAAAAAAGATTGATAAATCTGTCACCATCGGTACTTTACAGTCTAAGTTCATTTTGTCTGTTACCCTGATTTGTTCCCTGTCATCTTACCCGGTTATGGCTTTTGTAGATTCAGGTGCTGCCCTGAGCCTGATGGATTTGTCATTTGCCCGGCGCTGTGGTTTTGTTTTGGAGCCTTTAAAATTCCCTATTCCACTAAGGGGTATTGATGCTACACCATTGGCTATGAATAAACCTCAGTACTGGACGCAAGTGACCATGTGCATGACTCCTGTTCATCAGGAGGTGATTCGCTTTCTTGTTCTGCAGAATTTGCATGATGTTGTCGTGTTGGGTCTGCCATGGTTGCAGACTCATAATCCAGTCCTGGATTGGAAAGCAATGTCTGTGTCAAGTTGGGGACTTGGTGTGGTTGTCTTCTCGCTTTGTTCCTATGAAGGTCTCCTCTCCCAAGTTCAAGCCTCGGTTTATTGGTCCTTATAAGATTTTGGAAGTCCTTAACCCTGTGTCATTTCGTTTGGACCTCCCAGCATCGTTTGCTATTCATAATGTGTTCCATCGGTCGTTGTTGCGGAGGTATGTGGTGCCTGTGGTTCCTTCGGTTGAGCCTCCTGCCCCTGTGCTGGTTGAGGGAGAATTGGAATACGTGGTGGAGAAGATCTTGGATTCTCGTATTTCTAGACGGAGGCTTCAGTATTTGGTTAAGTGGAAGGGCTATGGTCAGGAGGATAATTCCTGGGTTGTCGCCTCTGATGTTCATGCGGCTGATTTGGTTCGTGCCTTCCATGTGGCTCACCCTGATCGCCCTGGGGGTTTTTGATTAGGGTTCGGTGACCCCTCCTCAAGGGGGGGTATTGTTGTGAACTCTGTTTTCGGGCTCCCTCTTGTGGTCACAGGTGGTATTGTGTGAGTTTTGTTTTTGGGCTCCCCCTGGTGGCTTTGTTTGTTATCCTGCGGATCTGTGGCTGAATCAGCTGCCTCGTTATGCACTAGGGAGTTTCCTATTTAGCTCTGCTTCACCTCCACTTGTTGCCAGCTGTCGATGTATTCAGTGCTATTCTGATCTCCCCTGATTATCTTCGTTTTCAGTCTCTTCTGGAGAAGCTAAGTTTCTGTTTGATTATTTTTTGCTCATCAGTCTGCAATATGATTTCAGTGTATGATGAGTTTAGTCCAGCTTGCTAATATGTGAGTTCTTTCTGCTGGTAAGCTCTGGGGTACGGAGTTGCTTCCCCCGCACCGTTAGTTGGTGCGGGGGCTCGAGCAATCTCTGCGTGGATATTTTGCTTAGGGTTTTCTATTGACTGCACAGATCCCTTCCTATTTTCTGCTATCTAGTGTTAGCGGGCCTCATTTGCTAAATCTATTTCATCTCTGCGTTTGTGCTTTCTCCTTAACTCACCGTTAATATTTGTGGGGGGCTTTTCTATATCTTTGGGGTCATTTCTCTGAGGCAAGTAAGGACTTTACTTTCCCTCTAGGAATAGGTAGTTTCTCAGGCCGTGAAGAGACGTCTAGGATTTTCAGGTAACGTTCCACGGCTGCCTATAGTTGTGTTTGCGGATAGGATCAGGTTGCGGTCAATCCAGATACCACTTCCCCAGAGCTGGTCGTCGGTTTAGTTACTTAGCTAGTTTTACTTGCGATCCTTGCCACTAGGATCATAACACAGGAGCTCTGCTAATGCAGCTGTGCTCCTGTCTGTAAAACTTTGTGAATGAATGGAATGCAGGGGAATGTCCTGTAGTTACCTCGAGTCGCGGTGATGCGCCCTCTGCTGGATGAACTCATATGAACTCGAGCCTGGGAACTTTTCAGAATATTTTCCCAGGCTTGAGTTCATATGTTCAAACCCCATATGTTTTCAAAAACTACTACTCAGGAGGGAAGAAGCGCCATATTCAAGTTCAGATATTGATGGACTGGTTTGAGGGTGCCATGTCACATTGACAGAGCCCCTGAGGTACCAGAGCAGCAGAACCCCCCCATAAGTGACCCCATATTACAAACTACACTTCTCAATAAAGTCCTCTAGGGGTGCAGTGATCATTTTGATGTATGATGCCGGGGCCAGGGCTGCTATCATGGCCAACAGAAACCCCTGCATCGCTCCCTGGCCCTCTCTCAGTACACAATCATGTTTTCTGCTCTGAGTACTTTGGTGCTGCTTCTCTGCATCATCTGGGATCTCCTGGTACGAGAGTGTATTCTTTACAGACGGTTCCGCAATTAAAGAGTCACAGTCCGGCTTCACTTTAACTTCTTTACTTAACACAGCATTATCCAGGGCACAGTCAATCATAACAATTGACAACGCTTTTCCTTGCCTCTCCTCTCTGCCGCTAAGCCTGTCCCCAGGACGGTTTGTTTCCTCTGGTCCGACAGTGTCCTCAATACCCAGAATTCCTGCTTCTAGTGGGGGTAGTCTCTGCCATTTCGCATCGGTCCTTAGAATAGCGGCCCTTGCAAAAATCTGCTACATCTTGGATACTGTGCTCACGTTCCGCTTAGCTTTCTTACTGTAGCACTGCAGTCCCACTTATACTGCACCGCTAACACTGGTATTGCTGTGCTTCATTCTGTACTCTGGCCCCTCTGGATACTGACTGCTGGGCTCACTCTTCTGACAAACATTGTGAGGCACGGTGTTGCCCTGGGCTAGCCAGCCCTGTGTTCCACACGGGTGCCCCAGTCCCAACTCACTAAACCCGGGAAAACCTCACTACTTATCCCACCGTGTCCCTCCTACAATTAACTATTTATAGTGTGAACTCCCACATTCCACAGTGCCTCCAACTAGTGGCCAACCTGGGGTAATTTACTTTCCCTACAATAATAGAAGCATGTGCATATAATGGCAGGAACATATTATACATAATACGCAGAAAATGGTAATACACCTTACTGTGTAGCAATACCATCAATACATAGTGATAATACACCATAGTGGTGTAGCAGTACCAATAAGTAGACATCTATCACAAACAGATTTTCCTCATCCTCTTACATTGACACCACAGGTGTGCCTACGAATTTTGTACCAGTGGACAGTGAAGAAAAAAGAATTAAATTTTTACCACCAAAATGTAATTTTAGCCTCAGATTTTACATTTTCAAAAGGGGAAATGGGCAAAAATGGCACTAAAATTTTGCTCACAATTTCTGATGAATGTAGATATACCCCATATGTGGCTATGTAGTACTGCTTAGTAGTGTTGAGCATTCCGATACTGCAAATATCGGGTATCGGCCGATATTTGCTGTATCGGAATTCCGATCCCGAGTTCCGATATTTTTGCGATATCGGAAATCGGAATCGGAAGTGTGCGGTGCGTATGGTTCCCAGGGTCTGGAGGAGAGGAGACTCTCCTTCAGGCCCTTGGATCCATATTCATGTAAAAAATAAATAATAAAAATAAAAACTATTGATATACTCATCCCTCCGGCGGACCCTGGCTCTTAGTGGTGCCTCCGTTCCTAAGAATGCAGGGAGTGAATGACCTTCGATGACGTCGCGGCTTGTGATTGGTCGCGTGAGCGGTCACATGAGCGGTCACGCGACCAATCACAAGCCGCGACGTCATCGAAGGTCCTTCACTCTGCATTCTTAGGAACGGAGGCAGACGCTTGGACCGGTGAGAGCCGGGGCCGACAGAGGGGTGAGTATATCAATATATTTTTTTTTTATTCTTTATTTTATACATGAATATGGATCCCAGGGCCTGAAGGAGAGTTTCCTCTCCTTCAGACCCTGGGAACCATTCCGATATTTTGTGTCCCATTGATATGCATTGGTATCGGGTATCGGTATCGGCGATATCCGATATTTTTTGGATATCGGCCGATCCAATCCGATACCGATACCTTTGCATATCGGAAGGTATCGCTCAACACTACTGCTTAGCCATATGGCGAGACTTGGGAGGCACAGAGCGCCAATTTTCCTAGAATCCTTTGCGGACTCCATATTCAGAGCCCATAAGTGCTAGAAAAGCAGAATTCCCCCTAAATTGACCCCATTTTGGAAATTATACTCCTTTGGGAATTTATCTACAGGGATAGTTACAATTTTGACTCCATGGGTGTTTTCCAGAAACAGGAAGCAGTGGATGTTGCCGAGTGAAAATTACAAACTGCCATTGTAGTAATCAGTACGTTTTTGTCACCAGTATGTTGTAGTCACCAGCACGTGATAGTGACCAGTATGTTGTAGTGACCAGCTCATGCTTTTGGAGACATGCCTGTAAATTAGGCAGGATGTTATTGCTATAGAAATGCCAAGTATGTGGACTTGGGCACAGTGGGACTCAGATTGAAGGGGGCATTTGGATTTGGGAGCACAAAATTTGCTGAATTTCTTTTGGGGGGCGAGGAGCCATTTCAGTTTTCCAGAGCCTTTGTACTACCAGTAACATGAAAGCCTTCTATATTTTGGATAACAGATGACAAACCTGTGGGAGAACTTGCTATTTTTGTGGATTGATTTGAAGCTTTTTTTGGGACCATTTTACATAACATTTGGGATCACATTTATCTGACATTCTACACTGAGCACTTACTTTGGGGTTTCTAAATCTCCAAGTGACGTGATTCAGATGAAACCCCTGAGGGATCCATTCACTATAATGAGGCAGCAGAGTTACTCTGGACTCTGTCTGGCCTCTGTTCAGTGTTGTACTTTTCAGAAGTACATAAAACTGTGGCAGATTGTGCTTTTATGCACGCCTAAAAAGATAGACACCGTGTCCACAGTGCCTCCATGTGCCTCATTATAGGGAATTTTCTGCTAGGGGTTCCGTCTGAAACACATATTTCAGAGATTTACACTGAAACCCTGGTGTAAGCGCTCAGCATAGAGCACAGGATAAATGTGAGACGAGCCTTACGACGATCTTTGGGAGGCAGAATAAATATATCAACAGCAAGTGAAGAGTTGGTTTTATTTATTTATTTTTTATATTTTACACCATTCCTGGTGCAGTATAAGTGATTAGACAGCTTTTTTCTTCGGGTTAGTGCGATTACAACGATACTAGATTTAAATATTTTTTTTTTCTATTTGCCAGCTCTTACACACTAAAAAAATTCTAGTTTTTGTGTTGTCATATTTTGAGAGCTATAATTTTTCCATATTTCCGCTGACAGAGTCATGTGAGGGCTTGTTTTTTGCAACACAAGTTGTTTTTTTTATTGGTACAATTTTCAGACATGACATTTTTTAATCGCTTTCTATTCCGATTTTTGGGATGCAGAATGAACAAAAGCTAGCAATTGATAAGATAAGGTAACTTTATTCTTTGGGTCAGTACAATTACAGCGATCCCACATTTATATCTTTTTTATGTTTTGGTGCTTTTACACAATAACATTTTTTATTAAAAAAATTATTATTTTTACATCACTTTAGTCTGAGAGCTATAACATTTTTATTTTTCCACTTATGGAGCTGTAATATTGTGACTTCTTTTACGGGACAAAATTATATTTTCAGTGATACCATAGTTATTTATGTTCGATAATAAAGCATCATGTTTTGCCTCTTGTGGGACTATTTTATAGGTCAGGTCGATACCAAATGTATGTACTTTTAATGTTGTTTTATTCCATAAAAATACAAAATTCATGGGTACAATATATACAGTATATATACTCAAAAAAATAAAGGGAACACTTAAATGCAGAATATAACTCCAGATAATCAGAATAAACACCGGCGCTAAAGTTGAACTGTACCCCCCAAAAGCTGCAGGCACCTATGCAGGTGGTGTGGGCACACCTGCTGACACTGAATAAATACTAATAACTCCAAACTAGGATGCCGCGCTACAGGAGGATGCTGCTGATTTGTGCCTGCAACATAAAACATACAATTAGTAAATACTAGGGTATATTACCTTGTGAATGTAACTGGTGTGTCCCCGTGAAGGAAGTAGGCTGTTGTTATGATCGTGCCCTCCGTACTGTTGAGAGTAGTGTTTTTCAGACCACAAGAGCAAGGGAGCGTCCTCCCGGTCTATTAAAACCCCTGTGCGCACGCTGCTGGATATGCCAGCAAGCAGCCACAGCCGATGGCGCCGCCGTGCAGTCGCGTGGTCTGCCACAGAACACCAGGGTTGGCAAATTTGCCACTGGCGCCCTGTGCTCTTCACAGATGAAAGCAGGTTCACACTGAGCACATGTGACAGATGTGACAGAGTCTGGAGATGCCGTGGAGAGCAATCTGCTGCCTGCAACATCCTTCATCATGACCGGTTTAGCAGTGGGTCAGTAATGGTGTGGGGTGGCATTTCTTTTGAGTGCCGCACAGCCCTCCATGTGCTCGCCAGAGGTAGCCTGACTGCCATTAGGTACCGAGATGAGATCCTCAGACCCCTTGTGAGACCATATGCTGGTGCGGTTGGCCCTGGGTTCCTCCTAATGCAGGACAATGCCAGACCTCATGTGGCTGGAGTGTGTTAGCGGTTCCTGCAAGATGAAGGCATTGAAGCTAGGGACTGGCCCTCCCATTCCCCAGACCTGAATCCGATTGAACACATCTGGGACATCATGTTTTGCACCATCCACCAACATCACGTTGCACCACAGACTGTCCAGGAGTTGCCAGATGCTTTAGTCCAGGTCTGGGAAGAGATCCCTCAGGAGACCATCCACCGACTCATCAGGAGCATGCCCAGGCATTGTAGGGAGGTCATACAGGCACGTGGAGGCCACACACACGATTAAGCATCATTTCCTTGTCTTGAGGCATTTCCACTGAAGTTGGATCAGCTTGTAACTTCATTTTGCACTTTTGAGCATCATTCCAACTCCAGACCTATGTGGGATATTACTTGTGATTTACGTTGATAACTTTTAGGTTTTATTGTTCTCAACACATTCTACTATGTAATGAATAAAGATTTACAACTGGAATATTTCATTCAGTGATATCTAGGATGTGGGATTTAGTGTTCCCTTTATTTTTTTGAGCAGTGTATATCACAACACAACCACAACAGTATCACGGACCTGCCTGTTGTGTTCCTTGGTCTTCATGATGCTCTCTGTGCTTCAAACAGAACCCTGAGACTATCACAGAGCAGGTGCATTTATACGGAGACTTGATTACACACAGGTGGATTATATTTATCATCATTAGGCATTTAGTACAACATTGGATCATTCAGAGATCCACAATGAACTTCTGGAGTGAGTTTGCTGCACTGAAAGTAAAAGGGCAGAATAATATTGCACGCCCCACTTTTCAGTTTTTGAATTTCCACAAAAATTTTAAATAACCTATAAATTTCGTTCAACTTCACAATTGTGTTCCAGTTGTTGTTGATTCTTCAACAAAAGTTTACATTTGGTATATTTATGTTTGAAGCATGATATGTGGGATAAGGTTGAAAAGTTCCAGGGGGCCAAATACTTTCGCAAGGCACTATATATATATATATATATATATATATATATATATATATATAATACAGTACAGATCAGAAGTTTGGACACATCTCATTTAAAGATTTTTCTGTATTTTCATGACTATGAAAATTGTACATTCACACTGAAGGCATCAAAACTATGAATTAACACATGTGGAATTATATACTTAACAAAAAAGTGTGAAACAACTGAAATTACGTCTTACCGTATATACTCGAGTATAAGCCGACCCGAGTATAAGCCGACCCCCCTAATTTTGCCACAAAAAACTGGGAAAACTTAATGACTCGAGTATAAGCCTAGGGTGGAAAATGCAGCAGCTACCGGTAAATGTCAAAAGTAAAAATAGATACCAATAAAAGTAAAATTAATTGAGACATCAGTAGGTTAAGTGTTTTTGAATATCCATATTGAATCAGGAGCCCCATTTAATGCTCCATGCAGTTTATGATGGCCCCATAAGATGTTCCATATTAGAATATGCCCCATATAATCCTGCATAAAGGTTAATAAAGGCCCCATAAGATGCTCCATAGACACATTTGCCCAATATAATGCTGCACAAATGCTGATTATGGCCCCATAAGATGCTCCATAAAGATATTTGCCCCATATAGTGCTGCACAAACCTTTATTATGGCCCTATAAGATGCTCCATACAGACACTTGCCCCATATCCCGTAGTGCCCTACAAACGTTAATTATGGCCCCATACAGACACTTGCCCAATACAATATAGTGCTGCACAAATGTTATGGCCCCATATAGTGCTGCACAAATGTTATGGCCCCATATAGTGCTGCACAAATGTTATGGCCCCATATAGTGCTGCACAAATGTTATGGCCCCATATAGTGCTGCACAAACGTTATGGCCCCATATAGTGCTGCACAAATGTTATGGCCCCATATAGTGCTGCACAAATGTTATGGCCCCATATAGTGGTGCACAAATGTTATGGCCCCATATAGTGCTGCACAAACTTTATGGCCCCATATAGTGCTGCACAAATGTTATGGCCCCATAGATGCTCCATACAGACACTTGCCCCATTTGCTGCAATAAAAACAAAAATCACATACTCACCTCTCCGTCGCTCAGGCCCCCGGCACTTTCAATAGTCACTTGCACCTCGTTCCGGCGCCACTCCATGCTCAGCACTGACGTTCAGCAGAGGGCGCACACTAACCACATCATCGCGCCCTCTTACCTGAGCGTCACTGCTGAAGACAGAGCGGCTCCCGGAACGAGGAAAGGTGACTATCGCGCAGCGCTGCGCTCCCCTCCCCGTATGCTCACCTGGTCCTGGCGCGGTGCAGTCCCTTCTTCCCCGACGCTGCAGCTTCTAACTGTACTGAGCGGTCACCGTTACCGCTGATTACAGTAATAAATATGCGGCTCCTCCCCTATGGGAGGTGGAGCCGCATATTCATTGCCATAATGAGAGGTACCATGTGACCGCTCAGTACAGGAAGAAGCTGCTGCTGCCGGCGCCGGGGAAGCCAGGGACCTGCAGGGACCGCGCCTGGACTAGGTGAGTATTTTTAGACAGCCCCCGCTCCCCCTCCCCTGCTGACCTCTGGGTATGACTCGAGTATAAGCCGAGAGGGGGACTTTCAGCCCACAAAAGTGGGCTGAAAATCTCGGCTTATACTCGAGTATATACGGTATATTCTAGGTTCTTCAAAGTAGCCACCTTTTGCTTTGATGACTGCTTTGCACACTCTTGGCATTCTCTTGATGAGCTTCAAGAGGTAGTCACCGGGAATGGTCTTCCGACAATCTTGAAGGAGTTCCCAGAGATGCTTAGCACTTGTTGGCCCTTTTGCCTTCACTCTGCGGTCCAGCTCACTCCAAACAATCTCGATTGGGTTCAGGTCTGGTGACTGTCTTCAAATAGCCCTTACACAGCCTGGAGGTGTGTTTGGGGTCATTGTCCTGTTGAAAAATAAATGATTGTCCAACTAAACGCAAACCGGATGGAATAGCATGCCGCTGCAAGATGCAGTGGTAGCCATGCTGGTTCAGTATGCCTTCAATTTTGAATAAATCCCCAACACACTGTCACCAGCAAAGCACCCCCACACCATCACACCTCCTCCTCCATGCTTCACGGTGGGAACCAGGCATGTAGAGTCCATCCGTTCATCTTTTCTGCGTCGCACAAAGACACTGTGGTTGGAACCAAAGATCTCACATTTGGACTCATCAGACCAAAGCACAGATTTCCACTGGTCTAATGTCCATTCCTTGTGTTCTTTAGCCCAAACAAGTCTCTTCTGCTTCTTGCCTGTCCTTAGCAGTGGTTTCCTAGCAGCTATTTTACCATGAAGGCCTGCTGCACAAGGTCTCCTATTAAAAGTTGTTGTAGAGATGTGTCTGCTGCTAGAACTCTGTGTGGCATTGACCTGGTCTCTAATCTGATCTGCTGTTAACATGCAATTTCTGAGGCTGGTGACTCGGATAAACTTATCCTCAGAAGCAGAGGTGACTCTTGGTCTTCCTTTCCTGGGGCGGTCCTCATGTGAGCCACTTTCTTTGTAGCGCTTGATGGTTTTTGCCAGTGCACTTGGGGACACTTTCAAAGTTTTCCCAATTTTTCTGACTGACTGACCTTCATTTCTTAAATTTGTAACAATAACTTGGCAATCAAATCAGTTGTAAGATGAAGTTTGTTGGTTTTTATTGCACGTCCAGACACAGATTCAATGGTTAAATGTTTTCGGTCCTAGGTGGACCTTCTTCAGAACAATTCCAATTTATCTGGGTTGCTGGTTTAGACCATATAAATAGAAGGAAGAGGCACCTTCTGGGTTAAAGCTGTGAGGCGTTGCAATATACAGGTGTAGGGGCTCTTGGCGTACTATGCCGCTAAGGAATGCTGTGGCCCATATTCGGAATGGAGAGATGTAGAGTAAGTGGCGTAATACCGCCAGAGAGGATGCGCTTTGTAGCGCTTGATGGTTTTTGCCACTGCACTTGGGGACACTTTCAAAGTTTTCCCAATTTTTCTGACTGACTGACCTTCATTTCTTAAAGTAATTTTTTAATTTTTCTTTACTTAGCTGCTTTTTTCTTGCCTTAATACAAATTCTAACAGTCTATTCAGTAGGACTATCAGCTGTGTATCCACCAGACTTCTGCACAACACAACTGATTGTCCCAACCCCATTTATAAGGCAAGAAATCCCACTTATTAAACCTGACAGGGCACACCTGTGAAGTGAAAACCATTCCCGGTGACTACCTCTTGAAGATCATCAAGAGAATGCCAAGAGTGTGCAAAGCAGTCATAAAAGCAAAAGGTGGCTACTTTGAAGAACCTAGAATATAAGACATAATTTCAGTTGTTTCACACTTTTTTGTTAAGTATATAATTCCACATGTGTTAATTCATAGTTTTGATGCCTTCAGTGTGAATGTACAATTTCCATAGTCATGGAAATACAGAAAAATCTTTAAATGAGAAGGTGTGTCCAAATCTTTGGTCTCTACTGTATGTTTATAATAAAGGCTGCTGTGGCCAATTACTATCCAATTTTGGTGTAAGTGTCTTCATTTGGGGAAAGGGGGTGCTGGGTTTTGAGAGAAGGGTTATTTGGGGGTATTGTGTTAACTTTGATGCCTCAACGGAATATTGACAATACCATTGTCAGGCCTTTGGTGTAGACTATTAGCAAAGAACAAGCTGCAGCAATCCATTGCTGGTTAGCATTGGAATGCTGCAGCTGAATACTGGCTTGGATCAGCCATCTTCCATTCTCGCTGTGTTAACTTTTGCTACTTTTGCAGCAGACATAACCCACAACTTAAAAGCATACTGTATTTTCAAGCCCGCATTTTCCACCATATGTAACAGTTTGGGGGCTGGCTCACAGTATTGTCATCTCCAAGGACAGATGAACACTTCTGGTGCTCCAAAACTACAGGCCACATCAGACAATTTTGATGCACCTGGTCACAACTAGATTTATTTGCTTCTTGTGAAGTTCAGCAAAAGCAAAAATTAAAAAAAAAAATCCTAGGCAGCTTGGCCGCTATCTACACATGTAAATGGAAACTCGAGAGGGAGCCGGCCTCATGCTCAGCATCCCCAACATGCACAGTGGCGTTACTCAGAGCAGTTTTCTCAGCAGCAAGAAGCCCCATCACCTTGTGAATGTTCTGCTCATACCTGAGCATTGCAGGGGAATAGGCACAACCACATCCAAAGCCTGGAGTGGCTTAATGGAGCAGAGAAATACACAGACATTTCCTTTGCTCCCAAACTATAGTTTAATTATTTTGTGATTTTAAGAAAATATTTTTACAGCATTTTTTTTACATTTTTACTTAGTCCCACTATGAGAATTTTACTTTCTACAGTCTGATCGCACGCATGAGCTTGCAATGCTTTATAACCTGTTAGCTCTGCAGACGCAAGTTAGTTAGATCATGCACTGCGCATGATCTAGCTATCCTTCTAGTGCTGACATCAGATCACCATCACCATGGCAACGATTGGGCCTCCACGATGATGGCGCAGGGGCGCCAATCGGAGGGCAAAGTGGGCTCCCTCCCTCTGCCTGCTGTCACACACAGTGTAGGACCGACTAAGTGCAACACAAAAGGATAAGGGAAGGAGAACCAAACACTAGGGAAGGGGGAAGTGGAGACCCCTGAACTGATCTAACGCCACCCTGTCTGTCCTACCGTCCCTATATAGATTCCGCACCTATCGCCAAGCATGATACCTAATCCCTGTGTGACCCTGACAATAAGCCTTGCATCGGGAAGGACAGTATGTGCACTAGTCATTCCCACTAACACTAAAGGCAGCAAGGATAAATGCAACTTAGTTTGAGCAGACTCAGAGAGATACACCGACGCCCTTGTAACTCCAAGAGGAGGCTAGCAGACTGCTACAGCTCCAAACAATAGAAAGGAACAGCATTCAGTCCAAGTGATGAAAAAGAAAAAAGCCTTTATTCTGCCATGATACGACGCTTCGTTGGTCTTTGTCAAGTATACACAAAGCATAAAATGTCTTAAGTATAACCTAAATGTGGTGGCGCCAAGTGTCACTATGCTATACATCCCTGCAGCGATACCAACAAACTTCCACAAACAGTTTGTGAGTAAAGAGTGTAAAAATGTAAAATTGTATATACCTAGGTATATACAGGTAAGCGCTGGGTAATAGCAAATGGCAGATAATAAAGTCCTATACAGTCCGCACCAAGATAAAAAATAGTAGTATAGTGTCCCGATAATTCCAATTTAAACCATCAGCCATACAACACTTGGTAAGTGCAAATGACATAGAGGGAGGAATGTATACAACTCTTCCTACCTTCAATGTTAGTTGTTTCCTCAGGGATCCCTGAGGAAGGAGACAATCGTCTCCGAAACGCGTTGGTTTAGATTCTTACTGCACTCCGTACTCACTTTCGGGCTCTGGTAGCGGTCACGTGATCTCTTACGTCACGAAGGTCCTGCGCACCATCCGGATTCACCGCTGACACCTCACGCGGCACCGGCTCTGCAGGATCCCGCTTCAAACCGGAGGTTAGTTTAAGGTGGCTGCTACCGGCCGGGGCAGCCACCTGTTTGGATTGTACACTGTTACCTGGATTCATCTGGAATACGAGTGGCACTACTACAGTCTTCTAATCCTGAAAACAACTCACATTGAAGGTAGGAAGAGTTGTATACATTCCTCCCTCTATGTCATTTGCACTTATCAAGTGTTGTATAGCTGATGGTTTAAATTGGAATTATCGGGACTATACTACTATTTTTTATCTTGGTGCGGACTGTATAGGACTTTATTATCTGCCATTTGCTATTACCCAGTGCGTACCTGTATATACCTAGGTAAATACAATTTTACATTTTTACAAAGCATAAAATGGCAGCCTTATATAGTGTGGTGGCACATGCAAACCAATCACAAACAAGGTACTGCCTAATTTACATCATTATAAAAAACATATACAAAATCACAAAATACACAATAATATATATATTAATAAATATGAAATAAATATATGATATCATATCAGGACTGATGTGCTGATTTTTCTTTGTTTCCTACAGCTCCAAGTCTCAACAGAGAAGTGCAAACAGAAAATAAAACCCGCACCTCCCAACTGGAAGTAGGGAGTTATAAACACACAGGCCCAGAAGTGGTCATTAGCAACAGGAGAGGTGGCCACTAGTCTGCAAAGCAAACAACCAAGACCTTCTGTAGACAGATGCAGTGCAATAGTCTGCAATTTCTGACACATCCGTGACACCTGCCTTCTAAATTCTGCAATCGATATTGATCGCAGCATTTAGAGGGTTATAGTGCCGGGAGTGGATACGTCTAAGGTTGTGAACAGCTAAAGATGTTGTGTTTCCTTTGTTTCCTTTATATATATAAAAATATATATTTATTATTTAATTTATTTTTTTTATTTTTTTACATTTTTGCAAAAAAGAAAATCGTCAAAAGTTTAAGCATCCTTGGAGATTTATGTGCTCTAATAACTTTGACCAAGGCTTAATTAGCCTGTCAGGGTTATGGATTGTTTACTATCATCATTAAGAAAGGCCTCGTGATGCAAATTTCCCAGCTTTATAAAAACCCAGCCTGCTCTAATCTTGTACCAAAAAACAGCAGACCTGGGTTCTTCTAAGCAGCTGCCCAGCACTCTGAAAATGGTGGAGACCCACAAGGCAGAGGAAGACTATAAGAAGAGAGCAAAGCATTTTCAAGTTGCCCTTTTCTCAGTTCAAAATGTAATTTAGAAATGGCAGTTAACAGGAACAGTGGAGGTCAAGATAAAGTCTGGAAGACCAAGCTAAATTTCTGTGAGTTGCTAGTAGAATTGCTACAGAGGCAAATCAGAACTCCTGCTGGACTGCAAAAGACCTTCAGAAATATTTAACAGATGCTGGAGTTTTGGTACATCGTTCTACTGTTTAAAGACACTTGTCTGTCTGGTTTGTGTAATCCTATACACTTCAGCTTCACATCTCCCTGGGTGGGGGAGGGAACATACAAGGTTTAAGATAGGAGCACAGCAAGTTATGTGACCCTGGCGTGTCCACCTTCCAGGGTAATATGGGTGACAGGGATAGACTAGGGAATCCCCTAGTTTGAGGGATCAGGTAGGCGCATACATTCCCTAGTCACTATGTGACATTATCATTGTCAGTACCTTTTTGGATCCCTTACAGGTCCTGTGACTGTTCTGGCAGGGCAGCTACAACAACTGAGCCAGGAGGTGGCGAACTTGCGCTCTATAGCTTTGCAGCGCCCATTAACTCCAGGCTTAGGACCCACGGCTCCCAGGCAACCCCTGGTCCGATATCTCTCAGTCGGAGGAGCATATCAAGGTATGGGACCCCGTCGTCTCTACTTTCCGGGTTAATACGGGTGACAAGGATAGACTAGGGCACTCCCTAGTTCAAATGATCAGGTAGGTGTCCACAGTCCCTAGTCACTACGTAACACATACCCATTCTATCTTGCAGGACTGCACCACAGGTTCCAGGTACACCAGCATTCTTAGCTGGAGAGTGAATGTGCTATCCATTGATATTGGCCATGACACCTCCTCCAAAAGCACCTCCAAAAGAGTGAATACGGTGGCACCTGGAGACAAGTGACGTGGCTGGAGCAGGTAGGAATGTACCGTAGCACAGCCAAAAACTGTCACTGCCAAGCTCTGCTATAACCAAAGAAAAACTAGCTGCCATGACCAATTGTTTATTACAGGCCGTTGAACACCAACTCCTGGTAGCATGGAGCCTCACGAGGTTTCGGGGATGCGGTTTATAGAGCAAGAGGAACAAAGCTATATTTTACAAATTTAATCCAACCATTAGGAAGGATTGATAAAAATATACAAAAGTTACAAAGGCAACAAGACAATATAGTATGCAGAGTTACCAAAAAATAAAAGGGATAATCAAAAGAAAATAACTAGGCCTCTTGTCATAGGAATTATGCAAATCTTTCAAAGGGGAGCACTCCAGTTAGGAAATGGTGCAGTCTTACAGCTAGCTGTCTCTTCCAGTACTGAGCCATAGCTTTAAGTCAGAATCTGCTTTTACCAGTTAAGAGTCACTCCTACCTACCTCCCCTTGTGACCTCAGATGGGGGCCGGTAATTGAGATGTGGCTCAGGTACCAAAAATTATGAGATCCTAGATCTTAAGGATATCTGCCTTAGGGCACGTACCCATTTGCGAGAAAAAAAAGCGGTCTGATATCCAGACTGAAAAAAACGGACGAGTGCTATGCGATTGTAATGCGATTTCCGTGCTATTTTTCCTCGGAACATCCAAATTACATGCGTATGCAATCCGTATGCAATGCGATTTTAACATGAAGTTTTACATACAGCAGTTCTCTGTATGTAAAAGCTCAAGTT